>NW_027140989.1:615297-922945 GCF_036365525.1 Heterodontus francisci | reverse complement strand
TCCTCCCAGAGCCAAAGCCTTGCAGTTTGATAGGTAAATTGGCCATTGTAAATTTGCTCCTAGTGTAGGTAGGCAGTGGGAATATGGGATTAATGTAGTTTCTGGATCGGAATAAAGGTGATGGATCCGGTCCTGACAATGCTCCATAAACGGCAATTATGACACATCCATAGCATTTGTGATGAATTGGTAAATAAACGAAAAATACTACAGATGCTGGAACACTGAAATAAAAAAAACAAGAAGTGCTGTAAATAGACAGTGGGATCGTCAGCCTCTGTAGAGTGAGAAACAGAATTTAATGTTTCAGGTCCGTGACCTTCCATCAGAACTTTTTGAGTTGTTCTCATGCTGGATTGTGCAGGGTGGTTTACCTGAGTGAACATGTGGAGGCTTGGATAATTTGGAGACAGAGGACGAGGGAGAATGAAACAGAGAGAGAATGATCAGAGAAAAAGATAGAGAGAGAAGCCATAGTGTGAATAATTCACAGGGATGAAGTGTTGAACTTTCCAGAATGAAACGATAATGAAACTGTGACGTGAAGGTATGATGTGGAGTTTGCCAGATTGGGTAGATTTACTTCTGGACTCACTGCCTGTGTGTTTCTCCCCGTCATATCCTCAACCGGTTTTAGTGAATGTTCCTCTTCATTATTTCTGAACTCAGTCAATAATTAAATGGAAACTGTTACCTATCGATTCATTCGGTCGCTTCACTTTGTTTTATTTCCAACCACTTCTGTATCTGCCTCTCCTCCAGTTCCCAAATGTCCTTTTGCTTGTCTCCCTCCAATCCACTCACTTGCTCAGCCTCCATCTGCCTCTTTCTCACGACCTGAAGTCACAAACTCACCGCAGGGGTTCTCGACCATTTCACGTTTGAGACAGCCCCTGTTGACTATCTTAACCATTGAAATAAAAATAGTTCCCATGTCCCCTCACTTCCGCAGACATTGGTCTGGAGGTGAAACTGGAGTTAAACCACTGGATTCCTTGTTTGAAACCCCCGTCTCCATTCCACACTGGCAGGGCGTCTTCAGTCAGCCCTTCCACTGCATCCAGTGATCATTAAATTTCATCTTTATTTCAGATCAACTTCCCAATCAATTATTGTTAACTGTGTCCCAAATTATGCTCTGCCCGGAAGTGCTGGATGTTGCAGCAAAGCTGCAAATTTCACACCAGATCCTGTCAAACTGCTGTTTTAGTTTGAGGTCAGATCAGTAAATTCTCTGCCTCCCTTTCTACCTCTTTCAGTTAACCTGGTGGCGATTCTGATCATGTCCCAAGGAAAGTGCGGTCTCTCCAAATGTATCACTCGCTACCTGGTGGGAATGGCAGTGGCTGATCTCCTGGTCGTTACCACAGATCCCATGTTGAGGTGGATCCCAATAATTTATTTCCCAGATTCATTCCTGTTCATTACTCCCATCTGCAGTTCAATTAATTTCCTGGTTTTTGCAATCACGATGGTTTCTGTCTGGCTGACAGTCGCTTTCACCTTTGATCGATTTGCATTCATTTGTTCTGAGAAACTGAAGGCAAAATATTGCACTGAGAGAGCAGTGACTGTGGTTATCGGAACAGTGAGTGTGCTATGCTCGTTAGAAAGTGTTCCCTAGTACTTTATATATGAACTTAAATATATAATTGATATTGTTCCCTGGCGCTGTATCGTGAAACAGAGCTACTATAGTTCCCCCTCATGGACAGTGTTTGATTTGATTCACCTCATTTTAACTGCTGGTGTCCCATTCTTTCTGATTTTGCTGTTAAATGTACTGATGGCCAGACGAATTTTAGCGGCCAGTAGAGGCCGCAGAGGACTCCAGGGCCTCAGCAGTGGACAGAATCACAATGACCCAGAGATGGAGAATCGAAAGAAATCCATCATTTTACTGTTTAGTATGTCTGGCAGTTTTATACTGTTATGGGTGACGCAGGTTGCATTTTACATCTATCAGCGAATTACAAAACAATATCCTTCCTCCGCCAATGACACTCTTCATAACACAGAGCACACAGCAGCAATGCTGCAGCTTCTCAGTTCTTGCACCAACACGTGTATTTACGCTGTGACCCAGAATAAATTCAGAGAGGAGCTGAAGAGGGTCGTGAAATACCCACTCAATCTGATTGTTAAATTAGTTAAATCATAAGAAAAGTGAAGATTTCCGTGTTCTAGCACTAAAATCCATTCGATTCCACAGCCTATATTCACGACATGGTGGTAAATGTTCTATTCACAGCTCTGAACCCTGAGATGATTGTAAACTTGATTTTGTAATATATTAAACATCTGACCTAATGAGGCTGGTTATCCTTGCAGAAGACACGCGAATTGTTTCTCAAAAATGGCGGTGCTAAAAAGCACAGCTGGACATCAACTGAAGCAGCTCTCAATCAAAGGAGCTTCAGTTGCCTTGATGACGGAATGACATGGTGGGGTACTGGTAATGTCACTGAGTTATTATCTAGCAGCCTATTGCAATTCTTTGCGAATACGGACTCAAATCCCCCTCTAGCTGCTGCTGGAAATGAACTTCAATTATTTATTTTATTTATTTAGAGGTACAGCACTGAAACAGGCCCTTCGGCCCACCGAGTCTGTGCCGACCATCAACCACCCACTTATACTAATCCTACATTAATCCCATTACCCTCTCACATCCCCACCTTCCCTCAATTCCCCTACCACCTACCTACACTAGGGGCAATTTATAATGGCCAATTTACCTATCAACCTGAAAGTCTTTGGCTGTGGGAGGAAACCGCAGCACCCAGGGGAAACCCACGTGGTCACAGGGAGATCTTGCAAACTCCACACAGGCAGTACCCAGAATCGAACCCGGGTCGCTGGAGCTGTGAGGCTGCGCTGCTAACCACTGCGCCGCCCTGAAGTTCTAACTAGCAGAGTTTGTAAAATAAATCCATGAGTGTAATGCTTAGAAATTGGACCACTGATACTGTTCCTACTGACTGAACAAGGATCTGGCATGAACCTTTTATGTTAACTGTATAATTAGCCTCCTACTCTCTGGGTTTATAGACTGAAATAGAGAGAAAAAAGGTTTTCCAGAGTTTCCTACTCCATACACTGTCTCCTGTTTGTCGGAGTGAATAGGAGAATATCAGTATATATCAATAAAGGGTTTGCCATTAAACAACCTGACATCCTAAGTATTTGAGATTTTAAAAAATTCATTCCATGCACCACATTAACTTCATTTAATTTAAATTTCATTGCACTGTTTGTAACACCTGCTCCGTAGGCAGCTTTTGATTCAAGTGAACTGTCATTTTTTTCTTCTATCTTCCATTTCTTAATTAATCAGTTAAAAATCTGGAATTGAAAACTTGTCTCAGCAATCGTGCCATGAAATAAAGAGTTAAATGGTCGAACAATGTCCTTATGGAAAAGGCCTGGTATACATTTGACTCTCATCACACACATTTAAAGAAAGGTACAATAAATATAGAGAAACAAGGTTAGACAGCAGGAAAAAAAGAGATGGACAGAGGCCGATGGAGAGGGACTGGCATGGTAGAGGGCGGATGTGACAAATTGTAACAATCCCTGGTCCTGTTGTGGAGTGTTTAGTGTGAGGGTTTTAGGGGCTAATGCCTTTCGAAAATTGAAATAGTCTTATGTCACTCGCTGTCCCTTGATCCCTTTGTTTCTGTCCCTGTCTCCCTCTCCTCTCTCAGAAACTCAGTAGAACTCCACACACATCTGTTTGCCATTTTACGCTGGCTGCTTTTGGTGATGCCACAACTGCAGAGGGTACCTTCCTTATGCAGACTGGTCAAAAACATGTATCCCTCTATTTAATGGCATATTGTGTATGTTTTAGATACTCTGATTGATTAATCCCTAATAATTGATCAAATCTGACATTGATTACTGCTTGACAGTCTCTCGGTTTACTTTCCTCCCAAGGATGATTAAAAAGACTGTTATTAGTGTCGAGGGGAGTTCCAGTTTACCTCAGTATTATGAATATATAAAACCATGATTCCAGACCCACCAAAGTTTATTATATGAAGGAACACCACAAAGGTTGTTGCACACTCAGTACGCACGGTTCCTTCATGTAGCAATAAGATGTCATAATCTCTATTCAGATAACTGCCATCCCACAGGGGCAAAGTTTCACTGGGTCAACTTTCTGACCAAACACTAAAACATTCCAGAAAGCGAGGCTCACAAATTCAACACAAGTTTCCTTTTCTGGGTCTCGCTGGTCTGTTCTGATTTTCTGATGGGTGGCATCAGCCTAGATTTTGTGCTCTGACCTGAACCCACAATAGTGTAACTCAGAGGCAAGATAACTACCGACAGCTGGCTCCAATGTTCCCCGTAAAATTGAGTTGTCTTGCGCAGCTATTTGTTTTCCCGTGCATAGTCCCTTTAAATTTTGACGGAATCTTTGCAGACGTGTGCAATCTATCATGGAACAGGACCTGCGTGCGACCTTCCAGGCTGCTGCATGCAGTTTTGTGGGAACACTGACCGACATCCTTAATCCAATCTCTTCCGCTTTCTCTCTGGTACTCTCTCCCCATTGCTATCCTTCCCTTCCCTGTTATTGTCCCTTCATATCTATCCCTGTCGTTCTCACTTTTACTCTCTCCATCTGGATGGAGCAGGACAAAGAGAGGCAAATATGGAAGTGACTTTACTTCAATTCCAACCGCACACTGTACCTGCCCTGGGAACTTTTGATAGAACAGAGAAGACAGAGGTTTACTCTGCAGCTAATTCGTTTCCTAAACCTCTCGGTCTCACGACCTCTCTTTCCTCTTTGAGGACGCTCGCTAAAATCAACTTCTTTGACCAAGCTTTTGGTCATCTAGCCTACTAACTGCATAGGTGGCTTTGCGCAAAGCTTTTATTCATTGGTTTTATTCATTGGTGGGACGTGCGTATCGCTGGCAGAGCCAACATTTATATCCCAACTAGAATTGTTCTTTGAGAGGGTGATGGTGAATCACTTTCTTAAACCACTGCAGTCGATGTGGTGTAGTTCAACCCACTGTGCTGTTAGGAAGAGATTTCCAGGATGTTGGCTCAGTGACAGTGAAGGAACGGCGATATAGTTCCAAGTAAGGATGATGTGTGACTTTAGTTGTTATGTGCGACCAGGATTTTCAGTGCGCAGTCCCTTTAAATGTTTAATTAATATTTTTAACATGGCTAGATGTAAAGTTTCTCCGACAATATGTCTCTCTCTCCCCATCACTCCCTCCCTCTTTCTGTGCGTCTATCCCTCCTTCGTGACGTCTCGGATCGTGTTTTTGGGAACTTAAGGGGGAGGGGGAGCAGCCCCAAGTCGTGGTCCACATAGGCACCAACGACATAGGTAGGAAGAGAGATGGGGTTTTAAGACGGAAATTCAGGGAGCTAGGGTGGAAGATGAGAGCGAGAACAAACAGAGTTGTTATCTCTGGGTTGTTGCCCGTGCCAGGTGATAGCGAAGCGCGGAAAAGGGAGAGAGAGGAGTTGAACACGTGGCTGCAGGGATGGAGCAGGAGGGAGGGTTTTGGTTTCCTGGATAATTGGGGATCTTTCTGTGGTAGGTGGGACCTCGACAAACAGGATGGCCTTCACCTGAACCAGAGGGGTACCAATATCCTGGGGGGGGGGGGGGTGGAGATTTACTAGTGCTCTTCGGGGGGGGATTAAACTAATTCAGCAGGGGAATGGGAACCAAAATTGTAGTGCCAGTGTACAGGATGGTGAGAGTAGTGAGGTCAGGGAAATGGTTACAAGGACGCAAGAGGGCACTGGCAAGCAAGAATCTGGTTTAAAGTGTGTCTACTTCAACGCCAGGAGCATCCGGAATAAGGTGGGTGAGCTTGCAGCATGGGTTGGTACCTGGGATCTCGATTTCGTGGCCATTTCGGAGACATGGGTAGAGCAGGGGCAGGAATGGATGTTGCAGGTTCCGGGATTTCGATGTTTCAGTAAGAACAGAGAAGATGGTAAAAGAGGGGGAGGTGTGGCATTGTGAATCAAGGAGAGTATTACAGCGACAGAAAGGACGTTTGAGGACTCGTCTACTGAGGTAGTATGGGCCCAGGTTAGAAACAGGAGAGGTGAGGTTACCCGGTTGGGAGTCTTTTATAGACCTCCAAATAGTTCCAGAGATGTAGAGGAAATCATAGCGAAGATGATTCACGACAGGGGCTAGAGTAACAGGGTAGTTGTTATGGGGGACTTTAACTTTCCAAATATCGACTGGAAATACTATAGTTCGAGTACTTTAAATGGGTCAGTTTTTGTCCAGTGTGTGCAGGAGGGTATTCTGACACAGTATGTAGACAGGCCAACCAGGGGCGATGCCACATTGGAATTGGTACTGGGAAATGAACCCGGCCAGGTGTTAGATTTAGATGTAGGTGAGCACTTTGGTGATAGTGATCACAATTCGGTTAGGTTTACCTTAGCGATGGGCAGGGACAGGTATGTACCGCAGGGCAAAAATTATAGCTGGGGGAAAGGAAATTATGATGCGATTAGGCAAGATTTAGGATGCATAGGATGGGGAAGGAAACTGCAGGGGATGGGAAAAATCGAAATGTGGAGCTTATTCAAGGAGCAGCTACTGCGTGTCCTTGATAAGTATGTACCTGTCAGGCAGGGAGGAAGTTGTCGAGCGAGGGAGCCGTGGTTTACTAAAGAAGTTGATGCCCTTGTCAAGAGGAAGAAGAAGGATTATGTTAGGATGAGACGTGAAGGCTCAGTTAGGGCGCTTGAGAGCTACAAGCTAGCCAGGAAGGATCGAAAGAAGAGCAAGGAGAGGACACGAGAAGTCATTGGCGGATAGGATCAGGGAAAACCCTAAGGCTTTCTATAGGTATATCAGGAAGAAAAGAATGACTAGAGTTAGATTAGGGCCAATCAAGGATAGTAGTGGGAAGTTGTGTGTGGAATCAGAGGAGATAGGGGAAGTGTTAAATGAATATTTTGCATCAGTATTTACAGTAGAGAAAGAAAATGTTGTTGAGGTGAGTACTGAGATTCAGGCTACTAGGCTAGATGGGATTGAGGTTCACAAGGAGGAGGTGTTATCAATTTTGGAAAGTGTGAAAATAGATAAGTCCCCTGGGCCAGATGGGATTTATCCTAGGATTCTCTGGGAAGCTAGGGAGGAGATTGCAGAGCCTTTGTCCTTGATCTTTATGTCGTCATTGTCGACAGGAATAGTGCCGGAAGACCGGAGGATAGCAAATGTTGTCCCCTTGTTCAAGAAGGGGAGTAGAGACAGCCCTGGTAATTATAGACCTGTGAGCCTTACTTCGGTTGTGTGTAAAATGTTGGAAAAGGTTATAAGAGATAGGAATTATGATCATCTTGAAAAGAATAAGTTCATTAGCGATAGTCAGCATGGTTTTGTGAAGGGTAGGTCGTGCCTCACAAACCTTATTGAGTTTTTCGAGAAGGTGACCAAACAGGTGGATGAGGGTAAAGCAGTGGATGTGGTGTATATGGATTTCAGTAAGTCGTTTGATAAGGTTCCCCACGGTAGGCTATTGCAGAAAATACGGAAGTATGGGGTTGAAGTTGATTTAGAGCTTTGGATCAGAAATTGGCGAGCTAAAAGAAGACAGAGGGTGGTGGTTGATGGCAAATGTTCATCCTGGAGTTTAGTTACTAGTGGTGTACCGCAAGGATCTGTTTTGGGCCACTGCTGTTTGTCATTTATATAAATGACCTGGAAGAGGGTGTAGAAGGGTGGGTTAGCAAATTTGCAGATGACACGAAGGTCGTTGGAGTTGTGGATGGTGCCGAAGGATGTTGTCGGGTACAGAGGGACATAGATAGGCTGCAGAACTGGGCTGAGAGATGGCAAATGGAGTTTAATGCGGAAAAGTGCGAGGTGATTCACTTCGGAAGGAGTACCAGGAATGCAGAGTACTGGGCTAATGGGAAGATTCTTGGTAGTGTGGATGAACAGAGAGATCTTGGTGTCCAGGTGCATAAATCCCTGAAGGTTGCTACCCAGGTTAATAGGGCTGTGAAGAAGGCATATGGTGTGTTAGCTTTCATTAGTGGGGGATCGAGTTTCGGAGCCACGAGGTCATGCTGCAGCTGTACAAAACTCTGGTGAGACCGCACCTGAAGTATTGTGTGCAGTTCTGGTCACCGCATTATAGGAAGGATGTGGAAGCTATGGAAAGGGTGCAGAGGAGATTTACTAGGATGTTGCCTGGTATGGAGGGAAGGTCTTACGAGGAAAGGCTGAGGGACTTGAGGTTGTTTTCGTTGGAGAGAAGGAGGAGGAGAGGTGACTTAATAGAGACACATAAGATAATCAGAGGGTTAGATAGGGTGGATAGTGAGCGTCTTTTTCCTCGGATGGTGATGGCAAACACGTGGGGACATAGCTTCAGGTTGAGGGGTGATAGATATAGGGCAGATGTTAGAGATAGTTTCTTTACTCAGAGAGTAGTAGGGGCGTGGAACGCCCTGCCTGCAACAGTAGTAGACTCGCCAACTTTAAGGGCATTTAAGTGGCCATTGGATAGACATATGGATGAAAATGGAATAGTGTAGGTCGGATGGTTTCACAGGTCGGCGCAACATCGAGGGCCGAAGGACTTGTACTGCGCTGTAATGTTCTAATTCTAATTCTAATTCTAATGCTCTCTCTCCTTGTCTCTCTGATGAAGTCCGAGATCCCATATGTTTTGCGAATTACTCTCTCGATCTGTGCTGCCGACTTCAAAGATCACTGTTCATGAACCTCCAGAGCCCTCTGTACCTGAACTCTTTTGACAAATGCGCTATAATGCAGTACTGTCTCTCTCTCCTATCTCGGAACATCAAACAAAGTCAACGTGGTTTCAGGAAATGGAAATTGTGTCTTTTGACGGTGTAACTAGTGGCTAAATAAAGCGGATTCAGTAGATATTTTTTACTAAGATTTCGAAAAATCTGCACAAAAGGTTCAAATGAAAAAAAAATGGTTCATGGAGTGGGGGTGATATATTAGTGTGGATGGACAATTGGTTAATAGACAGGAATCAAAGAGTAGGGTTAAACAGGGCATTTTCAATGTGGCAGACTGTGACTAGTGTAATGCTGCAAGGATCTCTTGCTGGGGCATTAGCTATTTGTACTAAACATATTTGTTCCGAAACCTCATTAACTCTCACTGCTTCTCTCGATCCCTCGGCCACTCTTTGGAACTCTCTCTGTCCACTTCTCGCCCTGAATGTCTGTCTGGATCCTGACTCAGAACCTCATGAACAAAACACTATCACAACATGAGCCATTCATTCATTAAGATCAGTTTAAAAACATCAGACAGCCATTTTTTGTTTGTTCTTAGTGGCCATGTTATGTTACCACAGCACGGGGACATTTATTTCAGAGAATGGCTCCTCACTAATGTAAGGTTAGCGCTTTAAAGGTGACAGAGCCACAGACATGGAGACACTGAGACTCACAGTACCAGACATGAGTGAAGCATTTATTAATACTAATTGTGTCCTGTAGATATACAAGAGCTGATACTGTATTAAATGCATTCATGGGATCTGGGCATCACTGGCAAAATCAGCATTTATTTTCTAATTTCCTTTAGAAGATGGCGATGATCTGCTACCATCCAGGAGTAGGTGAGCAAACAAGTCTCCTTCCAGCAGCTTCGGGACCCTAAGTTCAGCGATCGTCATTGACTCCCGGGCACGTTCAGGGCGAGTCCTGGGCTCTTTGTCAGAGACAGAATGGAGCAGTGACTGGTCCTGGAACATGGAGTGAGCGACAGAAGGAAAAGGCCTTTATTGGGCCGTGTGTCGACTGGGTGAAGGAGACAGAACGTGACAAAGCCACAATTGAGAATCATTGCTGCTTACTATCCTCAACCCTGCAATGCATGTTCTTGTTTCACACTAGCTGTTGTTCTTGGACAGTGAATTGTGAAAACAAAGCCGGACAGAAAGAATGGGGGCAGTTCTACAAATAACACCTTTGGCAGGCACCAGGTGAGAATGTCAAGGAAATATTTTAAACAGTGGATGTTGGTTTCCGTTGAACAATTAGTTAAATGGGAGCTGGAAATATAATACTGACTTTTGAAAATATCCCTGCTCCCTCGGGTCTTCTCATTCAGACAGCAGTTCAAACATCAGGTTGGTTCTGAACCTCATAGATTGTATGAAAAGCGCCATAAATACACATGGTTCACTGAAGCTGAGTGCTGCAATGGAGTTAGACACTGACACACGTTGTATTGTTGGTTATTATTTGCATTTGTTCGGAATGCCTATCAATAGAATAATCACATTAATCTATTTTCTATCATCCACTTCACCGGATCTTGGATGACAAGTGGTTCTTTACTTCTTTCCTGTAGGGAAATAGATGAAGGAACAAGAATAAATATGGTAATTCCTCACCACAAGGAGCAGTAAGCTCCTTCTAACACACAGTAGGTACATTGTTACTGCCACAGTGCACAGACACTGACAGGCCATGATTTCCGTAGTCATAGACAGCAGAACCAATCAAACTTCCACCAATACCAGGTTCCAGAGACAAATTCTCTATCCAACAGTCAAAGAAAGTAGGAGGACAGACGTTATTTCCAATTCACCCTAACTCAGAACTCCTGAAAGGTAGATGCATCGATCTCAGTTCAAAATTACAAATAACAAAGAACAAAGAAAATTACAGCACAGGAACAGGCCCTTCGGCCCTCCAAGCCTGCCCCGATCCAGATCCTCTATCTAAACATGTCGCCTATTTTCTAAGGGTCGATATCTCTTTGCTTCCTGCCCATTCAAGTATCTGTCTAGATACATCTTAAATGACGCTATCGTGCCCGCATCTACCACCTCCGCTGGCAACGCATTCCAGGCACCGACCACCCTCTGCATAAAGAACTTTCCACGCATATCCCCCTAAACTTTTCCCCTCGCACTTTGAACTCGTGACCCCTAGTAATTGAATCCCCCACTCGGGGAAAAAGCTTCTTGCTATCCACCCTGTCTATACCTCTCATGATTTTGTACACCTCAATCAGGTCCCCCCTCAACCTCCCTCTTTCTAATGAAAATAATCCTAATCTGCTCAACCTCTCTTTATAGCTAGCACCCTCCATACCAGGCAACATTCTGGTGAACCTCCTCTGCACCCTCTCCAAAGCATCTACATCCTTTTGGTAATGTGGCGACCAGAACTGCACGCAGTATTCCAAATGTGGCCGAACCAAAGTCTTATACAACTGTAACATGACCTGCCAACCCTTGTACTCAATACCCCGTCCGATGAAGGAAAGCATGCCGTATGCCTTCTTGACCACTCTATTGACCTGCGTTGCCACCTTCAGGGAACAATGGACCTGAACACCCAAATCTCTCTGTACATCAATTTTCCCCAGGACGTTTCTTTTTACTGTATAATTCACTCTTGAATTGGATCTTCCAAAATGCATCACCTCGCATTTGCCCTGATTGAACTCCATCCGCCATTTCTCTGCCCAACTCTCCAATCTATTTACATTCTGCTGTATTCTCTGACAGTCCCCTTCACTATCTGCTACTCCACCAATCTTAGTGTCATTTGCAAACTTGCTAATCAGACCACCTATACTTTCCTCCAAATCATTTATGTATATCACAAACAACAGTGGTCCCAGCACGGATCCCTGTGGAACACCACTGGTCACACGTCTCCATTTTGAGAAACTCCCTTCCACTGTTACTCTCTGTCTTCTGTTGCCCAGCCAGTTCTTTATCCATCGAGCTAGTACACCCTGGACCCCATGCGACTTCACTTTCTCCATCATCCTACCATGGGGAACCTTATCAAACGCCTTACTGAAGTCCATGTATATGACATCTGCAGCCCTTCCCTCATCAGTCAACTTTGTCACTTCCTCAAAGAATTCTATTAAGTTGGTAAGACATGACCTTCCCTGCACAAAACATTAAGTTGGTAAGACATGACCTTCCCTGAACAAAACATTACATTCACTATCTGATTGGAGTTACTGTTTCAAACTAACAAGGGTGCAGCTTTAACTACAAATTAATTAACAGACGGAACAGCTAATTGAAAGGTACAGAATAGAGACATATAAGATAATCAGAGGGTTACATAGGGTGGATAGTGAGAGCCTTTTTCCTCGGATGGTGATGGCAAACACGAGGGGACATAGCTTTAAGTTGAGGGGTGATAGATATAGGACAGATGTTAGAGATAGTTTCTTTACTCAGAGAGTAGTAGGGGCGTGGAACGCCCTGCCTGCAACAGTAGTAGACTCGCCAACTGTAAGGGCATTTAAGTGTTCATTGGATAGACATATGGATGAAAATGGAATAGTGTAGGTCAGATGGTTTCACAGGTCGGCGCAACATCGAGGGCCGAAGGGCCTATACTGCGCTGTAATGTTCTAATCCTAAAAAAGAATGAACCCTTAGACTTTAGCCCTGACTGCACACTGAGTGGCAGATTACAATGCAGTACAAAGATCTCATACAGTGTCAGAATTGAAGTTACGGTATTCAGTCAATTCGTGCATGTTGCAGTGCACATTACATGTCAGTGCAATAATCTCACTAAGTGCCATCATGAGAAAATGCACTGTCAGTTCAATTACTACAAACTGAATGAGTTTGATCTTACTGACCACGCCATTTATCTGTTTGAAATATATATTATCTGTCACAGATGTATTCAAGGTTACAGGTGAATTACAAGTCCTAAACTCTCAGACAACAACTCAATAAAACACTGATAAATGTTGAAGTGATTCATATTTTACATGCAAAATGAGAGAAGCAGATAGTGATATAGTACGATGTCAAACAAATAGTTCTTAATAACATAACAGAGATACAGATGAGGTACAGAAACAAAACTCGCATACAGCACCAATGTCCCAAACGTTCAGAATGAATCTCACTTACGCACACAGTACCAGTAGCCAAAATAAATGGAATACAACTGTCCCAGAGATGGACACACTAAGAAAAATAATCCAAACACGCATTTAGTATGAGCCTTGCATCGGCACTACACAGATTGTACCAGAGTTAGCCGGATACAATGCAATCGACAGTCACATCCAGTAATAGAGACTAACAGCTATAAAATGAATTTCATTTTCACTTCTAGTACAATACAATAATTTCTGCAGAATGAACATCACTCATGTACGTTGGCAGATATTGAGAGACAACAGAATGAATCCTCCAAAGCCATCAGTACCAGATGTGTAACAGCACTGTGGGTGTACCGACACACCAAGTACTGTAGCGCTTCAACATGGCCGCTCCCCACCACCTTCTCAAGGGTAATTGTGGATGGACAACAAATGCTGGCAGAGCCAGCAAGGCCCACATCCTGCAAAACAAACTGAAAAAAATGGTGCAGAAAGAGACGGAATTAATCCCATCTGCTCAAGCTGCAGAAGGCATTGAAAGATACAGGGGGAGTTGCTCATTCACTATGCCAAACACTGACGAATACTGAAGGAACCACATGCTCAAAGTCAATATCACATACTGATGTAAAGAGAATTAGTTCCACACTCGCATTTAGTGTGAGCGACTGACAGATACATGAAGGATATCCCCAGTTACACAGGATACCAAAGACTGACATGCAAAACTCAAATTACACACATGCAAAGTGTGGAGGATTGAAAGATATATAGTTTATAAGACATTACAATGTCAGAGACTAACAGGCACGATCCAAATCTCAATCATGTAGACTACCAGGGATTTTCAGATACCGAATGAATCTCATTTCCACATTCAGTCCAGATGCTGACAAATACAGAATACAATCATGCACATTGCCAAACTCAGACATATACAATAGAAATCCCACAATGTCACAGACTGATGGATAGAGTGAATCACAAAATCATTTAATTCTGGCAGATGCAGAGTTAGTCTCACTCTTACAGAAAGAACTGGAGACTGACAGATATCGAATGAGATCCAAGCTCACACATGATGGCATTAACCGACAGACTTGGTAATGAAAACCACACACAAACATAGTACCTTAGAATGGCATGCAGAGAATGAGTTACACAATCAGATTCTGACTCTCCGATAGATGCTTACACCATGAATATTTCACAGATTTATTTCTAGAGACTGACAAATACAGAATGTTATACACGTTCACCCATAATAGCAAACAGGTACTGAATGAGCCCCACGTCCACACACAACACTCATGACTGGCATACAGAATTAATCATGCAAGCATATTCAGTTCCTTAGACTAACATGAACATAATCTGACACTTAGAAATACGACCAACACATACAGATGTATGTTTCAGTGAATTGAATTCCCTGTCGGATACTGCACTGGAGACTGACAAATAGAGAACAAGACCCACACCCGCACAGTCTCAGAAACTCACAGTTGGAAATTTAATCTCATACAACACAAAAGATGGATGAAATGTATCCCACCCTTGCTCACTGACTGTCAGTCACAGAATAAATCCCAAACTCACAAACAGTGCCAGGGGTTGAAATATACAGAATGAATTTTGCACTCACATCAACGACGAAAGCTAGGCATATATAAAACAAATCTCATACATGTAAAGCATTTAAACCACACACACAACACACGTTACCAGAGAGGTCCAGGCATATTCGTACACACGCTACTGTAAGTTACAAAATAATTCACAAACTCTATTACGGTACTCTAACTTAAGAAATAGGAGCAAAAATAGATCATACAGCCTCCCCAAGTCTGCTCTGCCATTCAATACAATCGAGGCTGATCTTCTGTTTTAACTCGACATTTCTGTCCACACCACATATATCTTGATTCCCTGAGAGGCCAAAGATCTGTGTGTATTAACTTTAAATGTACTCAATGATAGAAAATCCATATGCCTGCAGACAATTGCAAACATTCGCAATGCTCTGAGTGAAGAAAGTTCTCTTCATTTCAGTCCAAATACGTTGACCACTTACCTTGATCCTGTCCCCCTGTTTTCTAAATACTCCAGTCACAAAAAGCACTGTGAATCTTCCAGTACAACTATACCCTTCAATAAATATGGAGGCAAAACTGCGCACACTGCTGCAGGTGTGGTCTCGCCAAAGACTTGTGCAAATGCAGCTTGACTTCCCTATACCTGTACCCGAGTCCTCTTGCTGTAAAGGCCAATATGCAGTCGACCTTCCTGATTTTCTGATGGAACTGCATGCTATTTTTTGTGTTCTTGTATGAACAAGCAAGATCTCTCTGAAAAATTACAGTTAAAAGTTTCACATCGGATATCAGAAACTACTAAACACAGAGGAAGACCCTCACTGTCACTCAGTAGCACATACTGACATTTAAAGAATAAATCTCATATTGACATAATGGCTACTGTCTCATGTTGGCTGAGGTTATTTGGGTAAAATGATTAGTGCCAAATTAACAGTGGAACATTTAAAGAAACAATTCAAATGTTTCAACAAAGCAAAAAGATCGTCAAGAAAGACCTATCCCTGTATCACTTAGGAAGTTAAGGAGAGTACGAGACTAAAATCAATGGCTTACAATGTTCCAAAAAATGGTGGCAAGTCTGAGGATTGGAAGTATTGTAGAAACCAGCAAAAAGCCACCAAAAATTGATAAAGAGGGGGAAAAAGTATAGAATATGATGAAACTAGCTAGCAAAAGAAAACAAAACAAATTGTAAGAGCTTTTCTTAGTCCATAAAATGGAAGAGAATAGCTAAAGTTGATGTTAGTCCCTTAGAGGCAGAGACAAGAGAAAAAAATTATGGGGAATGAAGAAATGGCAGAGGCATTCAACAAATATGTTGTGTCTGTTTGACAGTAGAAGACACAAATTCATTACCAGAAATAGACAGTAACCTAGTGGCTAAAAAATAGTGAGGAAATTAAGGATAACGATATCAGCCGAGAAAAAAAAGTATTGGAGAAACTTGAGGGACTAAAATCTGACAAGTCTCCAGGACCAGATGGCCTACATCATTGAATTCTAAAAGAGTTTGCTGCAGAGATCGTGGATGCTCTGGCTATGGTTTTCCAGAATTCCTTACATTCAGGAATGAGCCCGTCAGATTGGAAGTTGCTAAATGTTACACTGACTTTCAAGAAAGGAAGTAGAGAGAAAACAGGGCCAGTTGCCGAACGTCAGTCATTGGGAAGAATACTGGAAACTATTATTAAAGAAGTCTTAACATTGCACTTGGTAAAGCATAGTACGATTAGAATAAGTCAGCATGGTTTTAATAAAGGGAAATCCTGCTTGACAAATTTAGTAGAGTTTTTGAAGATGTAACTAGAGTAGATAAAGGGGAACCAGTAGATGTGGTACACCTGGATTTTCAAAAGGCATTCGATAAGGTGCCACATCAAAGATTAATTAGGCAAGATTGGGCTCATGGTGTTGGGGATAATATGTTAGGTTAGAGAGAAGATTAGTTAACAGACAGGAATTCTTCACTTTGGTCATAAAAATAGAAAATCTGAATATTTTCAAAAGGTGCTAAACTGATAAGTGTTGATGTTCAGAGAGACTTGTGCTTACTCGTACAAGGAACACAAGCAGTTAACATACTGTGCAGCAGGACATTGGGAAGGCAAATTGCATGTTGGCCTTTATTGCAGGGGGATTGGAGTACAGGAATAAAGAACTCACACTGAAATTTTACAGGGCTTTGGAGAGACTGTACCTGGAACACTGTATGCAACATTGGTATCCTCATTTCAGCAAGGATATACTTGTACTGGAGGCAGAGCAGTGAAGATTTATTCAGTTGGTCCCTGAGATGAGGGCGTTGTTCCAAGATGAGAGGCTGAGTAAATTGGGACTATATTCTCTGGCGTTTAGAAGAATGAGAGGCCTTACGTCAGTGGTAGGGAAACTATTAGAGAGGATTGTTCGGGGCAGGACTTGCTCCCATTTGGAAACAAACGAACCCATTAGCGAGAGACACCATGTTTTTGTGAAGGGGAGGTCGTGTCTTACTAATTTGATTGAGGTTTTTGAGGAAGTGACGAAGATGATTGATGAAGGAAGGGCAGTGGATGTTATCGATATGGATTTCAGTAAAGCCTTTGACAGGGCAGACTGGTACAAAAGGTGAAATCACACAGGATTAGAGGTGAGCTGGCAAGATGGATACAGAGCTGGCTCGGTCATCGAAGAGAGAGGGTATCAGTGGATGGGTGTTTTTCTGAATGGAGGATGTGACTAGTGGTGTTTCGCAGGGATCAGTGCTGGGGCCTTAGCTGTTTGTAGTATATATGAATGATTTGGAGGAAAATGTAGCTGGTCTGATTAGTAAGTTTGCGGACAACACAAATGTTGGTGGAGTTGCGGATAATGATGAGGATTGCAGAGGATACAGCAGGATATAGTTCGGTTGGAGACTTGGGCGGAGAAATGGCAGATGGAGTTTTATCCGGACAAATGTGAGGTAATGCATTTTGGAAGGTCGAATGCAGGTGGGAGGTATACAGTAAATGGCAGAACCCTTAGAAGTATTGACAGGCAGAGAGATCTGGGCATACAGGTCCACAGGTCACTGTAAGTGGCAACGCAAGTGGATAAGGTAGTCAAGAAGGCATACGGCATGCTTGCCTTCATCGGTCAGGGCATAGAGTATAAAAATTGTCAAGTCATGTTGCAGCTGTACAGAACTTTATTTAGGCCACACTTAGAATATTGCGTGCAATTCTGGTTGCCACACTACCAGAAGGACGTGGAGGCTTTGGAGAGGGTACAGAGGAGGTTTACCAGGATGTTGCCTGGTCTGGAGGGCATTAGCAATAAGGAGAGGTTGGAGAAACTCGGATTGTTTTCACTGGAACGACGGAGGTGGGGGGGCGACATGATAGAGGTTTACAAAGTTATGAGTGGCATGGACAGAGTGGAAAGTCAGAAGCTTTTTCCCAGGGTGGAAGCGTCATTCACTATGGGCGATAGGGTTAAGGTGCGAGGAGCAAAGTTTAGAGCGGATGTGCGAGGCAAGTTTTTGACACAGAGGGTGGTGAGTGGCTGGAACTTGCTGCCAGGGGAGGTGGTGGAAGCAGATACGATAGCGACGTTTAAGAGACATCTTGACAAATACATGAATAGGAAGGGAATAGAGGGATATGGGCCCCAGAAGTGCAGAAGGTTTTAGTTTCGGCAGGCATCAAGATCGGCGCCAGGCTTGGAGGGCCGAATGGCCTGTTCCTGTGCTGTACTGTTCTTTTTTCTTTGATCTAATTGAGACATACAAGATTCTGAAAAGACTTGATTGGGTAGAAGCTAATAGATTGTGCCGGCTGGTCGGTGAATCTAGAACACGTGAACACAGCCTCAGGATAACGGGCCGATCATTTAGGACTGAGATGAGGAGAAATTACCACACTCAAAGTGTTGTGAATCTTTGGAATTCTCTACCCCAGAGGATTGAGTTTGCTCCATCATTGAATACATGTAAGGATGGGGTGGATAGATTTTTGGTTTCGCAGGGAATCAAGGGATTTGGGGAGCGGCCAGGAAAGTGGAATTGAAGCCCAAGATCAACTATGAATGTAATGATTGGCGGAGCAGGCTCGATGGGCTATATATTCTACTCCTGCTCCTATTTCTTGTGTTTTTTGTTCTTGTATATGCTACCATATGTTGGCAGATAGAATGTGAATGGCATATTGCATACAATAACAGAGATTAATGGTTAGAAATTGATGGCCAGACTCTCATACAGCACATTGTGGACACGTGATTCAATTTCAGTTACCTACAGCACCAGAGACTTTGAGCTAAAATATTTATCTAACCCTCGCACAGTACTGGAGACTGATAGTTAAATAATCATTCACATACACACATACAGCACCAGAGGCTGACATAAATTAAAATTAATTTCACATTGACACATAGGAATACAGACTGCAAAGCATAAAAATATTCCCAGTTTGAAACAGATTAACACAGAGCCACATAGAATAAATACATAACAAGGTGCTGACTGACTGACACTCAATGAATCTCTTCCTCTCCCTCGCTCTCTCTCTCCCTCTCACATTCACACACACATTCAGCCTCAATGAGTATCAGCTATAGACTGTGACTGTTATTCAACAACAGAAAATGTGATACTCATTGACAGTTTATCAGCTGGAAATCAGTAGGAAACTGAGAGTGTATGTTTCAGCTACTTCAACTACATGTAACAGATAGGAACAAGCGAGGGGTTGGTTGTCGGTGGGGATCGTATATCAGTTGCTGAAAAGAAAACTAAGCAGTTACACACACACACACACACACACACACACACACACACACACACACACACACACACACACACACACACACACACACACACATAAAGTTAATAAATAGAGTACCGCCCCAAAGAAGAAAACTCCAGGGCAGTTAGGCTAACTTTTGTTGTCGGAAAATGTTGGAATCTATTATTAAGGAGGTTAAAACAGGGCACCTGGAAAAAGGGATTTAGATACGTTAATTGAGTGAGCACAATTGTGAAGGTGGAGTTCAATGTGGGAAAATGTAGAATACAAAAACAGTGTATTATAGAAATGGAGAGAGATTGCAGAACTCTGCGGGACAGAGTTGGGCGCCCCAATACATGAAACACAAAATGCACGGACAAGTGATTAGGAAGGTAAATGGAATGATGTGATTAATTGCAAGGCGAATGGACTATGAAAGTAAGGAAGATTTGCTACAGTTGTACAGGGTATTGGTGAGACTGCATCTGTAATATTGTGTACAGTTTTGTGCTCCTTTCTGAAGAAAGCATATAATTACAGAAGAAGCAGTTCATAGAAGGTTTATTCGACTGATTGATAAGATGAGAAGGGGTTATTTTATACGATCGAACCGGTCATTGAAATTGCTTGTCCGAGAACTGGAAATTAACTTGATCTGAAAATTGAACCGTTACTATTGAAATCATTGCAGTAAATGGATTCTTTAGAGAGGTATGGTCGCAGTTTTTTCAGAGAAACAGTGGGCGGATTTTAAAAGAGATGTTGCGTTTGGTTCTTTATTTCTGAATATTGTGGAAATCTGCAAACCCTTTATACCTGCGGAGACGGCGTGCTTGGCCAGTTCCCTGCGCAGCAGCATATACATTGCGTTCCAGATGTGCATAAAGAAATCGCAAGATCCAAAATTATTGTAGGCTGATGCCATCTCCTGGCTGAAAGTAACCATTCCTTCATAAATAATTTAAATAAGAGAGGAATAACATCGAGTGTGTTGGAGGCAGTCTCAATCGAGACCTTGAAAAGAGAATTAGATAATTATATCAAGAGTAAAACAAAACTGCAGAGCGATGGAGAAAAGGCAGGTAAGTGGGATGAGGTGAGCTGGTCTTGCAAAGAGCTGGCCCGACATGACGGTCCGAATGGCCTCTTTCAGTGCTGTCACCGTTCTATAATTCCATGCTCCAATGTGAACATGAACATGGTGATTTGGTGCAGATTAAAATTGTTGCTAAGTGTTTCATCAATAACATCCAATTTCCAAGCAGCTGTGGTGTAAATGCTCTATATAGAAAGGGTGAGACAAAGCTTAACGTAAGGGATTGTGGTATAGTGGTCAGCATATCTGCCTTCCAAGTAAGTAACCCGCCTTCCGTTCTCGACCATCGCAATGGCCAATGTTCAATCAACCTTAATTTGTCCACTTTGCAACAGAATTTTGCAAACGAAAAATGTCAAAGCCATTATTGAATTGAAAATCTGACAAGACATTCCCATCATCCAATCAGGCTCGCTGTCTTGCATGATCGGCTTCGTCCTGCAGCAAGTTTGTTTCCTTTAAGTGTTTATCCAATTTCCTTTTGAAATTATTGATTGTCTCTGCTTCCACCACAATTGTGGGCAGGGAGTACCAGCAGGCAAAAAAAGAATTCTTCCTCACACCCCCTGCATCTCTCGCCAAAATCAATCAATCTGTGTCTCCTCATCCTTGTACTAATGTGAACAGGTTATGCTTGTCTAACTTATGTACACCTCAATCAAATTTCCCCTCAATCTATGTTGCTCCAAGTAGAAACACCACATCGTTCGATGATACAATCCAGAGCCATCGATCCAAGTTTTTCAATCACAAAAGAATAGTTGTGTAGTAAGTAGTATAGATAGGAGCATAACATGAAGAGACTTTGATAGATCAACTGATTGTCTGTGCCCAATGCACCAGATTTTCAGTATCACCTGAACACTGCTACACACTGTGTAAAGTTTAGAGCGTTTTCATGGCTTATATTTATACAGGAATTACTATATAAAGGCTGAAGTGCAAAGCATGATGGTTATCTTCACTGAAATATGTCAAAATGTCATATGTGTGTGTGGAAGACGCATGTGGCCACGACAAAAAGGGCAGCTGGAGGGGCTCTCACATTGTGGGGGAGATGGACTGTGACATATTATACGTTTGTGAAAAATAAGGACAGCTAAAATAACAAGACTAATTATATGCTTTGCACATCAATATATTGAAGTCTGCTTGAGCTGATCCTTGCTTTATTATGAAATGATTTTTTTCAAGGCTATACTCTGTTTAAACGTTTGAGTAACAACAATGGGAGAGTTGGGTTGAAGACATCAGCACTCCTTGCAGGGAGCCAGATGAGATAAACGTGAAATTGCAGAATTGAAAAAAAAAAAAATTGGCATCAGCGACAATGTCAACATTAGGATCCTTACTAACATAGAAAGAAACAGGAAGCATCTGTACTGTGTGTATATTACACCATTAACTAACTATGGTCAAACAATGATGTCAACATGGACCAATTAGTGCACTTGGAACAATTCAAATCTAATATGGTAACATCCTCGCACCACAAGAAGGATAACAAAAATGTGTTACAGGATATCGTCAGCACACTCAGAGAGGGTCAGCAGAACTAGGAAGGAGAAGAAAGAATACAGTCAACAAAACACAACAAGGGAAGAGGAAGGAGAGAACTGGCTCGGTCATAGATGACAGAGGGTAAAAGTGGAAGGGTGCATTTCTGAATGGAGGAATGTGACTAGTGGTGTTCCGTCGGGATCACTGCTGGGTCCTTTGCTGTTTGCAGTGTATATAAATGATTTGGAGGAAAATGTAGCTGGTCTGATTGGTAAGTTTGTGGACGACACAAAGGTTGATGGAGTTGCGGATCGTGATTAGGATTGTCAGAGGATACAGAAGGATAAAGATCAGTTGGAGACTTAGGCGGTGAAATGGCAGATGGAGTTTAATCCGTACAAATGTGAGGTAATGCATTTTGGAAGTTCTTAATACAGGTGTGAAGTATACAGTAATTGGCAGAAACCTGAGGAGTATTGACAGGCAGAGAGATCTGGGTGTTCAGGTCCACAGGTCAATGAAAGCGGCAGCGCAGGTGGATAAGGTAGTCAAGAATGCATACGGCATGCTTGCCTTCATCGGTCGAGGCATAGAGTATAAAAACTGGCAAGTCATGCTGCAGCTGGACAGAACTTTAGTTAGGCCACACTTAGAATATTGCGTGCAATTCTGGTTGCCACGCTACCATAAGGACGTGGAGGCTTTGGGGAGGATACAGGAGAGGTTTACCAGGATGTTGCCTGGTCTGGAGGGCATTAGCTATGAGGAGGGGTTGGATAAACTCGGATTGTTTTCACTGGAACGACGGAGGTGGAGGGGCGACATAATAGAGTTTTACAAATTTCTGAGTGGCATGGACAGAGTGGATAGTCAGAAACTTTTTCCCAGTGTGGAAAAATGTCAGTTACTAGGAGACATAGGTTTAAGGTGCGAGGGGCAAATGTTGGAGGGGATGTGCGAGGCAAGTTTTTTTTCACACAGAGCGTGGTGAGTGCCTGGAACTTGCTGCTGGGGGAGCAAACCCGCGACCTCTTCCAACTAGAAGGACAAGGGCATCAAATACGTGGGAACACCACCACCTGCAGGTTCCCCTTCAAGTCACACACCACCCTGACTTGGAGCTATATCACCATTCCTTCACTGTCGCTGGGTCAAAATCCTGGAACTCCATTCCTAACAGCACTGTGGGTGGACCTACCCCACGTGGACTGCAGTGGCTCAAGATGGCAGCTCACCACCATCTTCTCATTGGCAATTTCAGATGGGCAATAAATGCTAGGCCTTGCTAGCCATGCTCACACAACTGCAGAACATATGCTTCAAAAAGAAAATCCCCATTACATTGTCAGGAAAAAAAAACACCGGCAGCAAAATAGAAAGTTGAGGGATGAGCTCATCGGAGTAAAACTGGCTGTCTCCACGCAGCACATCTTGTTCAACTACTTTTGAAGATCTGAGCAGCACCTCTGCTGCTACAAGCCGCATCCCCCCACCCCCGTAACCCCATCCCCGCCCAGTTAGTCCCGAGCCAATAACGAAGCTATTTGACTGGAGTGGCATCCTGCAGTTCTCAATTAAAGAATTCTGAAATGTTTACTTATTGTTCTTTCTTTCGAGTGCTGGGGCAGGTCATGGGGCACAGGTAGGAGCTGAGAGGGGTGTTATTGGAGGAATTACACCTGCCGGGGCTCCTTTCATTGCCTGCGAGTGGCGGGGGGCGGGTGGGGTGCTGAGGTGGGGGTGAATATTCCACAGCTGGTACAGCAGTGCCAGAGAATTACGGGTGTCAAACTAACTGCTCTCCGAGTCCCTCGGGTAAAGATCCTGCTCACAGGATGACAGACCAACCTTTGGATGGATGAGAGAATTCATGGCGTGCAAAGTGGATATTCGACATAGCGGGGCTGCACTCCAGTTGGCTCTTGAACTGGAATGGTCTCCAACAAGCACTTTTCCCTCCCCCACCTCTTTCGCACACACTCTCTCTCTCCCTCCCTATCAGTGATTAGTTTTGTATTGAAGGATGATTTTCTGAACTAGCCAAGGATCATTTTGTGATGGTTACAAACCTTTTGGATTTGTACATGTCGTACCCCTTTGTGTTGACGACTTCATGTCAATGGTTTCACATTCCGAGGTTTCTTATCTCATTTCGAGAAACCTACACAGAAGCTGTTTCCACTGTCTGCTCACAAGGTCTCACCCTTGCACTGTCAGTAAGCATTTTAAAACTTGGCATAGTTTCCCAGAATCCCTTTACCTTGACATCTTGCCTATACCGTGCCCTATTTTCTAAGTTTTCCACTTTACCAGACTACTAAGACAGGTTCTAATAAAGCAAAATGTTGGTTTTTAATAGAAAGTCAATTGTTAGTTTATAATAACCAGAATTTAACAATGTTGTACTCTGTTTAGTAGCTTTCAGTAACCTAATAATCTTACACAGATGAGTAACAGAGTGTTTTCAGCGCCTGATGGGCTGATACAGGGACAGAGGTCGGAGATGTTATGGAGGTGGAAGGAGGCTCATTTCTGATGGAGACAACATCAGGTCAGAAGCTCAGGTCAGGGATGAATAAGGATCATATTTTACACAACATCATATTCTCCCCGAAGCAACAGCAAGGAATGGCGATGGAATCAATGATAAGAGTGTGGAGTTTGTGGTGAAGCCAAAAGTGGAGGCTTCACTCTGCCCCATGTTTATTTGGAAGAAATTGGAGCTCATGGAAAACATACTGTTGAGTCTGATAACACAGAGGCAGTGGAGGATAGAGAAAGATGATGGAGAGCTGGAGCTGGGTGTTGTCAGCTGATATGTGGAAGATCACTCCGTATCTGAAGATGATGTCACCAGCGGGCAGTGTACAGACGAGGAAGAGGAGGAAGCAAGAATAGAAAGTGCATGGACTCCTGAGGGAATAGTGATGGTGGGAAGAGAGGCCATTGCTGAAGAGGCTCTGGTTATAATCAGGTCAGTAATATTGTAACCAGGTGGGAGCAGTCCTACTGAAAGATTCCAATGTCAGAGATATGGGGAGATCACAGATGGGTTTGCTGCAGGTTTGGAGGAGTGGCTGCAAATGAGGAGTGTTGAGGACATGGAAGAATTTTAACTCAATGATGAGATTTATAAATGTAAGTACTTGGAGGATTGGGAGCCAATGTACGTCAGTTAGAATGAATGTATCGGGCATGATGGACTTGGTGAGGGTTGGAAATCGAAGCAGGGATTGGGAGCAGTTGATAGTGAGGGAAGGTGGAATTTGGGTGTCTGGTCATGAGTGAAGTAAAGGAAAGGAGTCAGGAGTTGGCACAGTTGTCTTTTTTCCCGGAGCCATTAACTACTGTAGAATAAACAGGTAAATATCTGCAGTGAAATAGCAGAGGAAAGATTTTCTTTTATTCTTTCACGTGATGTGCGATCCGCTGACAAGGTCAGCAACTGCCTGCTGGGCCGTTTCAGAGGGCAATTGAGAGTCAGCCACATTGCTTGGGTCTGCAGCCACAAGTAGGCCAGACCAGCTAAGGATGGCAGATTTCTTTCCCTGAATGGAATTAGCGAACCAAATGGGTTTTTACAACAATCAATAATAGTTTCATGACAGAGACCAGTTTTCAATTGCGGACTTTTGTTAATTAATTTAATTTAATTTCCAGCAGCTGTCATGGTGGTATTTGAACCCCGCTCACCAGACCATTGGGCTGGACCTCTGTTTGACTAGCCCAATGATATTATCACTAAGCAAGTGCCTTCCTGATGGACATGGACAGTGTCTGCCCCCTAATATCAGCTACAGTTGTTTGTCGGCGATAACCCTGCACGTGGTCCCGAATCAGAGACTCAATATTCACATGCTAACTGGGAAAAGGCAGTAACAGAGTGAAACGGTATTGTTTTTGTCCCTGGATTCAGTGTCCACTGCAGATAGATCACTTACATCTACAACAGAAACGCCAGGAGTGAACAAGTTCAGTAAAATAATATGGAAAATGTAAATGACGCAACTTATAATTGTATCACCCATCCAGTATGAATATAGATTTCAGGTTTATTCCAGTTAGAGGTCTTACTAAGAAAATGTCATTGACATTGAAACGATTGTGTTTTATCCAACACACGATTTACATCAGAGTCAAAGCTGCTGATGTAATGTGTTTGTTCAGGTGAGGGTAACTAATGATCAGGAGTACAACAGCGTCAGTGGAGACTAATACCCTGTATAAATCAGATCACATTGGAAAGGATCAGCTCCGAGTGCCTGCTGGAGCTGTGGGTTCCAGGCTAACAGAAGTATCTTCTTCTCACAGAAATGGGATATCCATTAATGTATCAGATAGCAATCATTTACTATCCAGTTCTCGCAGCAATTGGAGTTCCTGGTAAGCCAGTATCTCAGCTGCTAATGGTTCAAATCAGTGTTAACTGTGCTGCTGAACTCTGTATTTTTTTATTCATTCATGGGATGTGGGCATCACTGGCTAGGCCAGAATTTATGGGCCATCCCTAATTGACCTTGAGAAGGTGGTGGTGAGCTGCCTCCTTGAACCACTGCAGTCCATTTGGGGGTAGATACACCACAGTGCTGTTAGGAAGGGAGTTCCAGGATTTTGACCCAGCGATACTGAAGGAATGGCGATATAGTTCCAAGTCAGGATGTTGTGTGAGCGGAACTTACAGGTGGTGGTGTTCCCATGTTTTTGCCGCCCTTGTCCTTCCAGTTGATAGAGGTCGCGGGTTTGGAAGATGCTGTCTAAGGAGCCTTGGTGCATTACTGCAGAGCATCTTGTAGATGGGACACAATGCTGCTACTGTGCGTCGGTGGTGGAGGGAGTGATTGTTTGTAGATGGGGTGCCAATCAAGTGGGCTGCTTTGTCCTGGATGGTGTCGAGGGCTTCTTGAGTGTTGTTGGAGCTGCACCCACCCAGGCAAGTGGAGTTTTTTCTATCACACTCCTGACTTGTGCCTTGTAGATGGTGGACAGGCTTTGGTGATGTCAAGAGGTGTGTTACCCGCCTTAGGATTCCGAGCCTCTGACCTGTTCTTGTAGCCACGTTATTTATATGGCTACTCCAGTTCAGTTTCTGGTCAACTGTAGCCCCTAGGACGTTGCTAGTGGGGGATTCAGCGACGGTATTGCAGTTGAATATCAAGGGGAGATGGTTAGATTCAGTCTTGTTGGAGATGGTCATTGCCTGAGACTTGTGTGGCGCGAATGTTACTTGCCAAGTATCAGCCCAAGCCTGGATATTGTCCAGGTCTTTCTGCATTTCTACACGGACTGCTTCAGTATCTGAAGAGTCACGAATGGTGCCGAACATTGTCCAAACATCAGCGAACATCCCTACTTCTGACCTTATGATTGAAGGAAGGTCATTGATGAAGCAGCTGAAGATGGTTGAGCCCAGGACACTACCCTGAGGAAATCCTGCAGTGATGTCCTGGAGCTCAGATGATTGACCTCCAATAACCACAACCATCTTCCTTTGCGCTAAGTATGACTCCAGTCAGTGGAGGGTTTTCCCCCTGATTCCCTTTGACCTCAGTTTTACTCGGGCTCCTTGTTGCCATACTCGGTCAACTGCTGCCTTGATATCAAGAGCAGTCACTCTCACCTCACCTCTTGAGTTCAGCTCTTTTGTTCTTGTTTCAACCAAGGCTGTAATTAGAACAGGAGTTAACTGGCCCTGGCAGAACCCAAACTGAGCATCACTGAGCAGGTTAATGCTAAGCAAGTGCCACTTGATGGCACTGTTAATGACACCTTCCATCACTTTACTGATGATTGAGAGTAGGCCGATGGGGCGGTAATTGGCCGGCATGGACTTGTCCTGCTTTTTGTGTACAGGACATATATGGGCAAGTTTCCACATTGCAGGGTAGATGCCAGTGTTGTAGCTGCACTGGAACAGCTTGCCTCGGGGCATGGCAAGTTCTGAAGCACATGTCTTCTGTACTAATGCCGGAATATGGTCAGGGCCCAGAACTTTTGCAGTATCCAGTGCCTTCAGTCGTTTCTTGATATTACACAGAGTGAATCGAATTGACTTAAATCTGGCATCTGTGATGCTGGGAACTTCAGGCAGAGGTGGAGATGAATCATCAACTTGGCACTTCTGGCTGAAGATTGCTGCAAATGATTCAGCCTTATCTTTCACACTGATGTGCTGGGCTCCCCCATCATTGAGGATGGGGATATTTGTGGAGCCACCTCCTCCAGTTACTTGTTTAATTGCCAACCACCATTCATGGCTGGATGTGTCAGGACTGCAGAGCTTAGATCTGATCCGTTGGTTATGAGATCGCTTAGCTCTGTCTATCGCATGCTGCTTATGCAGTTTGGCGTGCAAGTAGTCCTGGGTTGTAGCTTCACCAGGTTGACACCTCATTTTGAGGTATGCCTGGTGCTGCTCCTGGCATGCCCTCTTGCGATATGCATTGAACCAGGGTTGGTCTCCTGGCTTGATGGTAATGGTAGAGTGGGGGATATGCCGGGCCATGAGGTTACAGATTGTGGATGAGTACAATTCTACTGCTGCTGATGGCCCACAGCGCCTCATGGATGCCCAGTTTTGCGTTGCTAGCTCTGTTCGAAATCTATCCCATTTGCACGGTGATAGTGACACACAACACGATGGATGGTATCCTCAATGTGAAGGCGGGACTTCGTGTCCACAAGTACTATGTGGTGTTCACTCCTACCACTACTGTTATGAACAGAAGCATCTGTGGCAGGCAGGTTGGTGAGGACGAGGTCCAGTATGTTTTTCCCTCGTGTTGGTTCCCCCACAACCTGCCGCAGACCAAGGCTAGCAGCTATGTTCTTTAGGTCTCGGCCTGCTCGGTCAGTAGTAGTGCTACCGAGCCACTCTTGGTGATGGACATTGAAGACCCCCACCCTGCGTACATTTTGTGCCCTATTATTATTTTTCACTGCGTGTGTTACACAGCCACTTGTTATTTTCCAGCAATTTTCTGATCGAATCTCCTCATTGTCCACTATTTCATTCTTTCAGGAGTTGTATTCTGTCTTTAATGGTATTGTTTTATGTAACCCTGGCACTGGTACTTGATTTTTCTGTGTATTGAATGTATTTGAATCAGGTGTTTCGACTCGGATCAAACATCAGACCATCAGTTTCATGATGTGGATCTAACTGGTCCTGGAATATTTTTATGATTTGTTTTCAGTGGTTGATAATGCGACATCTCATGGTCTCAGTGTTACAAGGGGGCAGCACAATGTCTTCCCTCCCCATAACATGGCTCAGTTTAACTGGCATTTCAATGTATTTATTCGTTATCACTGTTATCAAATATTATGTAATTCTGTTTGCGTCTGACGCTGCTTCAGATGTCTGACAACTGAACGGAGTTTGCTGACACTTTCACATCCCCTTCTCTGCTTCACTGTGAAGCCTTCACTGTCACTGGACTACATTGTAAAATGGAAAGTATTGATGTGATGATTCATTGGTTTACACTCCAACAGTTGGAATCACGCATCTTTCCATTTACCTTTCGATCATCAGCTTCGTGCTGATGTTGGTGATTTATTAATTAAACAGTTCCATATTCTAACGGTTTACGGTATAATTCCAGGAGAAGGAATTTCAATGATTTGTGTTTTATCTGGAAGAAGCTTTCCATCCTGTTTATTCCATGCATTGTAGATGAAGTGAAGAGTGCAGGAGAACAGGTGGAGACTTGGGTGTTCTGTAGATACATTACATTATTCACAGAGATTTCACCATTGAAGAAACTGACTCCGAGAATGGAATCATTGAACCTGGGGCTGATGAAAAGTACACAGGTGCAGAATGTTAGAAATAAATTAGATGTGAAAAGTAGCATTAAGTAACAGTTTGCAGGGTCTGGGTACATCACAGAGACAGGGAAGGAGAAAAAGGGCAGGGAGAAAGAAATCGAGGCAAAGAGATAAGCACAAGTAAAGAGGAAGAGAAATAAGCAGCAATGTAAATAATTCACTATCATAAAGTTCTGGAATGTCCAAAACAATTAATGAGAGAAACTGTGAGTTGAAGTTGTCTGTTGTCTGATTGTGTTCATTTTCCTGTTGGACTTGATCCTCTGTGTTGATTTCTGTCAGGTCCTCGTTTTGTTTTGCAGAAAGTTACAATTCCTTGCGTAATGATTGAATAAATAGAATAGAATCAGTTCTTCACTGACGGTAATTCATTACTGCAATATTGCATTTTAAAATCTCTGTGACTGCTGAATTCAATAAAAACTAAGTTGGTATCAGAAATATACTTAAGCTTATATTTAATTGCCTGTACAAACTAAATATATGCAACAATGACCTGTTCTTCAACAGCAAAAAACACAGGGATTATTGTTTGGACGCATTAATTGAGTTGTATTACTGGGATCTATGGATTAGATTTCCTCTAACACTCTGCTGCAGTCGCTCCCTGTGAATCTCAGCCTCTCCTTTCACTGTATTGAATCCTCAGTCTCCTCATCCATTGCTTCTGGTTATCCACTGTCCCAAACCATCCGCTGCCATCTCCCCTCCAGCTCCAACATGTCCTTTTCATTATCTCCCTCCCAATCTCACTCACTGGCACCACCAGCAGCTGCCTCCTCCAATCTTATATGAATACAGGAACATAGGAGCAGGAGAAAGCCATCCAGCCCTTCAAGCCTGCTCTGCCATTCTGGGTCATGGCTGATACTCAAACAAAGCTCCGCATCCCGCTCTCCCCAAATTTTCCCAACCAACTGTCTGGAGACAAATTCACAATTAACCCATTGGATTCCATCACTGGAAACCCCCCTTCTCGTTTCCCCACTGGCACTGCATCCTCACTCAGTAATTTCAGTTGATCTGGCGCTGATTTTATTCATTTTCTTCATCCATTTTCCAGTTCATACTTAATAATTATGTTTTCAAACATTTCACTGTGGCAAAGCACTGCCCAGATCTGTGAATCAGTTTTCACTGCTTTTTGCAGCAACAAAGCTGGGAATTTCAACCCAAATCCTGTCAAACTGCTGCTTTGTCTCCAGGTTTATCAGTAATTTCCCTGCTTCCTTTTCTGTCTCTTCCAGTTAACCTGGTGGTGATTGTGATCCCGTCCCGTGGAAAGTGCGGTCTTTCCAAATGTATCACATGCACTAATGCCATGATAAATAACAAATACATCCTTTCCATCTTTTCCTAGCTTCCTGTCGTTTCTAAATGCCATGGACCCATCAATATGCAGGTCCTCCCAATCTATGCCACCATGAAGCCGTGTTTCAACCGTGGTGAACAAAAGAAGTTAAGGATTTCATCCGGTCAGAGGAAGTGGCTTATTAGGTCGCCAGAAAAAGTAGTAAGCCGAGGATTGGGCGAACTTTAGAGTCCAAAGAAGGACCAAGAAACTGATAAAGAAAGGGAAGAGAGATTATGAATGTAAGCTAGCTAGAGACATAAAGCCGGACTGTAAAAGCCTCTTTAGGTATGTCAAAAAGAATCTATTTGCAAGGATAAATGTGGGTTAATTACAGGTGGACACAGGTATGTTTGTGGTGTAGAATGAGGAAGTGGCAGAGAGACTAAACAATTACTTTATGCCAATCTTCACCGAGGAAGAAACAGAAAATCTCCCAGAAATACTACGAAACCAAGGGATTTGCAAAAATGAGGAACTGAAAGCAATTCGTATGAATAAAGAGGTAGTACTCGAAAGAATAATTGGATTGAAAGCTGATAAATCCCTTGGACCAGATAAGACCCCAGTTTATTGAAGGATGTGGCTGTCGAGATAGTGGATGCATTGGTTGTTATCTTTCAAAATTCTACAGATTCTGGAAGTGTTCCTATTGACTTCAAGGGAGAAAATGCAACCCCACTATTTACGAAGAGAGCGATAAAGAAAATGGAGAACTGCAGAACTGTTTGGTTGATCTCAGGGAAAACGCGAGAATCTGTTATGGAGGATGAGGTAACTGGACACTTGGAAAGTAATAATATGATTGGACAGAGTCGACATGAATTTGTAAAGGAAAATCATATTTAAAAAACATGTTGGAGTTTTTGAGGATATTTCTTGTAGCATAGATAGAGGAGAATTGGTGGATCTGGTGCATTTGGATTTTTATACGGCTTTTGATGAATTCCCACTCAGGAGTTTAGGGAACAAAATTAGTGCAAATGTGATTGGGGGTAATACACTGCAATGGATTATGAATTGGATAACAGGCAGAAGGCAGGGAGTAGGAATAAATGGATCATTCTCAGAATGGCAGGCTGTTACTAGTGGGATACTGCAAGGATCAGTGCTTGGGCCACAGCTATTTACAATCTATATAAATGACTTGAATATGGGGACCAATTGTAATATTTCCAAGTTTTCTGATGACACAACACTATGAGGGGATTTCGACGAGCTAAGTGAATGGATAAGAACATGGCAGATGGAATATAATGTGAATAAATGTGAAATTATCCACTTTGGTTAATGAAACACAAAAAGGCAGAGTATTTCTTAAATAGTGAGAGATTAGGAAGTATTTCTGTCCACTTAGACCTGGGAGTCCTTGTTCAGGAGTCATTAAAACACGCATGCAGGTGCAGCAAGCAATTCAGAAGGCAAGTGGTATGCTGGCCTTCATTGCAAGGGGCTTTGAGTGCAAGAGTAAAGATGTATTGCTTTAATTGTATGAAGCCTTGGTGAGATCGCACCTGGAGCATTGTGTGCTGTTTTGGTCGACTTTTCTAAGGAATTATATACTTACCATAGAGGGAGTGCAACGAAGGTTCACTCAGGGATGGTGGTATTGTCTTACAAGGATAGATTGCAGAAACTTGTCCTGCATGCTCCAGAGCTGCAAAGAATGAGAGATGATCTCACTGAAACTTACAGAATTCTTACAGGACATGACAGGGTAGATGGGATAGGAAGTTTCCTCTGGCTGGTGAGCCGAGAATAGTCTCAGAGTAAGTGGAAGGCCAGTTAAGACTGTGTGAAGAGAAATCTGTGAAATTCTCTGTTAGGCTGCGAAGCTCAAACAGTGATTATGTTCAAGACAGAATTCGACAGATTTCTGAACCGCAGCAACATCAACAGTGGTGAAGCGGCTAGCACCGCAGCATCACAGCTCCAGCAAGCTGGATCCATTGTTGGGTACTGCCTGTGTAGAGTTTGCAAGTTCTCCCTGTAACTGCGTAGATTTCCTCTGGGTGCCCTGATTTCCTCCCAAAGGCCAAAAGCACGCAGGTTGACAGGTAAATTGGACAATAAAAAAATTGCTCAAAGTATAATTAGGTGGTAGGAAAATTGAGGGAAAATCAGGATATGACAGGGGCAGAAATGGGATAAATGTAGGATCAGTAAAAATTGGTACTTGATGGCCGGCGTGGACTCGTTGGACCGAAGGGCCTGTTTCGGTGCTGTATCTTTCTACAACTCTGTCTATCAAGAGGTTTGGAGATCGTGGGGGGAAATGACGGAGATTTGGATGATCAGCCACAATTCGTTTGAATGGCTGAGTAAGCTCGAATGGCCTATCCCTGCCCCTATTTCCTATGATCGTATCCAGCCATGTCTCTGTAATGGCTATCAGATCGTACTCATTTATTTACTTATATTAACACTCTCAGTTCATCTGTTTTGTTCAGAATGCTCTGTGCATTCAGTTACAGAACGTTTAATTTTATATTTTTTTCATTATTTTTGTTACCTCCAGCATTAGCTGTTGATTTAATCTTTGATTTATATGCTCTATCCCTTTCTGTAACAGCCTGATTATTATTTCCCATATGAATAATGTTCTCTCTTGCTTTGTCTCGACTCCTTGATTTACCATATCTTCCTAAGTTTAATCCCTTGCCACCACTATTTGGTCTCAAACTCTCTCTACATCCCCAGTTCATGTGTGGACCATCACAATGGTACAGCCACAACTTTCCCCAGTACTGGTGCCATTGCCCCATGAACTGGAATCACTTCTGTGACACCAGTCTTTGAGCCATGCATTAATTTCTCTCATCGTATTTTCCCTATGCCAATTTGCACGTTGCTCAGGTAATAATCCAGAGATTATTAACTTTGAGGTTCTGCTTCTTAATTTGGTGCCTAGCTCCTCGTACTGACTTGTCCTGGCTATGTCTTTGGTGCCTACATGGACCACGGTGACTGCATCCTCCCCTTCCCATTGTACATTCCTCTCCAGCCCTGAGCAGATGCTACCTGACCTGCTGAATATTTCCAGCATTGTCTGTTTTTATTTCCATTTTCCCACATCTGCAGTATTTTGCTGTTCTTTAACAAGTATTGTTGTGCTCTGCACACGACGACCACAGCAAATTTTCTGGAGTTGCGACCATATAATGGTTAATACTTTGCGTTGTGGTCGCAGCAACGCCAATTCAAATCTGAAACAAGGCACACATTGTTTTCTGTTTAATTCCCTCTGCCAGTCTGCGAAGAGAATGCAACAGGAAACCAATCTTTACCACATGAAAAGATATTGATCTTGATCGTGAAATTCAGCTGTTCTCCTTTTACATCGTCTCACTTACACATGCCAGAGCTTCATGTTCCAATATTCAAACCCACCTCTTCTCTCAGCTTATTCTTCCATCCAGTATTAATACTGACTGCTTCCATTTCATTGACACTTTACTGCAGCCTTCATTTTCATAATGTTACAACATTAACATTGTACTGTTTTGACCGCTGTTGTTGGGAGACATGTTACATTCTCATCATTTTATATTTGCACCTTGAACTCAGTCCATACATTTAACTCTGAGTGATTCCACAAAAGGCAAGCTGTACAAAAGCAGTGCTGGCCTTCGGAAGGACAGAGGGTGGATTGTTCACAAAATGTCCTTGGAGAAACTTCTGATGCAGGAGTTGCTGAAAGAAAATCTCATGTTTTTTTTTTACTGGTTAGCAGGGAGTTGACGCTTTTCTTTACGCAACCGTTGGAGATGAGGGTCAGTGCTACATAGCTGCCAATGAGAGTTTGAATGTGTCGTTTTGCAGCCTGGAGCACTTCCTTGATGGTTTCTCCACGCCTTCTAAAATTTATGATTGCCTCCCAGAAGAGCTGCTGCTGTAAGATGTGATCAACATGAAGTATCGATCAAAGTGTAAAGTGAGATACCGGTAAAGCAAGTATGTGCTGACAAAAATGAGTCTTCATTGAGAATCTTTCTTTTTAATCACGGGGTTAATAAACGCTGGATTTCTCTGTTCCATTCGGGGCATCACACTTTCGGATGCAGAGAAGTTTTAGACAATGGGATTAGTTCTGCATTACTTCAGGTATGTTGAAAAAAAATGTTGATGGCAATGTTCGCCTTTACACAGAGAAGGTCAAGAGGATATCTGCGAGAGATGTTCAAGGTCAGGAATCGTTTTTATAGAGGAAACTCTTTCATGGTAAAAGGGAAGGTAATCAAAGATGCACTGTCCGAAAGCTTGGTGGTTTCAGATTGCAAAAAACGCTCAAACGAAAATTACATAAATACTTCAAAAGAAACAAAATACAATGCCAAGGGGAAAGAACAGAGAATGGGTATTAAATGAGTATCTCTTGCAAAGACACAGCACAGGATTTGTGCATTCGATATGTGTTGTACTCAATACATTTTTTCAGTGCCTCTCATTGTTTTTGTGCAGCATTGCTTGTTAATAACTCACCTGAGCTTAACGTGTTCAGTTTACATCTCATTCCGTCCATGTCTGCCTTACTCCGAATGGTATGTTGCCTCCCAGGTGCATGGGTCCGGGATGTCTCAGATCGACTGAAGAACATTCTGAAAAGGGAGGGTGAACAGCCAGCTGTCGTTGTGCACATAGGCACCAATGATATAGGTAAAAAACGGGATGAGGTCCGACAAGCAGAATTTAGGGAGTTAGGAGCCAAGTTAAAAAGTAGGACCTCAGAGGTAGTAATCTCAGTAGAAATGAAAGAATAGTCAGGATGAATGCGTGGCTTGAGAGATGGTGCAGGAGGGAGGGGTTCAGACTTTTGGGACATTGGGACCTGTTCTGGGGGAGGTGGGAATATTGCAAATTAGATGGTCTACACCTGGGCCGGCCTGGAACCAATGTCATTGGGGGTGCTTTTGCTAACGCTGTTGGGGAGGGTTTAAACTAATGTGGCAGGGGGGTCGGAACCAAATGAGGAGGTCAGTGGACAGTCAGGAGGTAGAAACTAAAGCCTGTGAGCAACTAGATAATGAAGTCAGCGTGACTAAGGGAAAGAGTAGGCAGGGAGCAGATGATGAATGAAAAGAGACTGGTGGTCTGAGGTGCATTTAGTTCAATGCCAAAAGTGTGTTAGGTAACGCAGATGAACTTAGGGCTTGGATTAGTACCTGGGAGTATGATGTTATTGCCATTACTGAGACTTGGTTGAGGGAAGGGCATGACTGGCAACTAAATATCCCAGGATATTGATGCTTCAGGCGGGATAGAGAGGGAGGCAAAAGAGGTGGAGGAGTTGCATTACTGGTCAAAGAGGATATCACAGCTGTGCTGAAGGAGGGCACTATGGCAGACTCGAGCAGTGAGGCAATATGGGCATAACTCAGAAATAGGAAGGGTGCGGTAATAATGTTGGGGCTGTACTACAGGGCTCCGAACAACGAGCGTGAGATAGAGGTACAAATATGTAAACAGATTATGGAAAGATGTAGGAGCAACAGGGTGGTGGTGTCAGGAGATTTTAATTTTCCCAACATTGACTGGGATTCACTTAGTGTTAGAGGTCTAGATGGAGCAGAATTTGTAGGGAGCTTCCAGGAGGGTTTTCTGGAGCAGTATGTAAATAGTCCAACTCGGGAAGGGGCCATACTGGACCTGGTGTTGGGGAATGAGCCCGGCCAGGTGCTGGAAGTTTCAGTAGGGGACTATGTTGGGATTAGTGATCACAATTCCGTAAGTTTTAGAATACTCATGGACAAAGACAAGACTGGTCCTAAAGGAAGAGTGCGAAATTGGGGGAAGGCTAACTATACCAAAATTCGGCAGGAGCTGGGGAATGTAGATTGGGAGCAGCTGTTTGAAGATAAATCCACATTTGATATGTGGGAGTTTTTAAAGAGAGGTTGATTAGCGTGCAGGAGAGACATGTTCCTGTGAAAATGAGGGATAGAATGGCAAGATTAGGGAACCATGGATAACAGGTGAAATTGTGAGACTAGCGAAGAGGAAAAAGGAAGCATACATAAGGTCTAGGAGGCTGAAGAATGACGAAGCTTTGAAAGAATATCCGGAATGTAGGACCTATCTGAAACGAGGAATTAAGAGGGCTAAAAGGGGTCATGAAATATCTTTAGCAAACAGGGTTAAGGAAAATCCCAAAGCCATTTATTCATATATAAGGAGAAAGGATTGGCCCACTCAAGGACAAAGGAGGAAAGGTATGCGTGGAGTCAGAGAAAATGGGTGAGATTCTAAACGAGTACTTTGCATCGGTATTCACCGAGGAGAGGGACATGACGGATGTTGAGGTCAGGGACAGATGTTTGATTACTCTAGGTCAAGTCGGCATAAGGAGGGAGGAAGTGTTGGGTATTCTAAAAGGCATTAAGGTGGACATGCCTCCAGGTCCAGAAGGGATCTATCCCAGGTTTCTGAGGGAAGTGAGAGAGGAAATAGCTGGGGCCTTAACAGATATCTTTGCAGCATCCTTAAACATGGGTGAGGTCCCGGAAGACTGGAGAATTGCTAATGTTGTCCCCTTGTTTAAGAAGGGTAGCAGGGATAATCCAGGTAATTATAGACCGGTGAGCCTGACGTCAGTGGTAGGGAAGCTGCTGGAGAAGATATTGAGGGATAGCATCTATTCCCATTTGGAAGGAAATGGGCTTATCAGTGATTGGCAACATGGTTTTGTGCAGAGAAGGTCATGTCTTACCAACTTAGTAGAATTCTTTGAGGAAGTGACAAAGTTGATTGATGAGGGAAGGGCTGTAGATGTCATATACATGGACTTCAGTAAGGCGTTTGATAAGGTTCTCCATGGTAGGCTGATGGTGAAAGTGAAGTCGCATGGGGTCCAGGGTGTACTAGCTAGATGGATAAAGAACTGGCTGGGCAACAGGAGACAGAGAGTAGTAGTGGAAGGGAGTTTCTCAAAATGGAGACGTGTGACTAGTGGTGTTCCACAGGGATCCGTGCTGGGACAACTGTTGTTTGTGATATACATAAATGATTTGGAGGAAAGTATAGGTGGTCTGATTAGCAAGTTTGCAGACGACAGTAAGATTGGTGGAGTAGCAGATAGTGAAGGGAACTTTCAGAGAATACAGCAGAATATGGATAGGTTTATGAGTTGGGCAGAGAAATGGCAATCAGGGCAAATGCGAGGTGATGCATTTTGGAAGATCCAATTCAAGAGTGAACTATACAGTAAATGGAAAAGTTCTGGGGAAAATTGATGTACAGAGAGATTTGGGTGTTCAGGTCCATTGTTCCCTGAAGGTGGCAACGCAGGTCAATAGAGTGGTCAAGAAGGCATACGGCATGCTTTCCTTCATCGGACGGGGTATTGAGTACAAGGGTTGGCATGTCATGTTACAGTTGTATAAGACTTTGGTTCGGCCACATTTGGAATACTTGTTGTGGTCGCCACATTATCAAAAGGATGTAGATGCTTTGGAGAGGGTGCAGAGGAGGTTCACCAGGATGTTGCCTGGTATGGAGGGCGCTAGCTATGAAGAGAGGTTGAGTAGATTAGGATTATTTTCATTAGAAAGACGGAGGTTGAGGGGGGACCTGATTGAGGTGTACAAAATCATGAGAGGTATAGACAGGGTGGATAGCAAGAAGCTTTTTCCCAGAGTGCGGGATTCAATTACTGGAGGTCAGAAGTTCAAAGTGAGATGGGAAAAGTTTAGGGGGGATATGCGTGGAAAGTTCTTTACGCAGAGGGTAGTGGGTGCCTGGAACGCGTTGCCAGTGGAGGTGGTAGATGCGGGCACGATAGCATCTTTTAAGATTTATCTAAACAGATACATGAATGGGCAGGAAGCAAAGAGATACAGACCCTCAGAAAATAGGCGACATGTTTAGATAACGTTCTGGATCGGCGCAGACTTGGAGGGCCGAAGGGCCTGTTCCTGAGCTGTAATTTTCTTTGTTCTTTGTTCTGTGAACGTCACAGTACCATATGACCTGCGACAGCAAAGTCTTGTGGCACAGTGGCACAGTGGTAAGCACCGCAGTTTCACAATACCAACGACCCGGGTTCAATTCTGGGTACTTCCTGTGTGGAGTTTGTGATTTCTTCCTGTGATTGTGTTGGTTTTCGCCAGGTGCTCTGGTTTCCTTCCACTGCCAAGTCCTTGCAGGTGATAGGTGGATTGGCCATTGTAAATTGCCCCTAGCGTAGGTGCATGGTAGGGAATATGGGATTACTGTGGGGTTCGTATAAATGGGTGGTTCTTCGTTGGCACAGACTCGGTGGGCCCAAGGGCCTGTTCCAGTGCTGTATCTCTAAATGAATAAATTACCTTAGCAATTCCCAGTGTTATTTATTTGGGACCATTACCGATAGTATACTCATCCAGTCTTCATGCACGTGTCTGCGAAGCAGCCTACATTTCCATAGCACTCTTCACCATAATAACCATCTGGAACGCATTTTGTCTCAGCTTCTCTGAGAGCTGACTGTGCTATTTTATGTAACTCTGAATCAGCTGTCTGGACTATGATTACAAAAGATTTGTTAAACATCTTATTTGGATTATTGAAATCCCCAAGCAATGTAAAGATACTCGACTATTTGTCTGTGGCGCCAATTTTACCGCCAACAATTGAAATTGATTCGCCTTTGCACAGGTTACTACACGTGCATAAAATATTCCCGGAACTTGTTCCTATAATTGTTCTGTTTCTTTAATTTCACTTGGATTCTCTGTGACGACAGGAGAAACTGATACATTTTGTCTGGCTAAATCATTCCCTAGGATTAAGTCAGATCCCACTACCGGCAAACTATGGACATCTCCAATAGTTACCATCACAGACATTTGGTCACACTTTCGATGCACTCGATACAAAGGTATATATTCTCCTCCAGTACCATTCACTAAAACCTTTGCATTCAGTGCGCTGTCTGGTGGAAATGTTATATCTTGCCCCTGCAAAAAGGTTTGGGTTGCTCCTGTATCCCTAAAGATAACGATAGTTTTCTCTGCCTCACTTAAGAGATATGGAGTTAGAAACAAATAACAAAGTGCAGTACAGTGCAGGAACAGGCCATTCGGCCCTTAAGCATGCGCCGATCTTGATGCTTGGCTAAACTAAAACCTTTTGCACTTCCGGGGTCCGTATCCCTCTATTCCCATCCTGTTCATGTATTTGTCGAGACGCCTCTTAATCGTCGCTATTGTACCAGCTTCAAGAACCTCCCCCGGCAGCAAGTTCCAGGCACTCACATCCCCACTAAACTTTATCCCTCGCACGTTAAACGTGTGTCCACTGGTAACTGAGTCTTCCACCCTGGGAAAAAGCCTCTCACTATCCAATCTATCCATTCCACTCATAACTTTGTCAACCTCTGTCATGTCACCCCTCCACCTCCGTCGTTCCAGAAAATATCCCAGTTTATCCAACCACTCCTCATAGCTAACACCCTCCAGACCAGGCAACGTCCTGGTAAACCTCCACAGTACCCTCTCCAAAGCCTCCATATCCTTCTGTTCGTGTGGCGACCAGAATTGCATGCAATATTCCAAGTGCGGCCTAACTAAGGTTCTGTACAGCGGCAGCATGACTTGCCAATTTTTATACTCTGTGCCCGACTGATGAAGGTTAGCATGCCGTATGCCTTCTTGACTACGTTCTCGACCTGAGTTGCCACTTTCAGTGATCAGTGGTCCAGTACGCCCAGATCTCTCTGTCTGTCAATACTTCCAAGGGTTCTGCCATTTACTGTATACTTCCCACCTGTATTAGACCTTCGAAAATGCATTACCTCACATTTGTCCGGATTAAACTCCATCAGCCATTTCTCCACCCAAGTCTCCAACCGATCTATATCCTGCTGTATCCTCTGACAATCCTCATCACTATCCGCAAATCCACCAACTTTTGTGTCGTCCACAAACTTACTAATCAGACCAGATACATTTTCCTCCAAATCATCTATATATTTTACAAACAGCAAAGGTCCCAGCACTGATCCCTGTGGAACACCACTATTCACAGCCCTCCATTCATAAAAGCATCCTTCCACTGCTAGCTTCTGTCTTCTATGACCGAGCCAGTTCTGTATCCATCTTGCCAGCTCACCTCTGATCCCGTGTGACTCCACCTTTTAGAAAATAGAACAGTGCAGCTCAGTACAGGCCCTTCGGCCAACGCTGTTGTGCCGAACCTTTAACCTACTCTAAGATCTAAGTAACCACCTCCCCTTGATTCTACGATCATCCATGTACCTATCCAAGAGTCGCTTAAATGCCCCTAATGTATCTGCTTCTCCGACCACCGCTGGCAGCGCATTCCACACACCCACCACTCTCTGTGTATAGAACCGATCTCTGACATCTCCCCGAAGCATTCCTCCAATCACCTTAAAATTATGCACCCTGGTGATAGCCCTTTCCGCCCTGGGAAAAAAGTCTCTGACTATCCACTCTTTCTATGCCTCTCATCATCTTCTACCCCTCTATCAAATCACCTCTCATCCTTCTTCGCTCCAATGAGAAAAGCCCTAGCTCCCTCAATCTTTTTTCGTAGGGCATGCCCTCCAGTCCAGGCAGCATCCTGGTAAATTTCCACTGCACCCTCCCTAAAGCTTCCACATCCTTCATATAATGAGGCGACCAGAACTGAACACAATATTCCAAGTGTGGTCTAACCGGGGCCTTATAGAGCTGCAGCATAACCTCGTGGCTCTTAAACTCAATCCCCCTGTTAATGAAAGCCAACACGCCATACGCCTTCTAAACAACCCTATCAACTTGGGTGGCAACTTTGAGCGATCTATGAACATGGACCCCAAGATCCCTCTGTTCCTCCTCACTACCAAGAATCCTGTCTTTAAGCCTGTATTCTGCATTCAAATTCGACCTTCCAAAATGAATCACTTCACACTTTTCCAGGTTGAACTCCATCTGCCACTTCTCAGCCCAGCTCTGCATCCTGTCAATGTCCCGTTGCAACCGTCAAGAGCCTTCCACACTATCCAGAACTGCAGCAACATTTGTGTCATCGGCAAACTTGCTAACCCAGCCTTTCACTTCCTCATCCAAGTCATTTATAAAAATCACAATGAGCAGAGGTCCCAGAACAGATCCTTGTGGAACACCACTGGTTACCGAGATCCATGTTCAATACTTTCCATCTACGACCACCCTCCGACTTTTGTGTCAGTCTGCCATGAGGGACCTTGTCAAAGGCTTTACTGAAGTCCATGTAAACAACATCCACTGCCCTTCCTTCATCAATCATTAAACAACTTTCCCATATCTCCTTTGCTTATCCTTCTCTCCCTGAAAACAATATTCACTTGTTTGATATTTGCCATTTAAAACCAGTCAGTAAAACACGTCTTCAAGTTTAGACTGCAAAATAAAGCAATAGCACAGTTTCCAATTAATGTAGTGTTTTAAACTTCAAATTGGATTTCTGCCAGACATCTTCAGACCTTCAAGACTAAAGCTTATCTCTTAGAAAATTGTTCATGGCCTTTTCACAGTTGCAAAACCAACTTTAAAAAAATAAAACTTCATAACTTAAAATATAATTCAAGTTTATATCCCATTCCTGGGTGCACAATCTTAAATTGAAATGAACACACTCAACAATCACTTTTCACACTCATTCAATTCCGAACAACTTAGTAGACTCAAGCTTTCAACATTAAAGCCAGGCAACAAAGAGTTAACGACAGTCAGTTCTACAGAACGCAAGCTCGACATCCCAAGGACATTCAATTCATTCGTGGACGGTTCCAACATTCACACATTCGAATCAAAGACACAGTAACTTGTTTTTACTCCAAAACATAGTCTTTTATGTCACTCTGCCATAAACTTAGTGAATGCTTTTCTTCTTTTTGTCACCACTCCCTTTGTTTTGCGGCAGGGTCGTGGGGATTCCAATTAGATTTAATCATCTTATCGATAAGTTTCTTGTTGTGAACTGCCAAATAACACGTAAGGGAAGCCTCTGGTCCCCGCTCGAGCTCTATCATTTCACTGGCCATTTTTTGGATAGGATTAGAACTGTTTGAACTCTACTCTCAGAGGTCCGCTTTCAATCTAGCGCAACTTGTAGCAGACCGTCTGCTGGCTGAGTGTCACAAGTCTATCAGTATTTCGTATGACAAGCTAATGATATATTCCTAGCCCTCCTCGACAGTGCCGTACGTATCTTAACGAACTACCTACCACCGTTTGACCTTTGGTCAGATCCTGTTCACAGGTTTGAAATTCGTTGGTCGCTGAACACCAGCCAGTCCAGGGATAAGTTTGAGCATTTATTATGAGTAATTATACTCACCTGGTACCTCTGATGGTCTCAACGACCGCCGATTCCTGCTCGTCCCAAGTTCAGAATCAGGCTCCGGCCAACTCCCCCTTGGCCCCTTAGTTCCCTTTGCCCACCTGATCCTGGCCGTCACATGGGACAAATTCCTCTTAATTCAGGCTCAGGCTGGGTGATTGGGATATCTGGGTTACAGAAGAGTTGACTTACACCTGATCCTCCCGACTACGTCAATTGTTAGCGGGAATGAATCTCGAAGAATCACTCCACACTCAGGTCTGCTCCAATGTCAATCAGTTTATTTAAGTTACGTCGGCGGGGAGCAGGTCTCTGGGCTGTTCAGATGCCTCGCCAACAAACAAAGAAAAATCATCAATACTTATACATTTTCAAACAGTTACTCAGCCCATTCTGGCTGGACATGGTCCAATCATAATGATTACAGATTATTTACATTGATTATTAAAGACCAATGAAAGCAGTTACCAGGCGTGGGAGGGGCCGCATGACCAGCCCACGGACAGATAGCGGATTACTCATTATGTTTTCCATTCCTTTCTAATCCCCACCCTTTGTTCTCATGTATGCACACCACCTTATCTTAACCTTGTTACAGGCTGTTATGTTTGTCAGCATTCCACAAGGACATCTGCTTTTCATTGAATAAGTCTTTGTTTGAATTTATGTTACTCAGCTCCTGTGTGGAATGTGGTCAAGTTGGCTAAGCCCCATGATGCCTTGCAACCTCTTCATTGTTCACTAAGATCATATGACACTAGTTATTCAAATAACATTTAAACAGTATGATATTTCCTGCAGGTGCCTCTGCACTTGGGAATACCCTTCAAAAATATCTTGCTCCTTCGAACTAAAATACTGTCTCACTAATGTACTGCCTAAATTAACCAAAACTTTAATCCATTTTAAAAATCACGGGCCACAATCCAACAGGCGCATGTTGAAATGAGGGATCAAAAGCCAGACAGAAATGCAGGTAGACACATTGAATCCTGCCTCTGGTTGAAGGACACTGTCCAAGGCGGATGGACAGCCTGTCCAATAATATTCCTCATCCCAAAACTCTCTCACTCTCTTTGCATATTGTCATTGCGGTTTTCAAAGTAAAACAAATGACCCCAGGAACAGAGAAGTAAAATAAATTATATGGATAAATCAAAGCATAAGATTCTCAAGAATAGATGCAGCAAAATACCAAAACTTTTTTTTCTCTCAGTTGTACTGACAATCTCTCAGTAACATCCCAATACAAAGAAATGCTGGTGGAAAAGACAAGGATCGAAAGTGATATCGATTGAGGCCACAATGCGAGCACACAACCCACACACACCAGACTGAGAGAAATATTCCTTCCACTGGAGAGAGAGGGAAGGAGAGGGTTTGGGATTTGAACTGGCATTGCTTTCCACCCAGACACAACCCAGCTCAGCAGCTTGCTTCACCACTGAATATGGTACATGCTGGGATGTTGTTCAATATGTTCTTTGGGGTCCTGTCCATTGATATGTTAATTCAGCACAATCGAGGACAGAACCAGTTTGACCAGGGGACCTGTTTTGTTGATGTAAAGCATTTAACTCTAAGGCCTTGTCAGGAACATTATTGCAGTTTAAAAATGTCTTATTCCCCTCACAGACCCCAACACAGAGATTGGGGAAAGTTCGGGAGGCAGTGACACATGGTAATTCAAACCGCAGCTCAAAACTCACGTTTAACAAATTCGTATCCATCTGCCTGTCATCCTCTCCGTCTCTCTCTCTCTGACTCTAATTGTCCGTCTCGCTCTATCAGTCTCACTCGCTGTCCACCTCTCTCTCTCACGTGCTCTGTCTGCCTCACTCTCACTCCCCCTCTGTCTCACTCATTCTATGTCTGACTCTCTCTGTGTCTGCTTCACTGTCTCATTCCATGTCAGCCTCTCTCTCTTTCATGCTCTGACAGTCCCACTTTCGTTTGCCCACTTTTTCTCTGCCTCACATTCTCCCTCTCCCCTTTTCCTTGCTTACCTGTCTCTCTCAACAAATCACTCTCAATCCCTGTCGGTCTGTGTCATTCCACGTAAGCCCCTCTCTCTTTTATGCTCTCTGCATCTCTCTCACTCGCCCTCTCTTTGTCTCATTCTCTCTCACTCGCACTCTCTTTCTCTGTCTCGTTATCTATCTATCTATCTCTTGGTTATGTGCTCTGTCTGAGTCACTCTCACTTCTGTTCTATTTTTCTCCACCTCTCTCCCATTCCCTGTCGGTCTCTCGTACACACTCCGTCTGCCTATCCCTCCTTTTCATTTCCTCTCTCCACGTCTCCACCTCACTCTTTTTGGTGCTCTGTACCTTTCTTCTTCTCTCTCCCTTCAATCTTCTCTCTCCCTCCCTGTATTTTTTTTAATTTTTATTTAGAGATACAGCACTGAAACAGGCCCTTCGGCCCACCGAGTCTGTGCCGACCACCAACCACCCATGTATTTTAACCCAACCGTAATCCCATATTCCCTATCACCTCACTACACTAGGGGCAATTTACAACAGCCAATTTACCTATTACCTGCAAGTCATTTGGTTTTGGGAGGAAACCGGAGCACCCGGAGAAAACCCATGTCGACACAAGGAGAACTTGCAAACTCCGCACGGGCAGTACCCAGAATCGAACCCGGGTCCCTGGAGCTGTGAGGCTGCGGTGCTAACGACTGCGCCACTGTGCCGCCCATTTCTGTATCAATGTGTCTGCTTCCTTTTTCTCACTCTCTGTCCCCCATCTCTTTCGTTCATACGGTCTCGGTATTGCTCTGTCTCAGTCGCTATCTCTCTCTCTCTCTATCTATCTATCTATCTATCTATCTATCTATCTATCTATCTATCTATCTATCTATCTATCTATCTATCTATCTATTTCTCTCTCTATCTATCTATCCATCCATCTATCCATCCATCCATCGATCCATCCATGTATCTATCTATTTTTTTGGTTTTTGGCTCTGTCAGACTCACTCCCACTCTGTTTCAAGCTCTGCTCCTTTCCACCTCTCTCTCGCTTTTCCCCCCTCTCACACATTTTGTGCTGTTTTCCTGCCATTACATCTTCCTTGATTTGAATGTACTCTAAAATACTAAATGAAGTAAAGCAAGGACTAATCACATTTGTGTTGTATTTTTACTGTATTATATATTGAAATCGGGGAAAGAATTGAGTCAAAATCGTACTGGAGCCTGGGAACAAAACCTTTTTTTTTTGTTATTCATACATTGCCACATTGTAGATCTGCATTTTATCTGGGCCAGAGCGAGGATTTCCCATTGTACAATACACACTGTAGAATTCTATCATTCACCTTTTGGCAATGCGTGTTTTCCTGGCCAGAGAGAGCAGGTTGAATAGTTAAATGGAGATTGGGGATTTGTTCATTCCCTCATTGTGGAATTGCCCTGATACTGGACAGGAGGGAGAGAAAGACAGGGAGAGAGAGAGAGAGAAACAGACAGACAGGGAGAAGCTGGGGTTGCTCATTGGAGATGGAGGAATTGTGAGTTGTTCATTCCCGAATTTTGGAACCATCTGTTACCTGGGCCAAAGAGAGGAGCTGGAACTGATCATTGGCATTCGATGCTACGTTTATTGTAGCAAAGGTATTATTCTGGCTCGCGGGCTTAATATTAACAAGAGAACGTCAGTTCTTGGCTAATTAATCTGAAACGTTGAATCATAGAAATAGAATCATAGAGGGTTTAAAGCACAGAAAGAGGCCACGTGGCCCATTGTGTCTGTGCCAGCCGAAAGATGATCCACTTATTCTAATCACACCTTCCAGCATTTTGTCCGTAACCCTGCAGATTACAGCACTTGAGGTGGATATCCAGACTCCCTTTGAATAACTGAGGGTCTCTGCCTCAACAACCCATTCAGGCTGCGTGTTCCAGACCCACATCAGCCTCTGGGTGAAAAAGATTTTCCTCATCTCCCCTATGATTATTTTGGCAATAACTTTAAATCTATTACCCCTAGTCACTGACCTCTCTGCGAAGGTGAATAGACCTTTACCTCCACTCTATCCAGGCCCCTCAAAATATTGTACATTTCAATAAGATCTGTTCCAAGGAGAACTAACCCAGCCTATGCAATCTTTCCTCGTAGCTGCATTTTTCCAGTCCTGGCAACATCCTCGTCAACTCCCTCTGTACTCTCTCCAGTGTAATTACATTCTTTCTGGAATGAGGTGACCAGAACTGCACACAGTACTCAAGTTGTGGCCTAAATAATTAGTTATACAGCTCCAGCATTACCTCCCTGCTCTTATATTCTACACCTTGGCTCATAAAGGAAAGAATTCCGTACTCTTTCTTTACCACCTTATCAATCTTATCAAATGGGTGGTTGATGTTCGGCACAGACTCGGTGGGCCGAAGGGCCTGTTTCAGTGCTGTATCTCTAATCTAATCTAATCTAATCTGTCCTGCTACCTTCAGGGATCTGTGGACATTCACTCCAAGGTCCCTCACTCCCTCTGTACTTCTCATTATTTCCCGATTAATCGTACATTCAGTTGTCTCGTTTGACCTCCCCAAATGCGTCACCTCACAGTTCTCTCAATTGAACTCCATTTGCCACTTTTCTGCCCATCTAACCAGACCACCAATATCTTCCTGCAGCCTACAGCAATACTCCTCGCTATAATACTACAAGGCCAATCTTTGTGTTGTCTGCAAACCTCTCGACCATGTCCCCTACATTTCCATCCAAAACGTTAATATATACTACAAAAAGCAGGGGACCCAGTACTGAGCCCTGCAGAAGGCCACTGGAAACAGACCTCCAGTCGCTTAAACGCCCGTCAACATTTACCCTTTGTGTCTTGCCACTGAGACTCTTTTGTGCCAACATTGCTGCATTTCCCAGGATGCCATGGGATTTTAATTTTTTAACTAGTCTGTCTTGTAGGACCTTGACAAATGCCTTGATAAAATCCTTGTTGACCACATCAACTGTACTACCCTCATCTATCTTTCTTGTTACTTCTTCAAAAAATTCAATCAAGTTGGTCAAACAAGATCTTCCTTTAATTAATCAATGTTGACTATCCTTTGATTAACATCTGCCTTTCGAAGTGAGAGTTCATCCTGTCTGTCAGAATATATTCCAATAATTTGCCCTCTACTGAGATTAGACTGACTGGCCTGGAATTATTCGGAGTATCCTTCACTTCCTATTTCAACAGAGGTACAATGTCAGCAGTTCTCCAATCCTCCAGCACCACACCTGTATACAGTGAGCAGTGGAAAATGATGGTCAGACCGTCTTCTATTTCCTCTCTTACTTCTCTTAACAGCCTCGGGTACATTTCATCTGGCGCTGGTGAGCTATCAATATTCAAGGATGCTCGTCCCATTAATACTTCCTCTCTCCCTATGTTTATCACATCCAATACTTCACAGTCCTCCTCCTTAACTGCAATATCTGCATCATCCCCCACTTTTGTGAAGACAGATGTCGAATATTCACGAACAAAACAACATATTATGCCTGACACATAGGTTACCTTTTGTTCTTTTATGGGTCCTCCTCTCTTATTACATACCTGTTACTCTTAATTAGAATTAGAACATCACAGCGCAGTACAGGCCCTTCGGCCCTCGATGTTGCGCCGACCTGTGAAACCATCTGACCTACACTATTCCATTTTCATCCATATGTCTATCCAATGACCACTTAAACGCCCTTAAAGTTGGCGAGTCCACTACTGTTGCAGGCAGGGCGTTCCACGCCCCTACTACTCTCTGAGTAAAGAAACTACCTCGAACATCTGTCCTATATCTATCACCCCTCAACTTAATGCTATGTCCCCTCGTGTTTGCCATCACCATCCGAGGAAAAAGACGCTCACTATCCACCCTATCTAACCCTCTGATTATCTAATATGTCTCTATTAAGTCACCTCTCCTCCTCCTTCTCTCTAACGAAAACAACCTCAAGTCCCTCAGCCTTTCCTCGTAAGACCTTCCCTCCATACCAGGCAACATCCTAGTAAATCTCCTCTGCACCCTTTACAAAGCTTCCACATCCTTCCTATAATGTGGTGACCAGAACTGCACGCAATACTCCAGGTGTGGTCTCACCAGAGTTTTGTACAGCTGCAGCATGACCTCGTGGCTCCGAAACTCGATCCCCCTACCAATAAAAGACAACACAACACATGCCTTCTTAACAGCCCTATTAACCTGGGTAGCAACTTTCAGGCATTTATGTGCCTGGACACCAAAATCTCTCTGTTCATCTACACCACCAATAATCTTCCCATTAGCCCAGTACTCTGCATTCCTGTTACTCCTTCCAAAGTGAATCACCTCACACTTTTCTGCATTAAACTCCATTTGCCATCTCTCAGCCCAGCTCTGCAGCCTATCTATGTCCCTCTGTACCCTATAACATCCTTCGGCACTATCCACAACTCCACCGACCTTAGTGTCATCCGGAAATTTACTAACCCACCCTTGTACACACTCTTCCAGGTCATTTATAAAAATGACAAACAGCAGTGGCCCCAAAACAGATCCTTGCGGTACACCACTAGTAACTAAACTCCAGTCTGAACATTTGCCATTAACCACCACCCTCTGTCTTCTTTCAGCTAGCCAATTTCTGATCCAAAGCTCTAAATCACCTTCAACCCCATACTTCCGTATTTTCTGCAATAGAATACCGTGGGGAACCTTATCAAACGCCTTACTGAAATCCATATACACCACATCCACGGCTTTACCCTCATCCACCTGTTCGGTCACCTTCTCGAAAAACTCAATAAGGTTTGTGAGGCACGACCTACCCTTCACAAAACCGTGCTGACTATCGCTAATGAACTTATTCTTTTCAAGATGATCATAAATCCTGTCTCTTATAACCTTTTCCAACATTTTACCCACAACCGAAGTAAGGCTCACAGGTCTATAATTACCAGGGCTGTCTCTACTCCCCTTCTTGAACAAGGGGACAACATTTGCTATCCTCCAGTCTTCCGGCACTATTCCTGTCGACAATGATGACATAAAGATCAAGGACAAAGGCTCTGCAATCCCCTCCCTAGCTTCCCAGAGAATCCTAGGATAAATCCCATCTGGCCCAGGGGACTTATCTATTTTCACACTTTCCAAAATTGATAACACCTCCTCCTTGTGAACCTCAATTCAATCTAGCCTAGTAGTCTGAATCTCAGTATTTTCCTCGACAACATTTTCTTTCTCTACTGTAAATACTGATGCAAAATATTCATTTAACACTTCCCCTATCTCCTCTGATTCCACACACAACTTCCCACTACTATCCTTGATTGGCCCTAATCTAACTCTAGTCATTCTTTTCTTCCTGATATACCTATAGAAAGCCTTAGGGTTTTCCCTGATCCGATCCACCAATGACTTCTCGTGTCCTCTCCTCGCTCTTCTAAGCTCTCCCTTTAGATCCTTCCGGGCTAGCTTGTAACTCTCAAGCGCCCTAACTGAGCGTTCACGTCTCATCCTAACATAAGCCTTCTTCTTCCACTTGACAAGCGCTTCAACTTCTTTAGTAAACCACGGCTCCCTCGCTCGACAACTTCCTCCCTGCCTGATAGGTACATACATATCAAGGACACGCAGTAGCTGCTCCACATTTCGATTGTTCCTATCCCCTGCAGTTTCCTTCCCCATCCTACGCATCCTAAATCTTGCCTAATCGCATCATAATTTCCTTTCCCCCAGCTATAATTCTTGCCCTGCGGTATATACCTGTCCCTGCCCATCGCTAAGGAAAACCTAACCGAATTGTGATCACTATCACCAAAGTGCTCACCTACATCTAAATCTAACACCTGGCCGGGTTCATTACTCAGTACCAAATCCAGTGTGGCATCTCCCCTAGTTGGCCTGTCTACACACTGTGTCAGAAAACCCTCCTGCACACACTGGACAAAAACGGACACATCTAAAGTACTTGAACTATAGTATTTCCAGTCAATATTTGGAAAGTTAAAGTCCCCCATAAGAACTACCCTGTTACTCTCGCCCCTGTCGAGAATCATCTTCGCTATCCTTTCCTCTACATCTCTGGAACTATTCGGAGGTCGAAAGAAGACTGCCAACAGGGTGACCTCACCTCTCCTATTTCTAACCTCGGCCCATACTACCTCAGTAGACGAGTCCTCAAACGTCCTTTCTGTCTCTTTAATATTCTCCTTGATTAACAATGCAACACCCCCCGCCCCCCCCCCTTTTACCATCTTCTTTGTTCTTACTGAAACATCTAAATCCAGGAACCTGCAAATCCAGGAACCTGCCTGTGCTCTACCCATGTCTCAGAAATGGCCACAACATCGAGTTCCCAGGTACCAACCCATGCTGCAAGCTCACCCACCTTATTCCGGATGCTCCTGGCGTTGAAGCAGACACACTTTAAACCAGGTTCTTGCTCGCCAGTGCCCTCTTGCGTCCTTGTAACCTTATCCCTGACCTCACTACTCTCAACATCGTGTACACTGGAACTACAATTTAGGTTCCCATTCCCCTGCTGAATTAGTTTAAACACCCCCCCCCCCCCCGAAGAGCACTAGCAAATCTCCCCCCCCCCCACAGGATATTGGTACCCCTCTGGTTCAGGTGAAGACCATCCTGTTTGTAGAGGTCCCACCTACCCCAGAAAGAACCCCAATTATCCTGGAAACCAAAACCCTCCCTCCTGCACCATCCCTGCAGCCACGTGTTCAACTCCTCTCTCTCCCTGTTCCTCGCTTCGCTATCACGTGGCACGGGCAACAACCCAGAGATAACAACCCTGGTTGCTCTCGCTCTAAGCTTCCACCCTAGCTCCCTGAATTTCTATCTTAAATCCCTATCTCTCTTCCTACATATGTCGTTGGTGCCTATGTGGACCACGACTTGGGGCTCCTCCACCTCCGCCCTAAGGATCCCAAAAACACGATCGGAGACATCATGAACCCTGGCACCTGGAAGGCAACACACCAACCGTGAGTCTCTCTCGTTCCCACTGACCCTCCTATCTGTTCCCCTAACTATGGCATCCCCAATGACTAATGCTCTGCTCCTCTTCTCCCTTCTCTTCTGAGCAACTCTGTGCCAGATACCTGTACCCCATTGCTTTCCCCTGGTAAGTCGTCCCCCGCAACAGTATCCAAAACGGTATACCTGTTGTTGAGGGAAACGGCCACAGGGGATCCCTGCACTGCCTGCTGGTTCCCTCTCCTTCCCCTGACGGTAACCCATCGACCTACTTGTTTTACCTGAGGTGTGACTACCTCCCCATAACTCCTCTCAATAATCCCCTCCGCCTCCCGAATGATCCGAAGTTCATCCAGCTGCAGCTCCAGTTCCCTAACGCGGTTCTCGAGGACCTGGAGTTGGGTGTACTTCCCGCAGATGAAGTCAGCAGGGACACTCTTGGCCACCCTTACCTCCCACATTCTGCAGGAGGAACATACAACTGCCTTAACCTCCATTCGCACTATTCTAAATTCCCAACAAATCTACTGAAAAACCAAAAAAAAATGTGTTGCTAAAACATCTTTGGGTTCACCTTGATTTTGCTTGCCTATATTCTTTCATGCCCTCTCTTTGCTTTCCTCATTTCCTTTTTTTATTTCACCCCTCCATTTTCTATACTGCTCTCGGCTTTCTGTAGTGTTGAGTTCTCGGTGCCAAACATAAGCTTTGCTTTTCTACCTTATCTTAACCTGTAGGCTCCTTGATAGCCTTGGGGCTCTAGATTTGTCCGTCTCACCTTTTGTCTTCGTGGGAACCTTTAGTCTGAGCCCCTTTTGTCTCCCCTTTGAATGCCTTCCACTGTTCTCACATCGATGTACCTTCAAGTATCTGTTTCCAGTCCACGTTCGGCATATCAGTCCTCAGTTTAGTAAAATTGGCTTTGCCCCAATTGAGAACTCTAACTCCTGTTCTATCTCTGTCCTTTTCCATACTAATGTTAAAACGGACTGAATTATGATCACGACTACCAAAATGCTCTCCCACTGCCACTCCTTCCACCTGCCCAGCTTCATTTCCTAAGACTATTTCTAAAGCGTTACCCTGTCCTGTTGGACATGCTTCAGATTGGGCAAAAGATTTCTCCTGAATGCATATCAAGACTTCTGCTCCCTTAATTCCTTTCAGACTAAAACTATCCCAGTTATTAATGGGGTATTAAAAATCCCCTACTATTACTGCCCTGTTTTTTTTGCCCTTCTCAGCGACTTGCCTACATATCTGCTCTTATATCCTCCTCTGACTGTTTGGATGTCTACAGGACAGTCACGGCAGTGTGATTGCCCCTTTTCTGTTCTTTAGATCAATCCATATTGCCTCATTCGATGAACCTTCCAACATATCATCCCTCTTCACCGCTTTAATTGTTTCCTTGGCCAAAATTGCAACCCCTCCTTTCTTAAACCCCTCCTTACCGTGTCTGAAAACCCTGTAACCATGAATGTCGAGCTGCCATTTTTGTCACTGGTTAAGCCATGTCCCTGTAATTGCTATGATACCACACTACCACGTGTCTATCTGTGCCCTCATCTGCCTTATTTACTATATTCCTTGCATTGAAATAGATACCCTTGAACAATGGCAAACTCTTCAGTTCTAACATCTGTTTCCTCTGTCTTCCAGACGCATCCATTAATATTCTGTCTTCCATTTTCATTTCTAATTTTGTCCCAACTGAGTCTACCCTCAGGTCCCCATCCCTCTGCCAAACTAATTTACACCGTCCCCAACAGCACTAGCAAAACGTCCAGCAAGGAACTTACTCCTGGCTATACTCAGGTGCAACCCTGTACAGGTCCCATCTCTGCAGGGCTGTTCCCAGTGTACCAGGTATCTAAAGCCCTTCATACTGCACCATCTTTCCAGCCACGCATTCGTCTGTATTATCCTTCCATTTATGTATTCACTTGTGCGTGGCACTGGGATTAATCCAGAGATTACTGCTTTTGAGGCCCTGCTTGTTAATTTCTTACCTAGCTCCCCAAATACTGACAGCAACACCACATCCCTTTTTCTTCCTATGTCGTTTGTTCTGATGTGGACCATGACTGCTGGATGTCCACCCTCCCCCTTCAGGGTGCTCTGCAGCCACCCAGTGACATATTTGACCCTGGCACGAGGGAGGCAACACACCATCCTAGATTCACACCTGCGGTCACAAACGCCTGCCTGTTCCCCTGAATATTGAATCACCTGTCAATATAGCTCTTCCAGTCTTCCCCATACCCGCCTGTTCAGCTGTGCCACCCGTGATGCAATACACTTCACTCCGCAGGTGAAGCCCCAATTTCTGCAGTATTCAAAACTGAATACATGTTGGAGAGTGCGATGCACTCGAGGGTCTCCTGCACTCCCTGCTTGATTATTTTTGACTGCCTGGTGGTCTCCCATTCCCTCTGTCCTTGCATACTTTGACAGAACGAGGCGCAGAGTGAACTTACAGCTGAGCGGTCAATTTCAGTTTAAGTTACAAGTTAATCACCCTTTTTTTATTAGATTAGAGATACAGCACTGAAACAGGCCCTTCGGCCCACCGAGTCTGTGCCGAACATCAACCACCCATTTATTCTAATCCAACACTCATCACATATTCCTACCAAACATCCCCTCCTGTACCTATATTTCCCGACCACCTACCTATACCAGTCACAATTTATAATGGCCAATTTACCTATCAACCTGCAAGTCTTTTGGCTTGTGGGAGGAAACTGGAGCACCCGGAGAAAACCCACGCAGACACAGGGAGAACTTGCAAACTCCACACAGGCAGTACCCGGAATCGAACCCGGGTCCTTGGAGCTGTGAGGCTGCGGTGCTAACCACTGCGCCACTGTCCCGCCCTAACTGAGCGGTCAATTTCAGTGTAAGTTACAAGTTAATCCCCTTTTGTTTCGGAGGACCAGGGGACTGCTGGGTAACGGAAAACTATTTATTTGGGCAGTTTTAAAATCTTTTTCTTTTTGCGAGGAGCAGCTTTGACAGAACGAGGTGCGGAGCGAACTTACAGCTGAGCGGTCAATTTCAGTGTAAGTTACAAATTAATCCCCTTTTATTTCGGAAGACCAGGGGACTGCTGGGGAAGGGAAAACTATTTATTTGGGCAGTTTTAAAATCTTTTTCTTTTTGCGAGGAGCTGCTTTGACAGAACGAGGTGCGGAGCGAACTTACAGCTGAGTGGTCAATTTCAGTGCAAGTTACAAGTTAATCCCCTTTTGCTTCGGAGGACCAGGAGACTGCTGGGTAAGGGAAAACTATTTATTTGGGCCGTTTTTAAATCTTTTTCTTTTTGCGAGGAGCAGCTTTGACAGAACGAGGTGCAGAGCGACCTGACAGCTGAGCAGTCAATTTCAGTGTAAGTGACAAGTTAATCCCCTTTTGTTTCGGAGGACCAGGGGACTGCTGGGTAAGGGAAAACTATTTATTTGGGAAGTGGTATGTGGATGGGTTACCGTCAGGGGAAGGAAAGGGAACCAGCAGGCAGTGCAGGGATCCCCTGTGGCCGTTTCCCTCAACAACAGGTATACCGTTTTGGATACTGTTGAGGGGGACGACTTACCAGGGGTAAGCAATGGGGTGCAGGTCTCTGGCACAGAGTCTGTCCCTGTTGCTCAGAAGGGAAAGGGGAAGAGGAGCAGAGAATTAGTCATTGGGGACTCCATAGTTAGGGGAACAGATAGGAGGTTCTGTGGGAACGAGAGAGACTCACTGTTGGTGTGTTGCCTCCCAGGTGCCAGGGTACGTGATGTCTCTGATCGTGATTTTGGGATCCTTAAGGGGGAGGGGGAGCACCCCCAAGTCGTGGTCCACATAGGCACCAACGAGATAGGTCGGATGAGAGATGGGGATTTAAGGCAGAAATTTAGGGAGCTTGGGTGGAAGCTTAGAGCGAGAACAACCAGAGTTGTTATCTCTGGGTTGTTGCCCGTGCCACGTGCTAGCGAAGAGAGGAATAGGGAGAGAGAGGAGTTGAACACGTGGCTGCAGGGATGGTGTTGGAGGGAGGGTTTTGGTTTCCTGGATAATTGGGGCTCTTTCTGGGGTAGGTGGGACCTCTACAAACAGGATAGTCTTCACCTGAACCAGAGGGGTACCAATATCCTGGGGGGGAGATTTGTTAGTGCTCTTCGGGGGGGTTTAAACTCAATCAGCATGAGAATGGGAACCTAAATTGTAGTTCCAGTGTACAGGCTGTTGAGAGTAGTGAGGTAGGGGATAAGGTTGCAGGGACGCAAGAGGGCACTGGCAATCAAGAACTTGGTTTAAAGTGTGTCTACTTCAACGCCAGGAGCATCCGGAATACGGTGGGTGAGCTTGCAGCATGGGTTGGTACCTGGGATCCTGATGTTGTGGCCATTTCGGAGACATGGGTAGAGCAGGGGCAGGAATAGATGTTTCAGTAAGAACAGAGAAGAGGGTAAAAGAGGGGGGTGTGTGGCATTGTTAATCAAGGTAAGTATTACAGCGGCAGAAAGGACGTTTGAGGACTCGTCTACTGAGGTAGTATGGGCCCAGGTTAGAAACAGGAGAGGAGAGGTCACCCTGTTGGGAGTTTTCTATAGACCTCCGAATAGTTCCAGAGATGTAGAGGAAAGGATAGCGAAGATGATTCTCGACAGGAGCAAGAGTAACAGGGTAGTGGTTATGGGGGACTTTAACTTTCCAAATATTGACTGGAAATACTATAGTTCGAGTACTTTAGATGGGTCTGTTTTTGTCCAGTGTGTGCAGGAGGGTTTTCTGACACAGTATGTGGACAGGCCAACCAGGGGCGATGCCACATTGGATTTGTTACTGGGTAATGAACCCGGTCAGGTGTTCGATTTAGATGTAGGTGAGCACTTTGGTGATAGTGATCACAATTCGGTTAGGTTTACCTTAGCGATGGGCAGGGACAGGTATATACCGCAGGGCAAGAATTATAGCTGGGGGAAAGGAAATTATGACGCGATTAGGCAAGATTTAGGATGTGTAGGATGGGGAAGGAAACTGCAGGGGATGGGCACAAACGAAATGAGGAGCTTATTCAAGGAGCAGCTAATGCATGTCCTTGATAAGTATGTACCTGTCAGGCAGGGAGGAAGTTGTCGAGCGAGGGAGCCGTGGTTTACTCAAGAAGTTGTAGCGCTTGTCAAGAGGAAGAGGGTCGCTTATGTTAGGATGAGACGTGAAGGCTCAGTTAGGGCGCTTGAGAGTTCCAAGCTAGCCAGGAAGGATCTAAAGGGAGGGCTAAGAAGAGCAAGGAGAGGACACGAGAAGTCATTGGTGGATCGGATCAGGGAAAACCCTAAGGCTTTCTATAGGTATATCAGGAAGAAAAGAATGACTAGAGTTAGATTAGGGCCAATCAAGGATAGTAGTGGGAAGTTGTGTGCGGAATCAGAGGAGATAGGGGAAGCGTTAAATGAATATTTTTCGTCAGTATTTACAGTAGAGAAAGAAAATGTTGCCGAGGAGATTACTGAGATACAGCCTACTAGGCTAGATGGGATTGAGATTCACAAGGAGGAGGTGTTAGCAGTTTTGGAGAGACTGAAAATAGATAAGTCCACTGGGCCAGATGGGATTTATCCTAGGATTCTCTGGGAAGCCAGGGAGGAGATTGCAGAGCCGTTGTTGTTGATCTTTATGTCGTCATTGTCGACAGGAGTAGTGCCGGAAGACTGGAGGATAGCAAATGTTGTCCCCTTGTTCAAGAAGGGGAGTAGAGACAGCCCTGGTAATTATAGACCTGTGAGCCTTACTTCGATTGTGGGTAAAATGTTGGAAAAGGTTATAAGAGATAGGATTTATAATCATCTTGAAAAGAATAAGTTCATTTGCGATAGTCAGCACGGTTTTGTGAAAGGTAGGTCGTGCCTCACAAACCTTATTGAGTTTTTCGAGAAGGTGACCAAACAGGTGGATGAGGGTAAAGCCGTGGATGTGGTGTATATGGATTTCAGTAAGGCGTTTGATAAGGTTCCCCACGGTATTCTATTGCAGAAAATACGGAAGTATGGGGTTGAAGGTGATTTAGAGCTTTGGATCAGAAATTGGCTAGCTGAAAGAAGACAGAGGGTGGTGGTTGATGGCAAATGTTCATCCTGGAGTTTAGTTACTAGTGGTGTACCGCAAGGTTCTGTTTTGGGGCCACTGCTGTTTGTCATTTTTATAAATGACTTGGAAGAGGGTGTAGAAGGGTGGGTTAGTAAATTTGCGGATGACACGAAGGTCGGTGGAGTTGTGGATAGTTTCGAAGGGTGTTGTAGGGTACAGAGGGACATAGATAGGCTGCAGAGCTGGGCTGAGAGATGGCAAATTGAGTTTAATGCGGAGAAGTGTGAGGTGATTCACTTTGGAAGGAGTAACAGCAATGCAGAGTACTGGGCTAATGGGAAGATTCTTGGTAGTGTAGATGAGCAGCGAGATCTTGGTGTCCAGGTAAATAAATCCCTGAAAGTTGCTACCCAGGTTAATAGGGCTGTTAAGAAGGCATATGGTGTGTTAGCTTTCATTAGTAGGGGGATCGAGTTTCGGAGCCACGAGGGCATGATGCAGCTGTACAAAACTCTGGTGAGGCCGCACCTTGAGTATTGCGTGCAGTTCTGGTCACCGCATTATAGGAAGGATGTGGAAGCTTTGGAAAGGGTGCAGAGGAGATTTACTAGGATGTTGCCTGGTATGGAAGGAAGGTCTTACGAGGAAAGGCTGAGGGACTTGGTGTTGTTTTCGTTAGAGAAGGAGGAGGAGGGGTGACTTAATAGAGACATACAAGATAATCAGAGGGTTAGATAGGGTGGATAGTGAGAGTCTTTTTCCTCGGATGATGATGGCAAACACGAGGGGACATAGCTTTAAGTTGAGGGGTGAAAGATATAGGACAGATGTCAGAGGTAGTTTCTTTACGCAGAGAGTAGTAGGGGCGTGGAACGCCCTGCCTGCAACAGTGGTAGACTCGCCAACTTTAAGGGCATTTAAGTGGTCATTGTATAGACATATGGATGAAAATGGAATAGTGTAGGTCAGATGGTCGGCGCAACATCGAGGGCCGAAGGGCCTGTACTGCGCTGTAATGTTCTAATTCTAATCTAATCTAATCTAATTTAATACTATTTGCTGTGGGGTGACGACATCTATAAACGTGCTATCCACGTATCTCTCATCCTCATGAATGCACCGCAGTGTCGGAAGCTGCCGCTTATGTTCCAAAACCCAGAGCTCAAGCTGCTACAATTGACAACATTTCCTTCACAAATGATTCTCCAGGGTACGGGAAGTATCTTGGAGCTCCCACATAGCACAGGAAGTGCACTCTGGAGTATGAAGCACCCCTGCTATTCCTTTATTTAATAGGTGACCCTTTGTTTCTGCCAAAAACGATCCCTTACTAATGCTACCACACCTCAGAATTATTAATAAAACCTGACTAATTCTGATAAACCCGACTAAAAAATCAATACAGTTCACAAGTTAAAATAAACCCGACTCAAAAAGATACTCACCAGCTACTCATTTGTTCAAAATACTCACCGGTTACTTACTTGTTCTAGTGATAAACCTTTCTTGATAACACAGATATGTCGACCTTCCTATAGGTAATAGACATTGCCAATGCTAATAAAGCTTGACAATTCTAATAAACTTTACGATGATAATTAAGCCTTATAAATACTGATAAACCCGAACAGTACATAATGCAGTTTATGTATTAAGCTGTTCAAATTTGAGCGAATTCACTCCCTGCTGGTCTCTCTCCCTAACTCTGTCATGGAGTCATAGAGTTATGCAGCACAGTAACATGGCCATTCGGCCTCTGATTTCTGTGCCGGTCATCAAGCACCTAACTATGCTAATTCCTTGTCCATCACTCGGCCCATAGCCTTGTATGCTATGACATATCAAGTGCTCATCTAAATACTTCTTAAATGCTGTGAGGGTTCCTGCCTCTACCACCTCTTCAGGCAGTGCGTTCCAGATTCCAACCAGCCCCTGGGTGAAAATTTGTTTCCTCAAATCTGCTCTAAACCTCCTGCCCCTACCTTAAATCTATTTCCCCTAGTTATTGACCCCTCCACGAAGGAGAAAATGTTTCTTCCTATCTAACCTATCGATTCCCCTCATAATTTTGTATTCCTCAATCATATCTCCCATCAGCCTTCTCTGCTCTAGGGAAAACAAAACTAGCATTTTCAGGTTCTCTTCATAGCTGAAATGCTCCAACCCAGGCAGTATCATGGTGAATCTCCTCTTCATCCTTTCAAGTGCAATCATATCTTTCCTATAGTGTGGTGACCAGAACTGTACACCATACTCCAGCTATGGCCTAACTAGCATTTTATAAAGCTCCGTCATAACCTCCCGACTTTTATATTCTATGCCTCGGCTAATAATGACAAGCATCCCATATGCCTTCCTACTCACCTTATCTACATGTATTATAAAGATTATAAGATCTGCTTTAGTTTTTAGTTTATATAATACTGAATCGATCAAGTCTTATTTTAAAATTGATTGATTGAGATTCAGATAAATTAAAAGCTTACCTATATACTCACCCCGGCGGCTTTCAGTCTCCATGCTCTCTCTCTTTCGACTGTGATGTCACTCTAACATTACTTTTCCATGTTTCCCTTGCTTTGCTCCTCCTGTGCTCTCTTTCTCTCTGTCTCTCTATCTCTAGTCTCCAACTGTCCTTTTGGCACGTTTTTCAAAGCTCCACTCACGTCTTCTCTCTCTCTCTTTCTCTTCCTTTATGTCTCTCTGTTCTCCGACTGTCCTTTTGGAATGCTTTTTAAAGCTCCACTCCTGCCGTGCTCTCTTTCTCTCTGTTTCTTACTCCACAGAGGATGCTGAATATTTCCATAATTTTTCTGACATTATGACACCGTCTCTCTGCTCACTGTTTTCTGTCAGATTGCTGCTTCATGGTGATAATTTGGAAGATCAGAGTATGGGCACAATGAGGTCAGGAGCTGAGTGGCTCCGGTGGAACCGAAACTGAGCATCAGTGAGCATGTTATTTCTGTTTAAGTGGTGGGTGGTAGCAGTGTCGACTGCATCTTCCATCACTTTGGTGATGAATGAGAGTAGACTGAGGGCGCAATAATTAACTGGATTGGATTGGTCCTGCAGTTTTGAGATAGGAATATCTGGGACATTTCTGGGCATTGCCCGCCTTGTCAGGTAAATTTGGAGTGGGTGGGGGTGGTGTGATGGAGGCGGTGTGCATGCAAGGCCATGAAGATTTGAACATGAGCAACACGGAGGCCTGTGATCATTTTCTTACTGCTATTCCTAAGCTCAGTGAATTCAATTCAGAGAGATTGGACTGGAAGGAAAATTTCAGTGAAAGGAAAGATTGGTTGATTGGAAAAATCACAGATCAGATAGCAGGCTTTCCCAGTGCTGTTTGATTGTAAATGTACAGTACTGCAGATTCCCGGTGCTGGCTGATCATTAGTCTATGGTACTGCATATCTACTGTTCTGTTTGATTGAAGACTTCTAGTTGATCAGAATACACATAATAGCCAGCACCTCGAATAGATTACAAAGCAAAAAAAAGATATGTTAATGTTGACAAAGTATGTTGAACAATCTGCAGCATTCACATTTAAAGCAAATTTACATAAAGGTTCGTATCACTTTTTAAACAAATATTCTTACCCGAGATTATTTGATGTCATGGGTGAACCTCAACCCTCCAAAGCTTTCAGAGTGTCCGTCTATCCTTTGAGATCTTTGTAAGCTGTTGTAGCACTGCCAGGTAAACGATCAGCAAGCGCTGCATATTGATTGTTTTTACACACCGGACTGTCTTGTTCCTCTGTAAGATTGCAGTTCAGTCTTAGAAGAGTTAAAACATCCAAGAAACCCTGATTTGAAGTATTAAAATGCAAAATAAATTTTCGGACAGTGATCAAATACAGTTATGTATTTATTGAGCATCTTGCTTCCAACTCCTTGAGTACATAAAATGAAAGATCCCAACTCCAGGAGTCGAACTAAGTTTTTGTAGATAACCTTCAAACACACGCAGTGTTTCTCTTTTCTGTCAGAAATATCAGCCTATCTCTTACGAGACTTTAAATCAACATCTTGACTCCCTCATGATTTTTAAGCAGTCTTCTCATAAGATTATCCATTTTCTCTCTGCAAAGAAAGACTTGCTCCTCTCTTGCACCTTTCACAACCTCAGGACGTTACAAAGCACTTTGCACCCAATGAATGTCTTTGTGAATTGTAGTCACTGTTGTAAAGTAGGAAACGCAGCAGCCATTGTCCACAGCAAGTTCCCACAAACAGCACGGTGCTAATAACCAGATAAAACAGAAACAAATCGTGTCAAACATTAGATTAAAAAGAAAACAAATAGCCTGCACCGCCGAAGCACCCAATAGGCAGTTAGAGGACCTTTTGATTCAGTAGTCTCAATAACAAAAAAAGAAAAGAACAAATGGTTTTATAAATTGCCATGTAAAAACAAATAGTCTCAACAGTGGAAAGGTTTCAGTGCAGATCTCCACTGGTCGATTGTCCTTCCAGCTACGCTAAATTTCCTCTCACTGCTAATCCAGCTCGCCAGAATTCAAAGTATACTTCTAGCTAGTTGGGCCAATTTAGGGTATACAACACAGTTTTCCTTCGACCAGACCAACAGATCACGCTCGTTTTCCATCACCAGCATAGCAGGCCATTGTGCTGTGCATTGCTGCATTTCATCATTTGTGTCCACTTCATCATGGACATTCCCCCATTCAACAAATTTGGTCAGGGTTTTTTGGCAGCTGTAGGTTCACTGCCAGCCGCTTTCGTTTCCTTCATCGGGTCTTCTGTATTAAAGTTGTTGATAAGTCGACGTACTTAAGAACAAACTTTTTTGCCTTCCTTGAAAGCAAAATATTGCAGATGCTGGAAATATGAAATAAAAACTAGAAATGCTGGAAATACTCAGCAGTTCGGGGAGCATCTGTGGAGAAGGAAACAGAGTTAACATTTCAGGTCAGCGACACTTAATCAGAACTGGCAAACGTGAGAAATGTAATACGTTTTAAGCGAATAAAGCAGGGGTGGGGCAAAAGAGAACAAAAGGCAAGGGGGCATGGAGCAAAGGCAAACGACATGTTAACAGTGTGTTGAAAGACAAAGCGTTCGTGCACCTTCTGGTCAGTTATTCACTGTGACTATGTCCTTTCAACACCTTGTCTTCTGTTAGCGCTTGCCCCACCCCAGCTTTATTTGCTTAAAAGCTATTACATTTCTAACCCTTGCCAATTCTGATGAAGGGTCACTGACCTGAAACGTTAACTCTTGCTTCTCTCACCTCTGCCAGACCTGCTGATTATTTCAAGCATTTCTTGATGTTTCTCCCTATCATGGCTGGACGACATTCTCAGCTGATTAAATTTAGGCCAGAGAAATGTCGCTATCTTGTGCACGTCATTTTCTTCAACTTTCTTCAGAAGCCACTCTCTTTGCAGTTTCTTGACAGCTGCTTTCATTGGAGTATCTGTAGAAAGTGGCATAGAGAGTCGTTTAAGTTTCTCAAACCACGGAATTACCACGTTCAATGTCAGATACCGGTCTCCCTCGAGTTCCCTCTCAGTTTCAGGAAATGGTCGGAGGAACTGATCCAAAAACTGCAAGACATCGGGGCGATGTTTTCCAGCCTGTAGTTTTCCCCACACTGTTCCAGTTTGCAGCTCATGATAAATATCCTGAATAAAATTCAGTGTCAGAATCACAGTACAGTACCTCGTTTCTCCCATTGGATTTGCAGTTTCAGTCGAGTGTGCAGGAAGACCAGACTGTTTAACAAATATCAACAAGTCTTTGGCATGAAGTATAGTTTCTACAACATCCGGAGCTTCAGAAGCTAATTCCTTTGGATCAAGTGAATGTTGAAGGATCGTGTTATATACGTGGTCCTGACACTCCAAATGTTGATATGGGTCTAAGAGCAAGCATTATGTTAGTGCCTTGATCTGTCACCCAGACTAATTTATTTAAATTTGCTGGGTCGAATCCAACAGTATTCACTCGCAGCTTTAAAATCTCACGCCTGATGTTTTCACCAGTTTTGACGTCCTCCATTGGAAACATTGCTGGTGTTCAAACTTTGGCATTAAGTTGAAATTCTACAGTGATCTAATGACAAGTTATCAACAGATAATGGGTTTAACGGTAATCGTCCGTCCACATGTCAGTTGTCATTCCCACATTCACATCCTTCAATATGTCAGCTATCTGAGAAATCAGCTATTTTCTCTTTTCTTCAGCCACATCATGACATCTTCTTGAAACTGTATTTGGATTTGGTAACACACTTGATGTTGATACTCGACCGTATGTAGCACCCACATTGATAAGCTCTTGCGCTAGTTCAACAAACCCTTCACCAGAGACAGTTCCGAATGGTCGAATGTCCGTGCAACACAGACTCTCGCATTTATCTGCAATTTCTGATTTCTTGTGAGCAGGTGCGTTTTTCTTCCCTCGTCTGGACAAAAGAAGTTTGGTACGACTGACTTGGCCCTGCTGCGGGTCGAGTACAACCTTTGTGAGACTGCTGCTGCAGAGATGAATTTCCCATCATTTTGCTGTCATATTTTAGAAGAAGGTTGCAAGATTTGCGTTGCACAAATCCACTTGAACTTATACTATTGCAGAAAACAACAGCATTGAAGTATTTCCAAGTGGAACATTTACCTTTCCGGCGACAAGACTTTCCACTGCTAAACATTCTCCAGTAGACATGATTCGTTTTACATCAATAGTGCACTGTCGTACAGAATCACCTTTGGATGTATGGAAGCTGCAGATTGAGCGCGATGACGTTATAGAGACTCTCACTCACTCACTGCAGAGTGCGGACTGCATGTTTCCCACCTTGACCTGAATGTTGAATTGGAGGTTACTTCCAGGAGGAAGCACTGTCCAGCCCGACCCGACCTGCCCGACCCGACCCGCTCCCGAATGCTGGGCTCCGAAGAGAAGCACGACTGGACCCGATCCCGACACATGTCGTCGGGTCTGGGCGGGATCGAGTTGGGTCGCCAAGCTTTAACTGAGGCTAGTTTTTAATTCCAGTCCTTTGTTAATTAATTGAATTAAACGGTATCAAATGACATGGTGGGATTTGTACCCATGTTGTTAAGGAATTAAACCACACTTTTGCTTTTTGATTTTTAGTTTAGTGCTTTTTAAAAAATTCTATGTCTAAGCCTGCATTTACTGCTAATCATGCAAGGACAGCAGATTTCCTCCCTGTAGGACATTAGCAAATCAGATTTTAAAAAAATATATAGTCCATAACAGTATTTTTTAAGACTCTCTTCTTCATTGCAGGTTTATGAAATGCTGTTGTTGGATTTGAACGTCAAATTCGAGATACCAGGCCTGGGTCTCAGTCTATTACCAGTTTAGTGATGTTGCCACGAGGTCATTGACTTCCTGACTACACGACCATCTCCTGTTACACTAATGCCCTGTACATATGAGTCTGGACTCATCGCTGGATTTCCGAGTCCCTCTTGAGTGAAATAATTAGATTGTCGAGTCAAAGAAGCACATTACTCCCCTGCTCATCCCCAAAGGTGAAATTCAAGGCAAAATTCATGCTGATTTAAAGATTGCAGTTGAACAAGTGGAGAACATGTCAGAGATCGGGTAAGAGGGCGCCATGAGCGCAGCAATAAAATGGGTTTAAGTCGAAAAGAGAGCCTTTAATTCGAGTGAAACCTTTCCGACTGCAGGTGTCAAAGACAGAAAGGATCTGGTCAGTTACCCGTTATACCAGATATTGTTAGAAACAACAACAGCAAAAAAAAAAACCCCACTCCTGCATATTGTATCCACACTTAAAATATCAGAGGCGAAGGGAGACAGAATAAATCCCATGCTTGAAACAGCACCAGAAATGGACAAATACAGAATGAATCCCACGCTCCCATTCTGTAGCAGAGGCTTACAGTTAGAGAATGTTTCCGTCTCTCTCACACACAGTATCAGGATTTTCAGATGGAGAATTAATTTTACAGTCGCACAGTAACAGAGAGTGACAGATTCCGAATTAATCCGTCACTCACACGCTAGCAGACAGTAACAGACACAGAGGTAATCTCACATGCAAGCTGCACCAGACAGTGATAGAAACAAAATTGATCCCACAGTCAGACACAGTTGCTGGACTTGTCAGATAGAAAGCCACACTCACATACAGTTACTGAGAAAGACAGACAGAGCATTAATCTCACAGTCACACAAAGTACAAGAATTTTACAGATACAGAATTATTCCCCCTCTCGTGGTGTGTGTAGGGGGAGAGGAGGTGGAGCAGGAGAAAGACAGGGAGAGGGGTATTTGAGGTTTTCACACTGTAGGAATGCTCCTCTCTCTGGGATCTCTCAACTAATATCAACAAACAGATTATCTGTGTAATATCACATTGCTGCCTGTGGGATCTTGCTGTGCACAGTTTGCCTGCAGAATTCCCCGCATTGTAACAGTAACTGCATTTTAGAAGTGAATTAATTGTGTGTAAAGCTCTCCTGAAGGCCTGGAATTAAAGTCTTGAGCTTGAAGCCGGTATAATTCCCGAATAATGCTGGTGTTTTGGGCAGTGCCGTGAATTGGAGGGTGGAATGAAATGTGCAGCAGCCATTTGAATTGAGAGTCAGGTTCTGAGAGTGGATTTCCCTCTCTCTCTCTTTCTCACCATCTTTCTCTCTGAATGAGGGAAACAGGCGGAAGTGAGAGGCAGGAGAGTGAGGGAAACATGAAGTGAATCAGAGGGGAGAGGGGGACAGCCGGCTGTTTTCACACTGCTTCTTGTAGGATCCTGCTGTGCACAAATGGCCTGCAGTGTTACCAACATTGCAATAGTGATGAGCACTTTAAAAATTAATTCACTGAGTGTCAAATGCTGCCGATTCATTTCAAATCATGTTATTGAATTCAGAGTATAGATCTCTCGCTCTGTCTCTCTCCAGCTTTCTTTCCCTCTGCCTCTCCAGTTAAACCTTTAGTAGTTAAAAACACACACAGCAGTGTAATTTATTGCAGTTTTAAATGGTGAGACAGAAATATTTCATAGCTATTTTCAGTCAAGATTACATATGAGACAGAGGGAAAAAACAGATATGGACAGAGAAAGAGAGAGAGACTGGGAGATAGATACAGAGATAGGGAGCGAGATACAGACGGACACACACACACAGAGGTGGAGATCGAAGTCTCAATCCTTTTATCCTCCGGTTTCTTAGCTGTGATCTTTTTGTATTTGGGTGTTGCAGAGGGATTGTCTGTGTCACTGAGGGAAATTCCTGGGCTCTTGCTGTGCGGTTTTGTTCAACAATAACTTTTCATCAATTCTCTCCCTCTCCCTCCTTCCTTAGGGATTTTCATTCTGAGAACTGCATCGTGAGGATGAAAAGGAGGGAAAGTCTGGGACGAGGAATGCTTGGACAGGAGCTTCCTCCAGACGGGACTGACTGAGAGGCCTTGTGCAAAGGCTGCACTCAAAGGGCCCACGTGAGTTGTGTCTGTTTATTAGCCTGAGGTTTAATTTCCTCTATGATCCCTGGGTTAACCAGTTCCTGTCGGATTGGGGCCCTGGAATTTTAAACAGGTAGAAAGCCTGCGGTTGAAGGAGGGAGTCCCAATTGCCACTTGCTCCTTGCAGCCCTGTCTGTGAGGTTTGCTGGTGTTTTGAGCGATGCTAAATATTATTTAGCTTGCAGTTAAATAAGATGTAGGATAACCATTTTAATTCATTTTACTGTAATTCTGCGGTTAGCTTTCTCTCTGTCTCCACATTCTTTCCCTGTGCCTCTATTTCCCCCCATGATTTCTCTTCTCTGTCACTGTGTCACACTCGCCTTCTCCAGCTAAACCTTTAATAAATAAAAAAGCATACCACACACAGCAATTTGATTTCCCGTTATTTGAAATGGTGAGACAGAATCAGCAACTTGTTCCCAGTTTAAAGAGGGAGTTTCGCCCATACTGGGGACTGAGGGGAAATCTGGCTGTTATCAACTTGCTACTTGTGGGATCTTGCTGTGCATCAATTGCCTTCAGCATTTCGTCCATGACAACAATGAGGACACTTTAAAATTCAGTTTCCTGAGGGTCAGAGTGTATTTCTCTGTTTTCTCTCCATCCTCCTCTGCTTTTCTCTCCCCTGCACTCTCTCTATTTTAACCATTAATCAATAGGTGCCACAATGTGACTTGTGGTTATTTTAAACGGTGATAGGAAGACTTCAGAGGACGTTTCAACCCAGATTAAATCCCAGATCGAGAGAAAAACAAACAAATATGGATGGATTGGAGGGGGAACAGGAGAAAGACAGGGAGAGGGCTGTTTGAGATTTTCAAACTGCAGGAAGGTTCTTCTGCCTGGGATCTCTAAACATGCATCACTAAAAAGAGATTATCAGCGTATTATCATATTGCTGCCAATGGAATTTGGTTGTGCACAAATTTCCTGCAAGTTTCCTGCACTGCAAAAGTGAGGACCACTTTAAAAATTAGTTCATTGATTTTTAACTGCTCCCGAGGGCAATAATTACACGAGCTGAACATGAAGCTGTATAAAGGCTTGTTAGAAGTTTAAAAATGGAGTTCAGCATTTTCTGAGGACAGTGATGGGATATCAGACTAAGATCACTTTGTGGGATCCTGTTGTGCATACATTCCCTGCATCAATTCCTACATTACAACACTTAGGCAGAAACAGATGGCGAGAAAAAGAGGGAGAGTGAGAAACAGCTGGAGATTGCAGGTAAACCACAGACACAGAGAGAGAAAGAGAGGCAGAGTGTGGGTCAGGGAGGGAAGGCAGAGAAAGATAGAAAAATACAGAGAGAGAGAGAGAAAGAAATCCACATTCAAAACTTTGGTAAACTGAACTTTGAAGTGTCACCTTTGCTGGGACCGTGCTGTGCACAGCTTGCCTGTAGAATTTTTAAAAAATTATTTCATAGGATGTGGGCGTCGCAGGCCAGGCCAGCATTTATTGCCCATCCCTAATTGCCCTTGAGCTGAGTGGCTGGCATTTCAAGGGCATGTCAAAGTGGATCCACATTGCTGTGGATCTGGAGTCACATCTCGGCCAGGTAAGCACAGCAGATTTCCTTTTCTAAAGGACGTTAGTGAAGCATATGTTTTTTGACAACAATCAATAACGGTTTCATAGCCATCATTACACTAGCTTTAAATTCCAGAATTTTTTTTTATTGATTGAACTTAAATTTCACTGTTAGTTGTGGTGTGATTTGAAACCATGTCACCCAGACCAATAACTGGGATTTTGGGTTAGTCTTCCAGTGACAATACCAGCACACCACCGCCTCCCCTGCACCGCTGCATTGTTACAGTGACTACATTTTAGAAGTGAATTCATTGCGCGTAAAGCTCTCCTGAAGGCCTGGAATTAAAGTCCTGAGCTTGACGCCGGTATAAGTCCTGAATTATGCTGGTGTTTGAGGCGGTGGGCTGAATTTGACAGTGAAATGAAACGCCTGGGGTGCCATTTGAATTCGTATTTTCAGGGATGGGAATATGGATTTCTCTGTCTATCCTTCCTATGGCGGAGGGGATGGGAGTTAGCAGTGTTTGTGTGTTTTTACAGTGAGGCAGAAACAAATGTAGAGACACACAGAGAAATAGAGAGAGAGAGAGAGACAGCTGGAAGTGACAGGTTAAACATGGAGGGATACATACAGGCTCTGGGGTGTCTGCAGTGTTTAACCACTGTTCAGCTCCGAGCCCCTGTAGAGAAGCTCCCCGCCCGCCCAACCACATCTCCCACTCTTTAGGGTGTTTTGATTTTTAATTAAATTACATTCTGGGGCAGTGATTAAGTATTGACACATTCATCTCAGTTTAAAGCGAGGATTTCACAGTGTATGGGAACAGAATGGAGCTGAATGCTGCAAATGTCTGTCTGTAAATTGCAGTAATGTTGTCCACAATGGGGTTTGAAGTGAAAAGTTTGCAGATCATCAGGAAGCAGCTCCTTCTCATGTCTCTGCTCAGAGCTGTCTCTGTTACCTGGATTAACAGGACAATGGGCAGTTACTCAGCTCCTAAAACGCTGTCTCACATTCCAATCAGTTCCCATTCTCTGGCTCTGTGTCGGGGATATGTTCATAGCTGGGGAATTACTGAGAGATTGTTTTATATCAGTGAGTGAGAGAAAGAGCTCTGGACTCTTGCTGTGTTTTATTTATGTTCAAAAATGCTTTGCTTTGTTGAATATTTCTCCTATTCCCAAGGAGAATCATTCTGGGAGCTGGAGCTGTGATGACGCAGAGGGAGATTTTTTTTTTGGCACATGAAATTCTCAGAGAAGAGCTTTAACCAGAGATGAAAATAATAATAAATACATATGTGTCTTTGGCAAATTCACTTCTAGATACAGAAAAGAAGACTATGTGTTTTCAAAAATGATATAATAACAAAGTGCTGGAAATGCTCAGTATTTCCAGCATGGTTCTTATTTCAGATTTCCAGCATCCACAGTTTTTTTTTATTTTGTATTTTCGGGGGTCTCTGGATTTTTTACTATAAGGCTGCCAAGCAAATAGTTTGGGAAGCTCCAGAACAGTCAATGTAATCCCGTAGATTTCCATCTCTCCATCTCTTGCTGCAACTTGTTTCCTGCACCTTCCCCCTTGTTGCTAGCTCTGTTTCTTCACATCTTTAAATCCCTATCTCTGTATCTCTCAACATCCTTTCTATCTCTACCGCTCTCTAGAGTTTCATAAGTTTCCCTTTTCATTCTCTTTCTGCCACTCTCTGCATCTTTATCTGTCTCTCTCAGTCCATTCCTTCTCACTCATTTCCAATTCCTTCAATCTTTCTCCTTCCCTGCAAGATTATCTCTGCACCCCCGCCCCCCACGTCAACCCCCACCTCCCACCACCCCCCCCCCCCACCGAGACACCCACCCACCGCCCCCCCCCCACACCCTGCCTTGGGACACCCCTCTCTATTTTGTAAACACATCTTACTTTGTATCCCTGCCCCTCCACATCTTTCTGTCTCTGCATCTCTCTCTTTGTCTGGGATCTTTCTTAATAACGACATCGCTGCTGCCTTCTCTCTCTCTTCACCTCCAGCTCCCCCACCCCTGTTTGTACGATTAGCACTCACCAAGTCAAAGTCCAGCCCAGTGTTTCTTTGCCTCTCTGTGCATCTGTTCACCGACTGACTCTGTCTGCCTGTCTTCTTATGTCTCAGTGCGGAAAGGTGCAGATCAGCCAGGACTAACATTGGTGGGATAGGCTGAAAGTGCTGAACGGCCTGCTCCCGGCCCTTTGCCAGTCACTGAGTGTGTGCGCCTGTGTGTGCCTACCTGTGTTTGATTCCCTGAAGCCGATGGGAATAGCAAGTGAAACGCCTTTCTGCAGAGAAGGATGTGTCTGATGCTGGGATCTTGCTGTGCATCAAAGGCTCAGAATTCCGGTGAGCCTCTGCAGGTCCTTGCCCTTTTCCCGGCCCTGCCATTGGCCAAACATGAGTTAAAGGTGTGGGGGGTCCAGGAGCAATTCGGGAGAATTCCAGCGCCGTAACCAGACCGGAATGAAAGTAAATGGAAGACTGTCAGGAGATGGAAACACGCACAGGAATGTGATGGAGGTTGGACTTATACAGGTGAGGGGTGTGGGGGTGGGGGTTCCGTTTTGCCTGAGACAGGAATTGTACAGGGGGAGGGCTGTTCACAGGGGAGATGATGCAGAGTAGGATAATAGGGGGTTCATGACAGGAAGTGTATTTAGAAAGGGGGGCGTGTTTACAGTGGGGGCAGTGGAGAGTATTAGAAATGATATTCACAGAGGGAATGAGTTATGTTAAAAATGGGAGTGGGAGAAATATTCTCCAGGTTTGAAATGGGAGGGGGAGGATCATCCAGGTTCAAAATGGGAGGGGGTGGATTCTCCAGGTTTATAATGTGATTTGGAGGTTTCTCCAGGTTACAAATGGGAGGGGTAGAATACTCCACGTTTAAAATGGGAGAGAGCGGGGTGTGGGGGGGGGAGAGTGGGGAGAGAGCGTGTGTGGGGGAGAGAGTGGGGGTTTGGGAGAGAGTTGGGGGAGAGCGGGGTTTGGGGTCCAGAGCTGTGTTTGGGGGAGAGAGTGGGGAGAGAGCGGAGCGCGGGAGAGAGAGTGGAGTGTGGGAGAGAATGTGCCAGAGAGTGTGGGAGAGAGTGAGAGAGAGAGGGGGGAGAGAGTGGGGAGAGAATGGGGAGAGAATGAGGAAAGATTGGGGAGAGAGTGGGAAGAGAGTGGGGTGTGGGGGAGAGAGTGGGAAGAGAGCTGGAAGTGGGAGTGTGTGTGAGGAAAGAGCGGGTTGTGAGGGAGAGAGTGCGGGTGAGAGTGGGGTGTGGGAGAGAGTATGGGGAGAGAGCGGGGTGTGGGAGAGAGAAAGAGTTGTGGGGGTGAGAGTGGGGGAGAGAGTGAGTTGTAGTGGAGTGAGAGTGGGGAGAGAGAGTGGGGAGAGAGAGGGGGTTTTGCGGGAGAGAGAGTGGGGAGAGAGAGTCGGGGAGAGAGTGGGGTGTGGGGGAGAGAGTGGGTTTTGGGGAGAGAGAGTGGGGGAAAGAGTGGGGTGTGGGGGAGAGAGTGGGGAGTCGGGAGAGAATGGGGAGAGAGTGGGCTGTGGGGGAGACAGAGTAGGGTGCAAGTGGGGTGTTTGCGAGAGAGTTGGGGTGAGAGTGGAGTTTGTGGGAGAGAGTGGGGTGTGGGGGAGAGAGTGGGGAGAGAGAGTGGGAGAGAGTGTGGAGTGTTAGGGAGAGAGCAGGGAGTGGGGGAGAGAGTGGGGTGTGGAAGAGAATGGGGACAGAGTGGGGTGTTGGGGAGAGAGTTGGGGAGAGAGTGGGATGTGAGGGAGAGAGTGGTGTGTGGGGGAGAGAGTGGGGAGAGAGAGTGGGAGAGAGGGCGGAGTGTGAGGGAGAGAGCGGGGTGTGGGGGAGAGAGTGGATGTGGGGAAAAGAGAGGGGTGTGGGGGAAAGAGCGGGGTGTGGGGGAAAGAGCGGGGTTTTGGGGAGAGAGAGTGGGGGAGAGAGTGGGTGTGGGGGAGAGAGTGTGGGTAGAGAGAGTGGGGGAGAGCGTGGGGTATGGGGGAGAGAGTGGGGTGTGGGGGAGAGAGAGTGGGGAGAGAGTGGGGTGTTGGTGGGACAGTTGGGGAGAGAGTGGGGTGTTTGGGAGAGAGTGGGGTGTGGGGGAGAGAGTGGGGAGAGAGAGTGAGAGAGAGAGGGGAGAGAGTGGGGAGAGAATGGGGAGAGAATGAGTGCGAGGGATAGAGCGGGGATTGGGGGAGAGAGTGGGGAGAGAGTGGGGCGTGGGAGAGAGAATGGAGTGTGGGAGAGATTATGGAGAGATCGGGGTGCGGGAGAGAGAGTGGGGAGACAGTGGAGTGCGAGGGATAGAGCGGGGTGAGGGGGAGAGAGTGGGGAGAGAGTGGGGAGAGAGCGGGTGTGGGGGAGAGAGCGGGGAGAGAGTGGAGTGAGAGGGAGAGAGCGGGGTGTGGGGGAAAGAGTGGGGAGTGGGGGAGACAGTGGGGTGGGGGTAGAGAATGCAGAGATAGCGGGGTGTGGGGAAAAGAGCGGAGTGTGAGGGAGAGAGTGGAGAGAGAGCGGGGTGAGGGAGAGAGAGTGGGGAGACAGTGGAGTGTGAGGGATAGATCGGGGTGTGGGGGAGAGTGTGGGGAGAGAGTAGAGTGTGAGGGAGAGAACTCTGTGTGGGGGAGAGAGTGGGGCGATATCGGGGTGTGGGAGAGAGAGTGGGGAAACAGTGGAGTGTGAGGGAGAGAGCGGGGTGTGGGGGAGAGAGTGGGGAGAGAGCGGGGAGAGAGTGTGGTTTGGGGGTGCCATTGGGGAGAGAGCGGAGCATGGGGGAGAGAGTGGCTGAAGGGCGATATGTTGGGGAGAGAGTGGGGAGACAGCGGTGTGTGGGAAAGAGAGCGGGGTGTGGAGGGTGAGAGTCTGGAAAGAGCGGGGTGTGGGGGAGAGAGCAGGGTGCTGGAGAGTGAGTGGGGAGAGAGTGGGGTGTGTGCAAGAAAGTGGGCTGCGGGGGGTGAGAGTGGGGAGAGAGCGGGGTGTGGGGAAGAGAGCGGATTATGGAGGGTGAGAGAGGGGACAGAGCGGGGTGTGGCGGACAAAGTGGGATGTAGGGGAGAGCGTGGGGTGTGGGGGAGAGCGTGGGGATAGAGCGGGGTGTGGGGGAGAGAGTGGGGAGAGAGTGGGGTGTTGGGGAGCGAGTTGGGGAGAGAGTTGGATGTGAGGGAGAGAGTGGGGTGTGGGGGAGAGAGTGGGGAGAGAGTGGGAGAGAGAGTGGAGTGTGAGGGAGAGACCGGGGTATGGGGGAGAGAGCGGATGTGGGGAAAAGAGCGGGGTGTGGGGGAAAGAGCGGGGTGTTGGGGAGTGAGAGTGGGAAGAGAGAGTGGGGGAGAGAGTGTGGCGTGGGGGAGAGAGTGGGTTGTGAGGAGAGAGAGTGGGTAGAGAGAGTGGGGGAGAGCGTGGGGTGTAGGGGAGCGAGTGGGGTGTGGGGGAGAGAGAGTGGGGAGAGAGTGGGGTTTTGGTGGGACAGTTGGGGAGAGAGTGGGGCGTTTGGGGGGGAGTGGGGTGTGGGGGAGAGAGTGGGGAGAGAGAGTGGGAGAGAGAGTGGTGTGTGAGGGAGAGAGCGGGGTGCGGGGGAGTGCGTGGAGTGTGGGCGAGAGTGGGGAGAGAGCGGTGTGTGGAAGACAAAGTGGAGTGTGAAGGAGAGCGGAGTGTGGGGGTGAGAGTGGGGAGAGAAAGGGTTTCGGGGGGAGAGTTGGGAGGGAGTAGGGTTTGGCAGCGAGAGCGGTGTGTGGGGGAGAGAGTGGGGAGAGAGCGGGGAGAGAGTGTGGTGTGGCGGAGAGATCGGGGAGAGAGCGGGGCTGGGGGGAGAGAGTGGCTAAAGGGCGACAAGTGGGGGGAGTGTGGGGAGACAGCGGGGTGTGGGAAAGAGAGCGGGGTGTGGAGGGTGAGAGTCTGGAGAGAGCGGGGTGTGGGGGAGAGAGCAGGGTGTAGGAGAGTCAGTGGGGAGAGAGTGGGGTGTGTGGAAGAAAGTGGGGTGCGTGGGGTGAGAGTGGGGAGAGAGCGGGGTGTGGGGTAGAGAGCGGATTATGGAGGGTGAGAGAGGGGACAGAGCGGGGTGTAGGGGACAAAGTGGGATGTGGGGGAGAAAATGGGGTGTGGGGGAGAGCGTGGGGATAGAGCGGGGTGCGGGGGAGAGAGTGGGGAGAGAGTGGGGCGTGGGAGAGAGAGTGGAGTGTGGGAGAGAGTGGGGAGAGATCGGGGTGTGGGGAGAGAGCAGAGTGTCAGGGAGAGAGCGGGGTGTGGGGGACAGAGCGGGTGTGGGGGTTAGAGCGGGGTGTGGGGTAGAGAGTGGGGAGAGAGCGGGGATTGGGGGTGAGAGTGGGGAGAGAGTGGGGCGTGGGAGAGAAATGGAGTGTGGGCGGAATTGGGGAGAGATCGGGATGTGGGAGAGAGAGTGGGGAGACAGTGGAGTGCGAGGGAGAGAGTGGGGTGTGGGGGAGAGAGCGGGGAGAGAGTGGGGTGTGGGGAAAAGAGTGGATGTGAGAGAGAGACTGGAGAGAGAGCGGGGGTTGGGGGAGAGAGTGTGGAGGGGGTGGGGCATGGGAGAGAGAATGGACTGTGGGAGAGATTGGGGAGAGATCGGGGTGTGGGAGAGAGAGTGGGGAGACAGTGGAGTGCGAGGGATAGAGCGGAGATTGGGGGAGAGAGTGGGGAGAGAGTGGGGCTTGGGGGAGAGTATGGAGTGTGGAAGCGATTGGGGAGAGATCGGGGTGTGGGAGAGAGAGTGGGGAGACAGTGGAGTGCGAGGTATAGAAGGGGGTGTGGGGGAGAGAGTGGGGAGAGAGTGGGGAGAGAGCGGGGTGTGGGGGAGAGAGCGGGGAGAAAGTGGAGTGTGAGGAAGAGCGCGGGGTGTGGGGGAAAGAGTGGGGGGTGAGGGAGAGAGTGGACAGAGAGCGGGGTGTGGGAGAGACGTGGGGAGACAGTAGAGTGTGAGGGAGAGAGCGGGGTGTGGGGGAGATTGTGGGGAGAAAGCAGGGAGAGAGTGTGGTGTGGGGGAGAGATCGGGGAGAGGGCGGGCCGTGGGGGAGAGAGTGGCTAAAGGGCGACATGTGGGGGAGAGAGTGGGGAGACAGCGGGGAGTGGGAAAGAGAGCGGGGTGTGGAGGGTGAGAGTCTGGAGAAGCGGTGTGTCGGGGAGAGAGCAGGATGCTGGAGACTGAGTGGGGAGAGAGTGGGGTGTGTAAAAGAAAGTGGTGTGCGGGGGTTGAGAGTGGGGAGATAGCGGGGTGTGGGGAAGAGAGCGGATTATGGAGGGTGAGAGAGGGGACAGAGCGAGGTGTGGGGGACAAAGTGGGATGTGGGGGAGAAGGAGGGGTGTGGGGGAGTGCGTGGGGATAGAGCGGGGTGTGGGGGAGAGAGTGGGGAGAGAGCGGGGTGTGGGGGAGAGAGTGGGGAGAGAGTGGGTCGTGGGAGAGAGTGTGGTGTGTGGGAGAGAGTGGGGAGAGATCGGGTTGTGGGTAGAGAGCGGAGTGTGAGGGAGAGAGTGGGGTGTGGGGGAGAGCGTGGAGTGTTGGAGAGAGTGGGGAGAGAGCGGGGTGTGGAAGACAAAGTGGAGTGTGAGAGAGAGCAGCGTGTGGGGGAGAGAGTGGGGAGTGATAGGGTGTCGGGGAGAGAGTTGGGAGGGAGTAGGGTGTGGGAGCGAGAGCGGGGTGTGGGGCAGAGAGTGGGGAGAGAGCGGGGAGAGAGAGTGGTGTGGGGGAGAGATCGGGGAGAGAGCGGGACGTGGGGGAGTGAGTGGCTAAAGGGTGACAAGTGGGGGAGAGAGTGGGGAGACAGCGGGGTGTGGGAAAGAGAGTGGGGTGTGGAGGGTGAGAGTCTGGAGAGAGTGGGGTGTGGGGAGAGAGCGGAGTGAGAGGGAGAGAGCGGTGTGTGGGGGAGAGAGCGGGGTGCGGGGGAGAGAGCGGGGTGGGGGGGTGAGAGTGGGGAGAGAGCGTGGTGTGGGGAAGAGAGCGGATTATGGAGGGTGAGAGAGGGGACAGAGCGGGTGTGGGGGAGAGAGTGGGGAGAGAGTGGTGTGTTGGGGAAGAAGTTGGGGAGAGAGTGGGATGAGAGGGAGAGAGTGGGGTGTTGGGGAGAGAGTGGGGAGAGAGTGGGAGTGAGAGCTGAGTGTGAGGGAGAGAGCGGGGTGTGGGGGAAAGAGCGGGGTGTTGGGGAGAGAGAGTGGGAAGAGAGATTGGGGGAGAGAGTGCGGCGTGGGGGAGAGAGTGGGTTGTGAGGAGAGAGAGTGGGGGAGAGAGTGGGGTGTGGGGGAGAGAGAGTGGGTAGAGAGAGTGGGGGAGAGCATGGGGGGTGGGGGAGAGAGTGGGGAGTGGGGTAGAGAGAGTGGGGAGGGAGTGGGGTGTTGGTGGGACAGTTGGGGAGAGAGTGGGGCGTTTGGGGGAGAGTGGGGTGTGGGGAGAGAGTGGGGAGAGAGAGAGGGAGAGAGAGTGGTGTGTGAGGGAGAGAGCGGGGTGTGGGGGAGAGCGTGGAGTGTTGGAGAACGTGGGGAGAGAGCGAGGTGTGGAAGACAAAGTGGAGTGTGAGAGAGAGCGGGGTGTGGCGGAGAGAGTGGGGAGAGAATGGGTGTCGGGGAGAGAGCTGGGAGGGATTAGGGTGTGGGAGCGAGAGCGGCGTGTGGGGGAGAGAGTGGGGTGAGAGCGGGGAGAGTTCGTGGTGTGGGGGAGAGATCGGGGAGAGAGCGGGGCGTGAGGGAGTGAGTGGCTAAAGGGCGACAAGTGGGGGAGAGAGTGGGGAGACAGCGGGGTGTGGGAAATAGAGCGGGGTGTGGAGGGTGAGAGTCTGGAGAGAGCGGGGTGTTGGGGTGAGAGTAGGGTGTTGGAGAGTGAGTGGGGAGAGAGTGGGGTGTGTGGAAGTAAGTGGGGTGCGGGGGGTGAGTGTGGGAGAGATTGGGGAGAGAGCGGGGTGTTGGGGGGAGAGCGGGGAGAGAGTGGAGTGAGAGGGAGAGAGCGGGGTCTGGGGGAAAGAGCGGGGAGTGGGGGAGAGAGTGGGGTGGGGGTAGAGAGTGTGGAGAGAGCGGGGTGTGGGGAAAAGAGCGGGGTATGAGGGGGAGAGTGGAGAGAGAGCGGGGTGTGGGAGAGAGAGTGGGGAGACAGTGGAGTGTGAGGGATAGATCGGGGTGTGGGGGAGAGTATGGGGTGAGAGCAGAGTGTGAGGGAGAGACCGGGGTGTGGGGGAGAGAGTGGGGAGATATCAAGGTGTGGGAGAGAGAGTGGAGAGACAGTGGAGTGTGAGGGATAGATCGGGGTGTGGGGGAGAGTATGGGGTGAGAGCAGAGTGTGAGGGAGAGACCGGGGTGTGGGGGAGAGAGTGGGGAGATATCAAGGTGTGGGAGAGAGAGTGGAGAGACAGTGGAGTGTGAGGGATAGAGTGGGGAGTGGGGCAGAGAGAGGAGAGAGAGTAGAGTGTGAGAGAGAGAGCGGGCTGTGGGGGAGAGAGTGGGGAGAGAGTGGGGAGAGAGCGGGGAGAGAGTGTAGTGTTGGGGAGAGATCGGGGAGAGTGCGGGGCGTGGGGGAGAGAGTGGCTAAAGGGCGACATATGGGGGACAGAGTGGGGAGACAACGGGGTGTGGGAAAGAGAGCGGGGTGTGGAGCGTGACAGTCTGGAGAGAGCGGGGTGTTGGAGAGAGAGTGGGGAGACAGTGGAGTGCGAGGGAGAGAGTGGGGTGTGGGGGCAAGAGTGGGGAATGAGGGAGAGAGCGGGGTGGGTGCAGAGAGTGGGGAGAGAGTGTGGTGTAGGGAAAGGAGCGGGGTGTGAGGGAGAGAGTGCAGAGAGAGCAGGGGTTGGGGGAGAAAGTGGGGACAGTGTGGGGCGTAGGAGAGAAAATGGACTGTGGGAGAGTTTGGGGAGAGATCGGGGTGTGGGAGAGAGAGTGGGGAGACAGTGGAGTGCAAGGGATAGAGCGCGGATTGGGGGAGAGAGTTGGGAGAGAGTGGGGCGTGGGAGGGAGAATGGAGTGTGGGAGAGATTGGGGAGAGTTCGGGGTGTGGGTGAAAGAGAGGGGTGTGAGGGAGAGAGTGGAGAGAGTGCGGGGTGTGGGAGTGAGAGTGGGGAGACAGTGGAGTGTGAGGGATAGATCAGGGTGTAGGGGACAGTGTGAGGAGAGAGTTGAGTGTGAGGGAGAGGATTGGGTGTGGGGGAGAGAGCGGGGTGGGGTGGAGAAAATGGGGAGAGAGCGGGATGTGGGGAAGAGAGCGGGGTGTGAGGGAGAGAGTGGAGAGAGAGCGTGGTGTGGGAGAGTGATTGGGGATACATTGGAGTGTGAGGGACAGAGCGGTGTGTGGGGGAGCGTGTGGGGAGAGAGTAGAATGTGAGGGAGAGAGTGGAGAGAGAGTGGGGGTTGGGGAGAGAGTGGGGAGAGATTGGGCGTGGGAGAGAGAATGGAGTGTGGAGAGATTGGGGAGAGATCGGTTGTAGGAGAGAGAGTGTGGAGACAGTGGAGTGCGAGGGATAGAGCGGGGTGTGGGGGAGAGAGTGGGGAGATAGTCAGGAGAAAGCGGGGTGTGGGGGAGAGAGCGGCGTGTGGGGGAAAGAGTGGGAAGTGAGGGAGAGAGCGTGGTGTGAGTGAGAGAGTGGATAGAGAGCGGGGTGTGGGAGAGAGAGTGGGGAGACAGTGGAGTGCGAGGGAGAGAGTGGGGTGTGGGGGAGAGAGCGGGGAGAGAGTGGGGCGTGTGGGAGAGAGAGGGGTGGGTATAGAGAGTGGGGAGAGAGCGGGGTGTGGGAAAAGAGCGGGGTGTGAGGGAGAGAGTGGAGAGAGAGTGGGGGTTGGGGGAGAGAGTGGGGAGAGTGTGGAGTGTGGGAGAGAGAATGGACTGTGGGAGAGATTGGGGAGAGATCGGGGTGTGGGAGAGAGAGTGGGGAGACAGTGGAGTGCGAGGGATAGAGCGGGGATTGGGGGAGAGAGTGGGGAGAGAGTGGGGCGTGGGAGAGAGAATGGAGTGTGGGAGCGATTGGGGAGAGATCGGGGTGTGGGAGAGAGCGTGGGGAGACAGTGGAGTGCGAGGGATAGAGCGGGGTGTGGGGGAGAGAGTGGGGAGAGAGTGGGGAGAGAGCGGGGTGTGGGGGAGAGAGCGGGGCGAAAGTGGAGTGTGAGGGAGAGTGCGGGGTGTGGGGGAAAGAGTGGGGGTAGGGGAGAGAGCGGGGTGAGGGTAGAGAGTGGGGTGAGAGCGGGTTGTGGGAAAAAGAGCGGGGTGTGAGGGAGAGAGTGGACAGAGAGCGGGGTGTGGGAGAGAGAGTGGGGAAACAGTGGAGTGTGAGGTTTAGATCGGGGTGTGGGGGAGAGTGAGGTGTGAGAGTGGAGTGTGAGGGAGAGACCGGGGTGTGGGGGAGAGAATGGGGAGATATTGGGGTGTGGGAGAGACGTGGGGAGACAGTGGAGTGTGATGGATAGAGCGGGGAGTGGGGCAGAGAGTGGAGAGAGAGTAGAGTGTGAGGGAGAGAGCGGGGTGTGGGGGAGAGTGTGGGGAGAGAGCGGGCAGAGAGTGTGGTGTGGGGGAGAGATCGGGGAGAGAGCGGGGCGTGTGGGAGAGAGTGGCTAAAGGGCGACATGTGGAGGGTGAGAGTCTGGAGAAGCGGTGTGTGGGGGAGAGAGCAGGATGTTGGAGAATGAGTGGGGAAAGAGTGGGGTGTGTGGAAGAACGTGGTGTGCGGGGGTTGAGAGTGGGGAGAGAGCGGGGTGTGGGGATGAGAGCGGATTATGGAGGGTGAGAGAGGGGACAGAGCGGGGTGTGGGGGACAAAGTGTGATGTGGGGGAGAAAGAGGGGTGTGGGGGTGTGCGTGGGGATAGAGCGGGGTGTGGGGGAGAGAGTGAGGAGAAAGTGGGGCGTGGGAGAGAGAGTGGAGTGTGGGAGAGAGTGGGGAGAGATCGGGGTGTGGGGAGAGAGCGGAGTGTGAGGGAGAGTGCGGGGTGTGGGGGACAGAGCGGGGTGTGGGATAGAGAGCGGGGTGGGGGGTTGAGAGAGGGGAGAGAGCGGGTTGTGAGGAAGAGAGCGGATTATGGAGGGTGAGAGAGGGGACAGAGCGGGGTGTAAGGGACAAAGTGGGATATAGGGGAGAACGTGGGGTGTGGGGGAGAGCGTGGGGATAGAGCGGGGTGTTGGGGAGAGAGTGGGGAGAGAGTGGGGTGTTGGGGAAAGAGTTGGGGAGAGAGTGGGATGCGAGGGAGAGAGTGGGGTGTGGGGGAGAGAGTGGGGAGAGAGTGGGAGAGAGAGTGGAGTGTGAGGGAGAGAGCGGGGTGTGGGGGAGAGAGCGGATGTGGGGAAAAGAGCGGGCTGTGGGGGAAAGAGCGGGGTGTTGGGGAGACAGAGTGGGGGAGAGAGTGGGGTGTGGGGGAGAGAGAGTGGGTAGAGAGAGTGGGGGAGAGCTTGGGGTGTGGGGCAGAGAGTGGGGTGTGGGGTAGAGAGAGTGGGGAGAGAGTGGGGTTTTGGTGGGACTGTTGGGGAGAGAGTGTTGCGTTTGGGGGAGAGTGGGGTGTGGGGGAGAGAGTGGAGAGAGATAGAGGGAGAGAGAGCGGTGTGTGAGGGAGAGAGTAGGGTGCGGGGGAGTGCGTGGAGTGTTGGATAGAGTGGGGAGAGAGCGGGGTGTGGAAGACAAAGTGGAGTGTGAGAGAGAGCAGGGTGTGGGGGAGAGAGTTGGGAGTGATAGGGTGTCGGGAGAGAGTTGGGAGGGAGTAGGGTGTGGGAGCGAGAGCGGGGTATGGGGGAGAGAGTGGGGAGAGAGTGGGGTGTGGAAGGCAAAGTGGAGTGTGAGAGAGCAGGGTGTGGGGGAGAGAGTTGGGAGTGATAGGGTGTCGGGGAGAGAGTTGGGAGGAAGTAGGGTGTGGGAGCGAGAGCGGGGTGTGGGGGAGAGAGTGGGGAGAGAGCGGGGAGAGAGAGTGTTGTTGGGGAGAGATCGGGGAGAGAGCGGGGCGTGGGGGAGAGAGTGGCTAAAGGGCGACAAGTGGGGGAGAGAGTGGGGAGACAGCGGGGTGTGGGAAAGAGAGCGGGGTGTGGAGGGTGAGAGTCTGGAGAGAGTGGGGTGTGGGGAGAGAGCGGAGTGTGAGGGAGAGAGCAGTGTGTGGGGGACAGAGCGGGGTGTGGGGGAGAGAGCGGGGTGGGGGGTGAGAGTGGGGAGAGAGCGGGGTGTGGGGAAGAGAGCGGATTATGGAGGGTGAGAGAGGGGACAGAGCGGGGTGTGGGGGACAAAGTGGGATGTAGGGGAGAACGTGGGGTGTGGGGGAGAGCGTGGGGAGAGAGCGGGGTGTGGGGGAGAGAGTGGGGAGAGTGTGGTGTGTTGGGGAGAGAGTTGGGGAGAGAGTGGGATGAGAGGGATAGAGTCGGGTGTGGGGGAGAGGGTGAGGAGAGAGTGGGGTGTTGGTGGGACAGTTGGGGAGAGAGTGTGGCGTGTGGGGGAGAGTGGGGTGTGGGGGAGAGAGTGGAGAGAGATAGAGGGAGAGAGAGCGGTGTGTGAGGGATAGATCGGGGTGTGGGGGAGAGTGTGGGGTGAGAGTAGAGTGTGAGGGAGAGACCGGGGTGTGGGGGAGAGAGTGGGGAGATATCAAGGTGTGGGAGAGAGAGTGGAGAGACAGTGGAGTGTGAGGGATAGAGCGGGGAGTGGGGCAGAGAGAGGAGAGAGATTAGAGTGTGAGGGAGAGTGCGGGGTATGGGGGAGAGAGTGGGGAGAGAGCGGCAGAGAGTGTAGTGTGGGGGAGAGATCGGGGAGAGAGCGGGGCGTGGGGGAGACAGTGGCTAAAGGGCGACATGTGGGGGACAGAGTGGGGAGACAGCGGTGTGTGGGAAATAGAGCGGGGTGTGGAGGCTGAGAGTCTGGGGAGAGCGGGGTGTGGGGGAGAGAGCAGTGTGTTGGAGAGTGAGTGGGGACAGAGTGGGGTTTGTGGAATAAAGTGGGGTGCGGGGGGTGAGAGAGGGGACAGAGCGGGGTGTGGGGGAGAGAGTGGGGAGAGAACGGGGTGTGGGGGAGAGAGTGGGGAGAGAGTGGTGCGTGGGGGAGAGAGTGGGCTGTGGGAGAGAGCGGGGAGAGATCGGGTGTGGGGAGAGAGCGGAGTGTGAGGGAGAGAGCGGGATGTGGGGGACAGGGAGGGGTGTGGGGGGAGCGAACGGGGAGGGGGGGAGAGAGTGGGGAGGGAGCGGGCTGGCGGTTTAGAGAGTGGGGAGAGAGAGGTGTGTTAGGAAGAGAGTGGGGCGTGGAGGTGTGAGAAGGGTGTGGGGAACGATTGGGGAGAGAGTGGGGTGTGGGGCATTGTGCTTGGGGTTGGGGAGAGATTGGGGAGAGAGCGGGGTGTGTGGGATAGAGCGGGGTGTGTGGGAGGGAGTGGGGAGAGAGTGAGGATTGGGGGAGAGAGTGGGGAGAGATTGGGGCGTGTGAGAGAGAATGCAGTGTGGGAGAGATTGCGGAGAGATCGGGGTGTGGGAGAGAGAGTGAGGAGACAGTGGAGTGCGAGGGAGAGAGTGGGGTGTGGGGGAAAGAGTGGGGAGTGGGGGTGAGAGCGGGGTGGGTGCAGAGAGTGGGGAGAGAGTTGGGTGTGGAGAAAAGAGCGGGGTGTGAGGGAGAGAGTGGAGAGAGAGATCGGGGGTTGGGGGAGAGAGTGGGGAGAGTGTGGGGCGTGGGAGAGAGAATGGACTGTGGGAGAGTTTGTGGAGAGATCGGGGTGTGGGAGAGAGAGTGGGGAGACAGTGGGGCGTGGGAGGGAGAATGGAGTGTGGGAGAGATTGGGGAGAGTTCGGGGTGTGGGTGAAAGAGAGGGGTGTGAGGGAGAGATTGAAGAGAGTTCGGGGTGTGGGAGTGAGAGTGGGGAGACAGTGGAGTGTGAGGGATAGATCGGGGTGTGGGGGAGAGTGTGGGGAGAGAGTTGAGTGTGAGGGAGAGGCCGGGGTGTGGGGGAGATGGCGGGGTGGGGTGGAGAAAATGGGGAGAGAGCGGAATGTGGGGAAGAGAGCGGGGTGTGAGGGAGAGAGTGGAGAGAGAGCGTGGTGTGGGAGAGTGATTGGGGATACATTGGAGTATCAGGGACAGAGCGGTGTGTGGGGGAGTGTGTGGGGAGAGAGTAGAGTGTGAGGGAGAGAGTGGAGAGAGAGCGGGGGTTGGGGGAGAGAGTGGGGAGAGATTGGGCGTGGGAGAGAGAATGGAGTGTGGGAGAGATTGGGGAGAGATCGGTTGTGGGAGAGAGAGTGTGGAGACAGTGGAGTGCGAGGGGTAGAGCGGGGTGTGAGGGAGAGAGTGGGGAGATAGTGGGGAGAGAGCGGGGGATGGGGGAGAGAGTGGCGTGTGGGGGAAAGAGTGGGGAGTGAGGGAGAGAGTGGGGAGATAGTGGGGAGAGAGCGGGGGGTGGGGGAGAGAGTGGCGTGTGGGGGTAAGAGTGGGGAGTGAGGGAGAGAGCGGGGAGTGAGTGACAGAGTGGATAGAGAGCCGGGTGTGGGAGCGAGATTGGTGAGACAGTGGAGTGTGAGGGACAGAGCGATGTGTGGGGGAGTGTGTGGGGAAAGAGTCGAGTGTGAGGGAGAGAGCGGGGTGTGGGGCAGAAAGTCGGGAGATATCGGGTTGTGGGAGAGAGATTGAGGCGGCAGTGGAGTGTGAGGGATAGAGCGGGGTGTGGGTCAGATAGAGGGGAGAGAGTACAGTGTGAGGGAGAGACCGGGGTGTGGGGGAATGAGCGGGGAGAGAGTGGAGTGTGAGGGAGAGAGCGGGGTTTCCGGGAGAGAGTGGGGTGTGGGAGAGAGCACGGGATGGTGTGGTGAAAGTGAGGAGAGGGCGGGATGTGGGGAAGAGAGCGGAGAGTGGGGTACAGAGCGGGGTGTGGGTTTGAGAGCGAGTTGCGGGGTAGAGAGCGTGGTGTGGTGCAGTGAGCAAGCTGTTTTGGAGAGAGCGGGGTGTGGTGGAGAGCGCGGGGTGTGGGGGAAAGTGCGGGATGTGGTGAAGCGTGCGCTGTGGGTTGTCGAGAGTGGGGAGAGAGCGGGGTGTGGGGAAGAGAGCGGAGTGTGGGGGAGAGAGTGGGGAGAGAGCGGGGTGTGTGGAAGAGAGCGGCGTTTGGGGGAGAGTGTGGGGAGACAGCGGGGTGTCGGGGAGAGAGCGGGTTGTGGGGGAAAGAGCGGGGAGAGAGTGGAGTGTGAGGGAGAGAGCGGGTGTGGGGGAGCTAGTGGGGTGTGGGGGAGAGAGCGGGGTGGGGGGAGAGAGTGGGGAGCGATCAGGATGTGGGGAAGAGAGCGGGATGTGGGGTAGAGAGCGGGGTGTTGCGTAGAGAGCGATTTGTGAGTTAAAGAGCGCGGTGCGGTGGAGAGAGAGGGATGTGGTGGAGAGAGCGGGGTGTGGTTCAGAGAGTGGGGTGCAGGGGAAAGAGCGGGGTGTGGTGGGGAGAGCGGGGTGGGCGGAGAATGTGGGGAGACTACGGGGTGGGGGGCAGAGAGTGGGGAGAGAGCGAAGTGTGGAGACGAGAGCGGGGAGTGGTAGAGAGAGTGGGGTGAGAGCGGGGTCTGGAGTAGAGAGCGGTGTTTGAGGGAGAGAGCAGGGTGCGGGGAGAGAGTGGGGAGGGAGCGGGGTGTGGGGGAGAGAGCTGGCTGTGGGGGAGAGAGCATGGTGTGGGGGAGAGAGCGTGGTGTGAGGGAGAGAGTGTGGTGTTGTGCAGAGAGCGGGATGTGGGGATGAGAGCGCAGTGAGGGGTGGAGAGCGGGGTGTGGGTTTGAGAGCGGGTTGCTGGGTAGAGAGCGGGGTGTGGTTGAGAGAGCGGGGTGTGGGGGAGAAGTGGGGAGAGAGCGGGGTGTGGGGGAGAGAGTGGGGAGAGAGCGGGGAGTGCTGATTAGAGCGGGGGGTGGGGGAGAGAGTGGGGAGAGAGCGGAGTGTGAGGGAGAGAGCGGGGTGTGAGGGAAAGAGCACGGTATTGGGGAGAGAAAGTGGGAAGAGAGAGTGGCGGAGAGAGTGGGGTGTGGTGGAGAGAGTGGGGTGTGAGGAGAGAGAGTGGGGAAGAGAGTGGTGTGTGGGAGTGAGAGTGGGGAGACAGTGGAGTGTGAGGGATAGATCGGGGTGTGGGGGAGAGTGTGGGGAGAGAGTTGAGTGTGAGGGAGAGGCCGGGGTGTGGGGGAGAGAGCGGGGTGTGAGGGAGAGAGTGGAGAGTGAGCGTGGTGTGGGAGAGTGATTGGGGAGACATTGGAGTGTGAGGGACAGAGCGGTGTCTGGGGGAGTGTGTGGGGAGAGAGTAGAGTGTGAGGGAGAGAGTGGAGAGAGAGCGGGGGTTGGGGGAGAGAGTGGGGAGAGATTGGGCGTGGGAGAGAGAATGGAGTGTGGGACAGATTGGGGAGAGATCGGTTGTGGGAGAGAGAGTGTGGAGACAGTGGAGTGCGAGGGGTAGAGCGGGGTGTGGGGGAGAGAGTGGGGAGATAGTGGGGAGAGAGCGGGGTGTGGGGGAGAGAGTGGCGTGTGGGGGAAAGAGTGGGGAGTGAGGGAGAGAGCGGGGTGTGAGTGAGAGAGTGGATAGAGAGCCCGGTGTGGGAGACAGATTGGTGAGACAGTGGAGTGTGAGGGACAGAGCGGTGTGTGGGGGAGTGTGTGGGGAAAGAGTCGAGTGTGAGGGAGATATCGGTTTGTGGGAGAGAGATTGAGGCGACAGTGGAGTGTGAGGGATAGAGCGGGGTGTGGGTCAGAGAGAGGGGAGAGAGTACAGTGTGAGGGAGAGACCGGGGTGTGGGGGAATGAGCGGGGAGAGAGTGGAGTGTGAGGGAGAGAGCGGGGTTTCCGGGAGAGAGTGGGGTGTGGGAGAGAGCGCGGGATGTTGTGGTGAAAGTGGGGAGAGGGCGGGATGTGGGGAAGAGAGCGGAGAGTGGGGTAGAGAGCGGGGTGTGGGTTTGAGAGCGAGTTGCGTAGTATAGAGCGTGGTGTGGTGCAGTGAGCAAGCTGTTTCGGAGAGAGCGGGGTGTGGTGGAGAGCGCGGGGTGTGGGGGAAAGTGCGGGATGTAGTGAAGCATGCGCTGTGGGTTGTAGAGAGTGGGGAGAGAGCGGGGTGTGATGAAGAGAGCGGAGTGTGGGGGAGAGAGTGGGGAGAGAGCGGGGTGTGCGGAAGAGAGCGGAGCTTGGGGGAGAGTGTGGGGAGACAGCGGGGTGTCGGGGAGAGAGCGAGTTGTGGGGGAAAGAGCGGGGAGAGAGTGGAGTGTGAGGGAGAGAGCGGGTGTGGGGGAGCTAGTGGGGTGTGGGGGAGAAAGCGGGGTGGGGGGAGAGAGTGGGGAGCGATCAGGATGTGAGGAAGAGAGCGGGATGTGGGGTAGAGAGCGGGGTGTTGCGTGGAGAGCGGGTTGTGAGTTAGAGAGCGCGGTGCGGTGGAGAGAGTGGGATGTTGTGGAGAGAGCGGGGTGTGGTTCAGAGAGTGGGGTGCGGGGGAAAGAGCGGGGTGTGGTGGGGAGAGCGGGGTGGGGGGGAGAATGTGGGGAGACTACGGGGTGGGGGGCAGAGAGTGGGGAGAGAGCGAAGTGTGGGGACGAGAGCGGGGAGTTTTGGAGAGAGTGGGGTGAGAGCGGGGTCTGGAGTAGAGAGCGGTGTTTGAGGGAGAGAGCGGGGTGCGGGGAGAGAGTGGGGAGGGACCGGGGTGTGGGGGAGAGAGCTGGCTGTGGGGGAGAGAGCATGGAGTGGGGGAGAGAGCGTGGTGTGAGGGAGAGAGCGTGGTGTTGTGCAGAGAGCGGGGTGTGGGGGAGAGAGCGGGGAGTGGGGGTAAGAGCGGGGTGTGTTGGAGAGAGCGGGGTGTGGGGTTTAGAGCGGGGGTGGGGCAGTTTGTGGGAGAGAGCGGGGAATGGGGGATAGAGCGGGGTGTGGGGGTGAGAGTGGGGAGAGAGCGTGGTGTGGGGGAGAGTGTGGGGAGAGAGTGGGGCGTGGGAGAGAGAATGGAGTGTGTGAGAGCGTGGGGAGAGATCGGGGTGTGGGAGATTGATTGGGGAGACAGTGGACTGTGAGGGAGAGAGCGGGGTGTGGGGGAGAGAACAGGGTGTGATGGAAAGAGCGGGATGTGGGGGAAAGAGCGGGGTGTGGGGGAAAGAGCGAGGTGTTGGGGAGTGAGAGTGGGAAGAGAGAGTGGGGGTGAGCTGGGGTTTGGAGGAGACCGAGGGGTGTGAGGAGAGAGAGTGGGGGAAAGTGTGGGGTATGCGGGAGAGAGTGGGGTGTGGGGAGAGAGTGGGGGAGAGAGTGGGGTGTGGGGGAGAGAGAGCGGGGAGAGAGTGGGGTGTTGGGAAGAGAGTTGGGGAGAGAGTGGGGTGTGTGGGAGAGAGTGGGGAATGGGGGAGAGAGTGGGGTGAGAGAGCGGGAGAGAGAATGGAGTGTGAGGGAGAGAGCGGGGAGTGGGGGAGAGTGGAGTGTGGGAGTGAGTGGGGTGTGGGGGAGAGGGTGGGGAGAGTGAGTGGGATGTGGGAGAGAGTGGGGAGAGTGCGGGGTGTGGAAGACAAAGTGGAGTGTGAGGGGGCGGGGTGTGGGGGAGAGAGTGGGGACAGAGTAGGGTGTGGGAGCGAGAGCGGGGTGTGGATGAGAGAGTGGGGAGAGAGCGGGGAGAGAGTGTGGTGTGGGGAGAGATCGGGGAGAGAGCGGGGCGTGGGGGAGAGAGTGGGGAAATGGCGACATGTGGGGGAGAGAGTGGGGAGAAGGCGGAATGTGGGAAAGAGAGTGGGGTGTGGAGGGTGAGAGTGTGGAGAGAGCGGGGTGTGCGGAAGAGAGCAGGGTGTTGGAGAGTGAGTGGGGAGAGAGCGGGGTGTGGGGAAGAGAGCGGGGTGTTGGGGGTGAGAGCGGAGTATAGGGGGGTGAGAGTGGGGCCAGAGCGGGGTGTGGGGGACAGAGCGGGATGTGGTGGTGAGAGCGGAGTGTGGGTGCAAGAGCGGGGTGTGGTGGAGAGAGCGGGGTGGGGGGGTAAGAGTGGGAAGAGTGCGGGGTGTTGGGTTGTGAGTGGGGAGAGAGTGGGGTGTGGGAAAGTGAGTGGGGTGTGGGCGAGAGAGTGGGGAGAGAGCAGGGTGTGGGGCAGAGAGCGGTGTGTGGGGGAGAGAGCGGGGTGTGGGGGAGAGTGTGGAGAGGGAGCGGGGTGTGGGGCAGAGAGCTGGCTGTGGGGGAGAGAGCGTGGTGTTGGGGCGAGAGCGGGGTGTGGGGGAAAGAGCGGGGAGTGAATGGAGCGTGAGTGAGAGAGCGGGCTGTGGGGGAAAGAGTGAGGTGTGGGGGAGAGAGCGGGGTGGGGTGGAGAAAGTGGGGAGAGAGCGGGATGTGGGGATGAGAGCGCGGTGAGGGGTGGAGAGCGGGGTGTGGGTTTGAGAGCGTGTTGCTGGGTGGAGAGCGGGGTGTGGTTGAGAGAGCGGGGTGTGGTGGAGAGAGCGGGGTGTGGTGGAGAGCGCGGGGTGTGGGGGAAAGAGCGGGGTGTGGTGGAGAGAGCGGCGGGGGCCGCTAGAGAGTGGGGAGAGAGCGGTATGTGTGAAAGAGTGTGGAGTGTGGGGGAGAGAGTGGGGAGAGAGCGGGGTGTGGGGCAAAGAGTGGGGAGGGAGCAGGGAGTGCTGATTAGAGCGGGGGGTGGGGGAGAGAGTGGGGAGAGAGCGGAGTGTGAGGGAGAGAGCGGGGTGTGGGGGAGAGTGTCGAGCGTGGGGGAAAGAACGGAGTGTGAGGGAAAGAGCAGGGTGTTGGGGAGAGTGAGTGGGAAGAGAGAGTGGCGGAGAGAGTGGGGTGTGGAATAGAGAGTGGGGTGTGAGGAGAGAGAGTGGGGAAGAGAGTGGTGTGTGGGGGAGAGTGAGTGGTGAGAGAGAGTGGGGAGAGAGTGGGGTGTGGGGGAGAGAGTGGGGTGTGGGGAGAGAGAGCGGGGTGGGGGGGAGAAAGCGGTGTGGGAGGGCGTGAGTGGGGATCGAGCGGGACGTGGGGAAGAGAGTGGGATGTGGGGTACAGAGCGGGGTGTGGGGTCGAGAGCCGGTTGTGGGGTAGAGAGCGGGCTGCGGTGGAGAGAGACGGAGGTGGTGGAGAGAGCGGGGTGTTGTGGAGAGCGCGGGGTGGGGGGCAGAGAGTGGGCAGAGTGCGGGGTGGGGTAGAGAGATGGGGAGAGAGCGGGGTCTGAGGTACAGAGTGGTGTGTGAGGGAGAGAGCGGGGTGTGGGGGAGAGAGTGGGGGGGAGCGGGGTGTGGGGTTAGGGCGGGGTGTGGGGGACAGAGTAGGGGTGTGGGGGATAGAGTGGGGAGAGAGCAGGGTGTGTTGGAGAGAGAGGGGATAGAGTTGGGCGTGGGAGAGAGGATGGAGTGTGGGGGAGACTGGGGAGAGATCAGGGTGTGGGAGAGAGTGTGGGGAGACAGTTGAATGTGAGGTATAGAGCGTTGAGTGGGGGAGAGTGTGGGGAGAGAGCGGGGTGTGGGGAAGGAGCGTGGTGTGGGGGACGGGCGGGGTGTGGGGGTGAGAGCGGGGAGAGAGTGGAGTGTGAGGGAGAAAGCGAGGTGTGGGGGAAATTGTGGGGTGTGGGGTAGAGAGCTGGGTGTTGGGGAGAGAGCGTGGTGTGGGGGTGAGAGTGGGGACAGAGCGGGGTTTGTGGGATAGAGCGGGTGGTTGGGGGAGAGCGGGGAGAGAGAGGGCTGTGGTGGAGAGTGTGGGGGGAGAGTGGGGCGTGGGAGAGAGAATGGAGTGTGGGAGAGAGTGGGGAGATTTCGGGGTGTGGGAGAGAGAGTGGGGATACAGTGAGCTGTGAGGGATAGAGCGGGGTGTGGGGGAGAGATTGGGGAGATATCGTGGTGTGGGGGAGGGAGCGGGGTGTGGGGGAGGGAGCGGGGTGTCGGAGAGAGAGCCGGGAGAGAGTGGAGCGTGAGGGAGAGAGCAGGGTGTGGGGCAAAGAGTGGGGTGTGGGGGAGAGAGCGGGTTGGAGGGGAGAGAATGGCGAGAGAGCGGGGTGTGGGGAAGAGAGTGGGGTGTGGGAGAGAGAGTGGGAGACAATGGAGTGTGAGGGATAGAGCGGGTGGTGGGGGAGGGAGTGGGGAGAGAGTATTCTGGTGAGGGAGAGAGCGGGGTGTGGGGGAGAGAGTGGGGAGAGAGCGGGGTGGGGGAGAGAGAGTGGGGAGACAGTGGAGTGTGAGGGATAGAGCGTGGTTTGGGGAAGAGAGTGGGGAGAGAGTAGAGTGTGAGGGAGAGAGCGTGGAGTGGGGGAGAGAGCGGGGTGTGGGGGTGAGGGCGGCGTTTGGGGGAGAGAGCGGGGTGGGTGTTGAGATTGGGGAGAGAGTGGGATGTGGGGAAGAGAGCGGGGTGTGGGGTAGAGAGCGGGTGTGCTGCAGAGAGCGTGGTGTGCTGGATAGAGCGGAGTGTGGTGGAAATAGTGGGGTGTGGAGGAGAGAGCGGGGTGTGGACGAGACAGTGGGTCTGGGGGACTGGGCGGGGTGTGGGCGAGAGACGGGGAGAGAGAGGAGTGTGAGGGAGAGAGCGGTGTGTGGAGGAGAGAGTGGGGTGTGGGGCAGAGAGCGGGGAGGGGGGTGAGAGTTGGCAGAGCGCGGGATGTGGGGAAGAGAGCGGGGTGGGGGAGAGAGAGCGGGGTGTGGGGTAGAGAGCGGGTTGTGTGGTAGAGAGCGGGTTTTGGCATAGAGAGCGGGGAGTGGTGGAGAGAGCGGGGTGTGGTGGAAACAGTTGGGAGAGAGCGGGTGGGGGGTAGAGATGGCGAGAGAGCGGGGTGTGGGGAAGAGAGCGGGGTGGGGGAGAGAGAGCGGGGTGTGGGGTAGAGAGCGGGTTGTGTGGTAGAGTGCGGGTTTTGGGGTAGAGAGCTGGGTGTTGTGGAGAGAGCGGGGTGTGGTGGAAAGAGTTGGGAGAGAGCGGGTGGGGAGTAGAGAGTGGCGAGAGAGCGGGGTGTGGGGTGGAGAGCGCTGTGTGGGGGAGAGAGCGGTGTGTGGGGTAGAGAGTGGGGACAGAGCTCCGTGTGGGGGAGGGAGCTGGGTGTGGGGGAGAGAGCGTGGTGTGAGGGAGAGAGCGTGGAGTGGGGTAGGGAGTGGGGCGAGAGCGTGGTGTGGGGGATAGAGCGACGGGTGGGGGAGAGAGTGGGGATAGGGCGGGGTGTGGGGGATAGAGCGGGGTGTGGGTTATAGAGTGGGGAGAGATCGGGGTGTGGGGGAGAGAATGGAGTGTGGGAGAGCGTGGGGAGAGATCAGGGTGTGGAAGAGAGAGTGGGGAGACAGTTGAGTGTGAGGGATAGAGCGGAGTGCGAAGGAGAGAGCGGGGAGTGGGGGAAAGAGCGGGGTGTGGGGTAGAATGCGGGGTGTGGGGGAGAGAGCGGGGAGAGCGAGGATTGTGAGGGAGAGAGCGGGTAGTGGGGGAGAGAGAGGGGTTTGGGGCAGAGAGCGGGGTGGGGTTGAGAGTGGGGAGAGAGCGGGATGTGGGGAATAAAGCGGGATGGGGAGAGAGAGCGGGGTCTGGGGTAGAGAGCGGTGTGTGGGGTAGAGAGCGGCTTTTGGGGTGGAGAGCGGGCATTGTGCAGAGAGCGGGGTGTGGTGGAGAGAGCGGGGTGTGGTGGAAATAGCGGGGTGTGGGGGAGAGAGCGGGGTGTGGGGCAGAGAGTTGGACTGGGAGACAGGGCGGGGTGTGGGCGAGAGAGCAGGGAGAGAGAGGAGTGTGAGGGAGAGAGCGGTGTGTGGGGGAGAGAGTGGGGTGTGGGGCAGAGAGCGGGGTGGGGGGTGAGAGTTGGGAGAGCGCGGGATGTGGGGAACAGAGCGGGCTGGGGGAGAGAGAGCGGGGTGTGGGGTAGAGAGTGGGTTGTGTGGTAGAGAGCGGGTTTTGGGGTAGAGAGCGGGGTGTGGCGGAGAGAGCAGGGAGTGGTGGAAAGAGTTGGGAGAGAGCGGGTGCGGGGTAGAGAGTGGCGAGAGAGCGGGGAGTGGGGAAGAGAGCAGGTGTGGGGGAGAGAGTTGTGAGAGAGCGGGGTATGGGGTGGAGAGCGCTGTGTGGGGGAGAGAGCGGTGTGTGGGGGAGAGAGTGGGGACAGAGCTGGGTGTGGGGGAAAGAGCTGGGAGTGGGGGAGAGAGCGTGGAGTTGGGTAGTGATTGGGGCGAGAGCGGGGTGTGGGGGAGAGAGTGGGGGAGAGTTTGGCGTGGGAGAGAGAATGGAGTGTGGGAGAGAGTGGGGAGAGATCAGGGTGTGGAAGAGACAGTGGGGAGACAGTTGAGTGTGAGGGATAGAGTGGGGTGTGAGGGGGAGAGTGGGGAAAGAGCGTCGTGTGGGGGAGGGGGCGGGAACTGGGGGGGAGAGTGGGGAGAGGGTGGAGAGTGCGGGAGAGAGCGGGGTGTGGGGGAAAGATAGCGGGGTTTGGGGGAAAGAGTGGGGAGAGAGTTGGGAGAGAGAGGGGTGTGGGGGAAAGAGCTGGGAGGGAGCGGGGTGTGGGCGAGAGAGTGGGGAGAGAGCGGGGTGATGGGGAGAGAGCTGGTTGTGGGGGAGAGATTGGGGTGTGTGCAGAGAGCTGGGTGTGCGGTAGAGAGCGTGGTGCGGGGTAGAGAGCGGGTTGTGGGGTAGAGAGCGGTGTGTGGGGGAGGGGGCGGGGTGTGGGGGTGAGAGCGGGGTGAGAGTGGAGTTGGCGGGAGAGAGCGGGGTGTCGGATAAAGAGTGGGGTGTGGGTGAGAGAGCGGGGTGCTGGGGAGAGAGTGGGGAGTGTGTGGGGTGTGGGGGAGAAAGTTGGATGTGGGGCAGAGAGCGTGGTGTGTGGGAGAGAGCGTGGTGTGGGGGAGAGAGTGGGGAGAGTTTGGGGAGAGAGTGGGGTTTTGGGGGAAAGAGAAGGGAGAGAGCGGGGTGTGGTGAATAGCACAGGCTGTGGCGGAGAGAGCAGGGTGGTGGTGAGAGAATGGGGAGAGAGCTGGGTGTTGTGGATAGCGCGGGGTGTGGGTGTGAGCGTGGGGAGAGAGCGGGCTGTGGGGGAGAGAGTGGGGTGATGGAGAGAGAGCTGCGTGTGGGGGCGTGAGCGGGGAATGGGGGAGAGAGCGGGGTGTGGGGTAGAGAGCGGAGTGTGGGGAAGAGAATGGGAGGAGACCGGGGTGTGGGGGTAGAGCCGGGAGTGGGGGAGATAGTGGGGAGGGAGCGGTGTGTGGGCGAGAGAGTGAGCAGAGTGCGGGATGATGGGGAGAGAGCTGGGTGTGGGGGAGAGAATGGGGGGTGGGGCAGAGAGCGGGGTGTGGGGTAGAGAGCGTGTGTGGGGTAGAGAGCGGCTTGTGGGGTAGAGAGCGGGGAGTGGGGGAGGGGGCGGGATGTGGGGGTGAGAGCGGGGTGAGAGTGGAGATTGAGGGGGAGAGTGGGGTGTGGGGGAAAGAGTGGGGTGTGGGGGAGAGAGCGGTGTGCTGGGGAGAGAGTGGGGAGTGTGCGGGGTGTGGGAGAGAGAGCTGGTTGTGTGGCAGAGAGCGTAGTGTGGGGGAGAGAGCGTGGTGTGGGGGAGAGAGTGGGGAGAGTGTGGGGAGAGAGCGGGGTTTTGGGGGAAAGAGCTGGGAGAGCGGGGAGTGGTGGATAGCGCGGGCTGTGGGGGTGAGAGCGCGGTGGGGGGTGAGAGAATGGGGAGAGAGCTGGGTGTGGTGCATAGCGCGGGGTGTGGGGGAGAGAGTGGGTATAGAGCGGGCTGTGGGTCAGAGAGTGGGGAGAGAGCGGGGTGATGTGGAGAGAGCTGCGTGTGGGGGCGAGAGCGGGGAGTGGGGGAGAGTGCGGGGTGTGGGGGTAGAGCGGGTGTGGGGGAGATAGTGGGGAGGAGCGCGGTGTGGGCGAGAGAGTGGGGATAGTGCGGGGTGATGGGGAGACAGCGGGGGGTGTGGGAGGGAGGGGGGTGGGGCAGAGAGCGGGGTGTGGGGCAGAGAGCGTGGTTTGGGGTAGAGAGCGGGCTGTGGGGTAGAGAGCGGGGTGTGGGGGACGGCGAGGGTGTGGGGTAGAGCGTGGGGAGAGCGCTGGGTTTTGGGGAGAGATCGGAGATAAAATGGGGTGTAGGGGTGAGGGCTGGGTGTGGGGTGAGGGCTGGGTGTGGGGATGAGAGCTGGGTGTGGGGGAGAGAATGAGGAGAGAGCGAGGTCTGAGGGAGAGAACGGGACGCGAGGGAGAGAGTGGGGAGGGAGTGCGTTGTGAGGGAGAGAGTGGGTTGTGGGGGAAGCGGAGAGTGAAGGGAGTGTCTGGTTGTTAGCGGGGTGTGGGGGAGAGATCGGGGTGTGGGGGTGAGAGTGGGGTGTCGGGAAGTGAGCAGGGTGTTGGGGAGAGAGCGGGGTGTGGGGGAGAGAGCGGGGTGTGGGTGAGGGCTGGGTGTGGGGGAAAGAGCGGTGTGTCGGGAAGAGTGCAGGGTGTTGGGGAGAGAGCGGGGTGTGGGGGTAAGAGCGGGGTGTGGGGGAGAGAGTGGGGTGTGGGGGAAAAGTGGGGAGTGAGTTGAGTGTGGGGGAGAGAGTGGGGTGAGAAGGAGAGAGCGGGTTGTGAGTGGGGGGAAGCGGGGAGTGAGCGGCCAATGACCTTTGCGACACCGGGTGCGATCTCCTCCTGCTCCTGCCACCCACTCTCACCGGGCATTCTCCCCCCCCCCCCCACGCACTCCCCCCCCCCCCCCCGCGCTCCGGCCATTCCCCAGTCAGCCGTTCTCTCCGTCCATTGTGTGCTGCCATGTGTTTACGTTGCCTTTGTGTGATTATTTGAGCAGCACCATTTTTTGTCCTGGCAGCTGCTTGAACACCCCTGACTGTGAGGATTTAGTTGAACTGGCTGCATGTGACAGTGCAACGCCACCGAAACTAAATGCTGCATCAGTGATTAACTATTGGCACATTCATCTCAGTTTAAAGAGAGAATTTCAGTGTCTGGGAACAGAATGGAGCTGATTGCTGCAAATGTCTGTCTGTAAATTGCAGCAATGTTGTCCACAATGGGGGTTGGAGTGAATAGTTTGCAGAATTCTAAGACAAGAGCTTTAACCAGAGAGGAAAATAGTAATAAATATATATGTGTCATGTTCAAATTCATTTCCAGATACAGAAAAGAAGACTGTGTGTGTTCTCGGGTCTGACAAAAAAATAAAGTGCTGGAAATCCTCAGTATTTCCAGCCCGATTTTTATTTTAGATTTCCAGCATTCACAGTATTTTGATTTTGTGTTTTCGAGGGTCTGTGGATTTTTTTACCACAAGGGTGGGGGCTGCGAAGCAAATAGTTTGGGAAGCTCCAGAACAGTCAACGTAATCCCGTAGATTTCCCTCTCGCCACCTCTGTCTGCTTCTTGTTCCCTGCATCTTCCTCCTTGTTCCTAGCTGTTTCTTCGCATCTTTAAATCCCTATCTCTGTATCTCTCAACATCCTTTCTATCTCTGCCGCTCTCTTTTCATTCTCTTTCTGCGACTCTCTGCATCTTTATCTGTCTCTCTCTCTCTCAGTCCGTTTCTTCTCTCACTCACTTCCAAATCCCTGAATCTTTCCATCTCTGCTTCTCCTTTCCTGCAAGATTATCTCTGCATTTCCCCCCGCCCTGGGATAGCGCTCTGTATTCTGAATCTACATCTCACTTTGTATCTCTGCCACGCCCCATCTTTCAGTCTCTGCGTCTCTCTCTTTGTCTGGGATCTTTCTCAATATCTACATCGCTACTGCATTCTCTCTCTCTACACCTCCAACTCCTCATCACCCTCTCCACCCTGGTTTGTACCATTGACACCCACCCAGTCAAAGTCCAGCTCAGTATTTGTCTCTCTGTGTATCTGCTCCCCGACTGTCTCTGCCTGTCCTCTTGTTTCTCAATGGGGGAAGGGACAGATCAGTCAGGAACTAACGTTGGCGGGGCAGGCTCAAAAGGCTGAATGGCCTCCTCCCGTCCCTGTGCCAGTCAGTGTGTGTGTGTGTGTGTGTGTCTCCCTCTGTTTGATTCCCTGAAGCCGATGAGGAAAAGAGGTGAAAGGCCTTTTTGCAGAGAGGGATGTATCTGGTGCTGGGATCTTCATGTGCATTAAAGGCTCAGAACGTGATGGAGGTTGAACTTACACAGGGGTGGGGGTGGGTAAACTGGGACGGGAGTTACACAGCAGGGTGCTGTTCACAGGGGAGATGATACAGAGTTGGATTTAGTAGGGGGCGGGGTTTACAGGACAAGGAGGGTATTTATGAAGTGATAGTGTTTACAGTGGCGGCACGGGGGAGAATTAGAGGGTGAAATTCACAGAGGGAATGAGTTATGTTAAAAATAGAGGGGTGGGAGGGAGGATTCTCCAGTCTGTTCATGGGGGTTTAGATGGGGATTGTTCACGGGAGGAGTATTAGATGGGGGTCTGTTCGCAGGAGGTGTATTGGAGGGGAGTCTGATCACAGGAGTGGCATTAGCTGGGGGTCTGTTCACAGGAGGTATATTACAGGGGAGTCTGTTCACAGGAGGGGTATTGGAAGGGGGTCAGTTCACAGTGGGGTATTAGAGGGGGTCTGTTCACAGGAGGTGTATTAGAGGGAACTCTGTTCACAGGAGGGGTATTATATGGGAGTCTGTTCACAGGAGGGGTATTAGATGGGGGTATGTTCACAGGGGGGTATTAGAGGGGAGTCTGTTCACAGGAGGGATATTAGATGCGGGTCTGTTCACAGGGGGGTATTAGAGGGGGTCTGTTCACAGGAGGTGTATTAGAGGGAAGTTTGTTCACAGGAGGGATATTAGAGAGAGTCTGTTCACAGGAGGGATATTAGATGGGGGTATGTTCACAGGGGGGTATTAGAGGGGAGTCTGTTCACAGGAGGGATATTAGATGCGGGTCTGTTCACAGGGGGGTATTAGAGGTGGTCTGTTCACAGGAGGTGTATTAGAGGGAACTCTGTTCACAGGAGGGGTATTATATGGGAGTCTGTTCACAGGAGGGGTATTAGATGGGGGTCTGTTCACAGCAGGTATATTAGTTGGGAGTCTGTTCACAGGAGGGGTATTAGAGGGGAGTCTTTTCACAGGAGGGATATTAGATGGGGGTCTGTTCACAGGGGGGTATGAGAGGGGGTCTGTCACAGGAGGTGTATTAGAGGGAACTCTATTCACAGGAGGGGTATTAGATGGGAGTCTGTTCGCAGGAGGGGTATTAAATGGGGGTCTGTTCACAGGACGGATACTAGAGGGAGTCTGTTCACAGGAGGTGTATTAGAGGGGAGACTGTTCACAAGAGGGGTATTAGAGAGAGTCAGTTCACTGGAGGGGTATTAGATGGGAGTCTGTTCACAGGAGGGGTATTAGATGGGAGTCTGTTCATAGGAGGGGTATTAGATGAGTGCCTGTTCACAGGAAGATGATTGATGAGGGAAGGGCGGTGGATGTTATCTATATGGACTTTCGTAAAGCCTTTGACAAGGTCCCGCATGGCTGACTGGTACAAAAGATGTAGTCACACGGGATCAGAGGTGAGCTGACAAGATGGATACAGAACTGGCTCGGTCATAGAAGAAGAGGGTAACAGTGGATGGGTGTTTTTCTGAATGGAGGGATGTGACGAGTGGTGTTCCGCAGGGATCAGTGTTGGGACCATTGCTGTTTGTAGTATATATAAATGATTTGGAGGAAAATGTAGCCGGTGTGATTACTAAGTTTGCGAATGACACAAAGGTTGGTGGAGTTGCGGATAATGACGAGGATTGTCAGAGGATACAGCAGGATATAGATCGGTTGGAGACTTGGGCGGGGAAATGGCAGATGGAGTTTAATCCGGACAAATGTGAGGTAATGCATTTTGGAAGGTGTAATGCAGGTGGGAGGTATACACTGAATGGCAGAACCCTTAGGAGTATTGACAGGCAGAGAGATCTGGGCGTACAGGTCCACAGGTCACTGAAAGTGGCAACGCAGGTGGATAAGGTAGTCAAGAAGGCATACGACATGCTGGCCTTCAAGTTAAAAGACAGGACCTCTCGGCTTGTAATCTCTGGATTATCCCTGCGCCACGTGCCAGTGAGGCTAGAAATAGGAAGACAGTGCAGCTAAACAAGTGGCTGAACAGCTGATGCCGGAGGGAGGATTTCAGATATTTGGATCACTGGGATCTCTTCCAGGACAGGTGGGAACTGGACAAGAAGGACAGGTTGCATCTAAACCGGAGGGGCACAAATGTCCTTGCTGCGATGTTTGCTAGCGTGACTCGGGAGGGTTAAAACTAGTGTAGCGGGGGTGTGTGGGAACAAGAGCAGTAGGTCAGCAGGTGAAATCACTGAGGAGGAACTAGTAAATAAGGCAAGTAAGACGGAGAGGAAGAGCAGGCAGGGAGATGTTGCTGAGTACAGCGATACATGTGGTCTGAAGTGCATGTGTTTCAATGCGAGAAGCATAACAGGTAAAACAGATGAACTTAGAGCTTGGATTAGTACTTGGAGCAATGATGTTGTTGCTATTACAGAGACTTGGTTGATGGAAGGACAGGATTGGCAGCAAAACGTTCCGGGATTTAGAAGCTTCAGGCGGGACAGAGGGGGATGTAAAAAGGGTGGGTGAGTTGCGTTACTGGTTAAGGAGAATATCACAGCTGTACTGCGGGATGACACCTCGGAGGGTTCAGGCTGCGAGGCAATATGGGTAGAGCTCAGGAACAGGAAGGGTGCAGTTACAATGTTGGGTGTTTACTGTAGGCCTCCCAACAGCCAGCAGCAGATAGAAGAGCAGATATGTAGACAGATTTTGGAAAGTTGTAAAAGCAACAGTGTTGTAGTAGTGGGTGATTTTAACTTCCCCGATATTGACCAGGACTCACTGTGTGCTAAGGGCGTGGATGGGGCAGAATTTCTAAGGAGCACCCAGGAGCGCTTCTTGCAACAATACGTAGAGAGTCCAACTGGGGAAGGGGCCGTACTGGACCTGGTATTGCGGAATGAGTCCGGCCAGGTGGTCGAAGTTTCAGTAGAGGCGCATTGCGGGAACAGTGATCATAATTCCGTAGGTTTTGAGCTACCTTTGGATAAGGATAAGAGTAGTCCTTGGGTGGATGTAATAAATTGGGGGAAGGCTAATTATAACAATATTAGGCAGGAATTGAAGAATTTAGATTAGAGGCGGCTGTTTGAGGTAAAGCAACATCTGACATGTGGGTGTCTTTCAAACGTGAGTTGATTAGAATCCAGGACCGGCATGTTCCTGTGAGGAAGAAGGATATGTTTGGCAAGTTTTGGGAACCTTGGATAACAAGGGATATTGTCAGCCCTGTCAATAAAAAGGAAACATTCGTAAGGGCTGGAAGGCTGGGAACAGACGAAGCCCTTGAGGAATATAAAGTTGGAAGGAACTTAAGAAAAGAGTCAGGAGAGCTAAAAGAGGTCACGAAAAGTCATTGGCGAACAGAATTAAGGAGAATCCCGAGGATTTTTATTCATTTATAAAGCGCAAGAGGGTAACCAGAGAAAGGGTTGGCCCACTCAAGGAAAGAGAAGGGAATCTATGCGTGGAGCCGGAGGAAATGGGCGAGGTACCAAGTGAGTACTTTTCATCAGTATTCACCAAAGCGAAGGACTTGGCGCATGATGAGTCTAGGGAAGGGACTGTAGATAGTCAAAAAGGAGGATGTGTTGGGCGTCTTTAAGGTAGATACGTCCCCAGGGCCGGATTGGATCTACCCCAGAATACTGAGGGAGGCAAGGGAGCAAATTGCTGGGGCCTTGACAGAAAGCTTTGTATACTCATTGGCTACAAGTGAGGACCCAGAGGACTGGAGAATAGCCATTGTTGTTCCTTTGTTTAAGAAGGGGAGCAACGATAATCCAGGAAATTATAGGCTGATGAGTCTGACGTCAGTGGCAGGGAAATTATTGGTGAGGATTCTTCTGGACAGGATTGACGCCCATTTGGAAACAAATGAACTTATTTGCGTGAGACAGCATGGTTTTGTAAAGGGGAGGTCGTGTCTGACTAATTTGATTGAGTTTTTTGAGAAAGTAATGAAGATGAATGATGAAGGGAGGGCAGTGGATGTTGTCTACATGGACTTCAGTAAAGCCTTTGACAAGGAACCTCATGGCAGACTGATACAAAATGTGGAGTCAAACGGGATCACAGGTGAGCTGGCAAGATGGATACAGAATTTGCTCCGTCATAGATGACAGAGGGTAGCAGTGGAAGGGTGCTTTTCTGAATGGAGGGATGTGACTAGTGGTGTTCCGCAGGGATCAGTGCTGGGACCTTTGCTGTTTGTAGTGCACATAAACGATTTGGAGGAAAATGTAGCTAGTCTGATTAGTAAGTTTGCGAATGACACAAAGGTTGGTGGAGATACGGGTAGTGATGAGGATTGTCAGAGGATACAGCAAGATACAGATCGGTTGGAAATTTGGGCGGAGCAATGGCAGATGGAGTATAATGCGGACACATGTGAGGTAATGCATTTTGGAAGGTCTAATACAGGTGGGAAGTATACAGTAAATGGAAGAACCTTGAGGACTATTGACAGGCAGAGAGATCTGGGAGTACGGGTCCACAGATAACTGAAAGTGGCAATGCAGGTGGATAAGGTAGTCAAGAAGGAATGCAGCATGCTTGCCTTCATCGGTCGGGGCATAGAATACAAAAATTGGCAAGTCATGTTGCAGCTGTACAGAACCTTAGTTAGGCCACACTTGGAATATTGCATGCAATTCTGGTCGCCACACTACCAGAAGAACGTGGAGGCTTTGGAGAGGGCACAGAGGAGGTTTACCAGGATGTTGCCTGGTCTGGAGGGCATTAGATATGAGGAGAGGTTGGAAAAACTCGGATTGCTTTCACTGGAACGACGGAGGTGGAGGGGTGATATGATAGAAGTTTACAAAGTTATGAGCGGCATGGACAGAGTGGATAGTCAGAAGCTTTTTCCCAGGGTGGAAGAGTCAGTTACTACGGGACATAGGTTGACGGTGCGAGGGGCAATGTTTAGAGGGGATGTGCGAGGAAAGCTTTTTACACAGAGGGTGGTGAGTGGCTGGAAATTGCTGCCAGGGGAGGTGGTGGAAGCAGATACGATAGTGACGTTTAAGAGACATCTTAACAAATATATGAATAGGAAGGGAATGGAGGGATTTGGGCCCCGAAAGTGCAGAAGGTGTTAGTTTCGGCAGGCATCGAGATCGGCGCAGGCTTGTAGGGCCGAATGGCCTGTTCCTGTGCTGTACTGTTCTCTGTTCCTTGTTGTTTGAAGGGTTTTAGAGGGGGTCTGTTCACAGGATGGTATCACATGGGGATGTGTGTCAGTTAGCGGTTGGATTTCAGATACGCATCTGCAGACGAGGGGTATTTAGATGGAGGGTGGGGTCTTCTTGCAGTGGGGAATTTTCGGGGTGGGAATTTTCCAGTGGGGGAAATATTGAAGTGGAAAAAATTTGCGGGGGTAAATTTTCAGCGGGGTGGGAGTGGAATTTGCAAGGGAAAACTGTTGACGGGTGAAGTTTAGCAGGGGAGTTGGTGGTGGGGGTGGGATACTTTGCGGAGGGGAGAGAAAAATTTGCAGAGTGGGATGTGGAGACAAAGAAAGAGAGAAAGTTGGAAAGTGGCACAGAAAGAGAGAAAAAGCAGAGAAAGAGAGAGAGAAAGTTGGAAAGCAGCAAGAAAGAGAGAGAAAGCTGAGAAAGAGAGACAGAGAGAAAGCAGAGAAAGTGAAAGACAGAGAGAGAGAAAGTCGGAAAGTGGCAAAAAAGAGAGAGAAAGGAGGGGAAGATGGAGAGAGGGAGAAAGTTGGAAAGCGGCAAAGAAAGAGAGAGAAGGCTGAGAAAGAGAGAGGGAGAGAGAGCAGAGAAAGGGAGAGAGAGAGAGAGAGAAAGCAGCGAAAGGGACAGAGTGAGAGAAAGCAGAGAAAGGAAGAGAGAGAGAGAGAAAGTGAAAGAGAGAGAGAGAGAAAGTCAGACAGTGGCAAAAAAAATAGAGAAAGGAGGGATAGATGGAGAGAGGGAGAAAGTTGGAAAGTGGCAAAGAAAGAGAGAAAAAGCAGAGAAAGAGAGAGAGAAAGTTGGAAAGCAGCAAAGAAAGAGAGAGAAAGCTGAGAAAGAGAGACAGAGAGAAAGCAGAGAAAGTGAAAGACAGAGAGAGAGAAAGTCGGAAAGTGGCAAAAAAGAGAGAGAAAGGAGGAAAAGATGGAGAGAGGGAGAAAGTTGGAAAGCGGCAAAGAAAGAGAGAGAAGGCTGAGAAAGAGAGAGGGAGAGAGAGCAGAGAAAGGGAGAGAGAGAGAGAGAGAAAGCAGCGAAAGGGATAGAGTGAGAGAAAGCAGAGAAAGGAAGAGAGAGAGAGAGAAAGTGAAAGAGAGAGAGATAGAAAGTCGGAAAGTGGCAACAAAAAATTGAGAAAGGAGGGATAGATGGAGAGAGGGAGAAAGTTGGAAAGCGGAAAAGAAAGAGAGAGGGAGAGAAAGCAAAGAAAGGGAGAGAGAGAAAGAGAGAGAAAGCTTAGAAAGCAAAAGAGAGAGAGAGAGAGAGCAAGTCGGAAAGGGGAAAAGATAGAAAGAGAAAGAAAGAGAGAGAGAGAGAGAATGTCGGAAAGGGGCAAAGAAAGAGAGAGAAAGCAGAGAAAGAGAGAGAGGGAGAGAAAGCAGAGGAAGTGAAAGAAAGAGAGAGAATGCCGGAAAGGGGCAAAATAAGAGAGAGAAATAGAGAAAGAGAGAGAGGGAGAGAATGTCGGAAAGGGGCAAAGAAAGAGAGAGAAAGCAGAGAAAGAGAGAGAGGGAGAGAAAGCAGAGAAAGGTAGAGACAGAGAGAGAGAAAGCAGAGAAAGAGAGAGGGTGAGACAGAGAAAGCAGGGAAAGTGAAAGTGAGAGAGAGTGAGAAAGCAAAGAAAGGGAGAGAGAGAAAGTGAGGGAAAGCAGAAAAAAGCGAAAGAGAGAGAGAGCAAGTCGGAAAGGGGAAAAGAAAGAGAGAGAAAGCAGAGAAAGAGAGAGAGGGAGAGAAAGCAGAGAAAGTGAAAGAAAGAGAGAGAATGCCAGAAAGGGGCAAAACAAGAGAGAGAAATAGAGAAAGTGAAAGAGAGAGAGATAGAAAGTCGGAAAGTGGCAACAAAAAATTGAGAAAGGAGGGATAGATGGAGAGAGGGAGAAAGTTGGAAAGCGGAAAAGAAAGAGAGAGGGAGAGAAAGCAAAGAAAGGGAGAGAGAGAAAGAGAGAGAAAGCTTAGAAAGCAAAAGAGAGAGAGAGAGAGAGCAAGTCGGAAAGGGGAAAAGATAGAAAGAGAAAGAAAGAGAGAGAGAGAGAGAATGTCGGAAAGGGGCAAAGAAAGAGAGAGAAAGCAGAGAAAGAGAGAGAGGGAGAGAAAGCAGAGGAAGTGAAAGAAAGAGAGAGAATGCCGGAAAGGGGCAAAATAAGAGAGAGAAATAGAGAAAGAGAGAGAGGGAGAGAATGTCGGAAAGGGGCAAAGAAAGAGAGAGAAAGCAGAGAAAGAGAGAGAGGGAGAGAAAGCAGAGAAAGGTAGAGACAGAGAGAGAGAAAGCAGAGAAAGAGAGAGGGTGAGACAGAGAAAGCAGGGAAAGTGAAAGTGAGAGAGAGTGAGAAAGCAAAGAAAGGGAGAGAGAGAAAGTGAGGGAAAGCAGAAAAAAGCGAAAGAGAGAGAGAGCAAGTCGGAAAGGGGAAAAGAAAGAGAGAGAAAGCAGAGAAAGAGAGAGAGGGAGAGAAAGCAGAGAAAGTGAAAGAAAGAGAGAGAATGCCAGAAAGGGGCAAAACAAGAGAGAGAAATAGAGAAAGAGAGAGAGGGAGAGAAAGTCGGAAAGGGGCAAAGAAGGAGAGAGAAAGCAGAGAAAGAGAGAGAGGGAGAGAAAGAGCGAGAGGGAGAGAAAGCAGAGAAAGTGAAAGTGAGAGAGAGAGAAAGTCGGAAAGGGCAAAGCAAGAGAGAGAAAGCAGAGAAAGAGAGAGAGGGAGAGAAAGCAGAGAAAGAGAGAGAGAGAGAGAAAGTCGCAAAGGGCAAAGCAAGACAGAGAAAGCAGAGAAAGAGAGAGAGGGCGAGAGGGAGAGAAAGCAGAGAAAGGGAGAGAAGGCACAGAAGGAGAGGGAGAAAGTTGGCAAGCGGCAAAGAAAGGGAGGGAGAGAAAGAGAGAGAAAGCAAAGAAAGAGAGAGAGGGAGAGAAAGCAGAGAAAGAGAGAGAGAGAGAAAGTCGGTAACGGACAAAGAAAGAGAGAGAAAGCAGGGAAAGAGAAAGAGAAAGTCAGAAAGAGGCAAAGGAAGAGAGAGGGAGAGAAAGAATGAGAGAAACACAAAGACTCAGAGAGAAAGAGACTGAGGGGAAGAGACTGCGTTTGAGGGACAGAAAAAAAAGATGTGCTACTCAGCATCCTACACGATCTGCGCACCATCATTGGACCCTAACATCTTCCCTCCATCTGCTCGTTCATGGGGAAAAGATCCTGGACAGAAGCATTGGGGTGGGAATTGGAGAAAAGGGTCAAGACTGAGACAGAGAGAGGGGATTCAGACTGCACTCTCTCACACACACACACACTGTAATCAATTCCAATTCACCTGGGCACGGAGACACAGAGACTGAGACACAGAAACTCACCTTCACAAACCAGCTGCGTGGAAAGAAAGATTGGAGGCTGATGTTGTCCTAATATATCCCAGAACCTGTCACTCATCTAACCAGCTCTCAGCTTCCTCCATCTGGACACTCCCTCCCAGGTATGGGACAGTCCAAGCTGAGTCTCTATGTAAACAGGGAATGGGGAGGGAGGGATATTCCAACCAAATCCCAAATGGACCGTTCCAGACAGAAACCTGTCTGTCTGTCTCTCTCTCCCTCCCCCAAACCCTCATTAACAGTGCAAAAAATCTGCTGTAATTTAAAACATGGAGAGGCCGGTTTGGATAATGGCCATTTAACACTCATTGCACGAAATGTCTTTCACTATTCACCTCCAGTTAACAGAAAGTTCAGAAAATTACTGAAAATGTCTCACTGCAGTTACCTTGAAATTCTGGCAATCAGTTTTTGCTGGAGATGCCTGTTTGACTGCAGTATAAACAGGCAGTTTTTATTCGGATTGTCAATTCCACTGTGTGACAAAGCCTGAAACTAGAGCCAGGTTCATGATGCAGCCAAGAGAACTTTAACAACTGGTGACATTTCACACAACAGTTTTTCCCCATATTTAGAGTTATATTTGTCAATGATTCTTTGTTCTTTATTTAATGCTGCTGTCGTTATGCATTGCCCTCTACTCATTGGAAAACAAATCTTTCTTAACATTTATCACTTTAATGTTACAAGGTTTTACAAAGCTGTGAAATGGCTATTTAACGCAAATTATATGATAAATCTTCCACTTGTCACCTCCAGTTTATATAAAGCTCAGCGATAAAGACCTCCACATTCTGACAAAGAGTTTTTGCTGCTGCAATAAAGTGTCACTTGTTTCCCATTGCTTCCTGACAGTTTCTTTCCTCTGCTCCCCTGGGGAATTCAGAGGGATTTTTTTCATTGCTTGTCCAAATTCAGGAGGTTCCAGCTCCTCTGCAGCTGCTGTCCTGGAGAAATTAATTGCATTCAAAATCTTTCCCTCAGTTTGAGACATGAGGAGAGACTGTTTACACTAGCAGAGGGGTGAAACAAATAGGCAGGGAGTTGTTCTGGTCAGGAGCAGACGGAATGGGAAAATATTAAATTGGGGGAGGAGGAATTACAATGCTATTAGGCAGGAACTCGGGAGCATAAATTGGGAACAGATGTTCTCAGGGAAATGCACGACAGAAATGTGGAGGTAGTTTAGGGAGCACTTGCTGCGACTGCTGGATAGGTTTGTCCCCTTGAGGCAGGGAGGGATTGTTGGCTGAAAGAACCTTGGATGACAAGAGATGTGGAACAGCTCGTCAAGAGGAAGAAGGAAGCTTACTTAAGGTTGAGGAAGCAAGGATCAGACAGGGCTCCAGAGGGTTACAAGGTAGCCAAGAAGGAACTGAAGAATGGACTTAGGAGAGCTAGAAGGGGACATGGAAAAGTCTTGGTGGGTAGAATTAAGTAAAATCCCAATGTGTCTACACTTGTGTGAGGAACAAGAGGACGGCCAGAGTGAGGGTAGGGCCGATCAGGGATAGTGGAGGGAACTTGTGCCTGCGGTCGGAGGAGGTAGGGGAGGTCCTTAATGAATACTTTGCTTCAGTATTCACCAGTGAGAGGGACCTGGACGTTTGTGAGGACAGCGTGAAACAGGCTGATATGCTCGAACAGGTTGATGTTAAGAAGGAGGATGTGCTGGAAATTTTGAATGATATGAGGACAGAAAAGTCCCCGGGGCCAGATGGAATATACGCAAATATATTACGGGAAGCGAGGGAAGAGATTGCCGCGCCTTTGGCGATGATCTTTGCGTCTTCACTGTCCACTGGAGTAGTACCAGATGATTGGAGGGTGGCAAATGTTGTTCCTTTGTTCAAGAAAGGGAATAGGGATAACCCTGGGAATTATAGACCAGTCAGTCTTACGTCGGTAGCGGGCAAATTATTGGAGAGGATTCTGAGAGACAGGATTTATGATTATTTGGAAAAGCATGGCTTGTTTAGAGACAGTCAGCATGGCTTTGTAAGGGGCAGGTCATGCCTCACAAGCCTTATTGAATTCTTTGAAGACGTGACAAAACACATTGATGAAGGAAGAGCAGTGGATGTGCTGTATATGGATTTTAGCAAGGTGTTTAATAAGGTTCCCCATGGTAGGCTCATTCAGAAAGTAAGGAGGCATGGGATTCAGGGAAAGTTGGCTGTCTGGATACAAAATTGGCTGGCCCATCCAAGTCAGAGGGTGGTCGTAGATGGAAAGTATTCAGCCTGGAGCTCGGTGACCAGTGGTGTTCCACAAGGATCAGTTCTGGGACCTCTGCTCTTTGTGATTTTCATAAATGACTTGGATGAGGAAGTGAAAGGCTGGGTTAGCAAGTTTGCCGATGACACAAATGTTGCTGCAGTTCTGGATAGTGTGGAAGGCTCTTGACGGTTGCAACGGGACATTGACAGGATGCAGAGCTGGGCTGAGAAGTGGCAGATGGAGTTCAACCTGGAAAAGTGTGAAGCGATTCACTTTGGAAGGTCGAATTTGAATGCAGAATACAGGCTTAAAGACAGGATTCTTGGTAGTGTGGAGCAACAGAGGGATCTTGGGGTCTATGTCCTTAGGTCGCTCAAAATTGTCACCCAAATTGATCGGGTTGTTAAGAAGGTGTATGGTGTATTGGCTTTCATTAACAGGGGAATTGAGTTTAAGGGCCACGAGGTTATGCTGCAGCTCCATAAGGCCCTGGTTCGACCACACTTGGAATATTGTGTTCAGTTCTGGTCGCCTCATTATAGGAAGGATGTGGAAGCTTTAGAGAGGGTGCAGAGGAGATTTACCAGGAATCTGCCTGGACTGGAGGGCATGTGCGAGGAAGAAAGATTGAGGGAGCGAGGGCTTTTCTCATTGGAGCGAAGAAGGATGAGAGGTGACTTGATAAAGGGGTTCAAGATGATGAGAGGCATAGATAGAGTGGATAGTCAGAGACTTTTCCCAGGGTGGAAAGGGCTATCATCAGGGGGCATAATTTTAAGGTGATTGGAGGAAGGTTTCGGGGAGATTTCAGAGGTAGGTTCTTTACACAGAGAGTGGTGGGTGCGTGGAATGTGCTGCCAGCGGTGGTAATAAAAGCAGATACATTAGGGGCATTTAAGCTACTCTTGGATAGGTACATGGATGATGGTAGAATGAATTGCAGGTAGTTAGTTTGATCTTAGGGTAGGTTAAAGGTTCGGCACAAAATCGTGAACCAAAGTGCCTGCATTGTGCTGTACAATTCCGTCTTCTATATTCGATGAATTCACTGTCTGACAGGTATCTGAAAGCAGATTCAATATTAGCTTGAAAAAGACAACTGGATCAAAGTTTCAACGACTCAGTTATATTAGGGATGATACCAACATAGAAAGAGAAGTGAGAGAGAAAGAGATGTCATAACGTTACTGATCAAGAACTCAACACAACTTATATAATTTTTATTTTCAAATGACTGTTTGAGTTTTATTTGATCCTGTTTCTTTATTTATACTTTACCTTTAATCACTCAATGTAGCTTTCCAAACAGGAACGAGTTTCATGTTACAAGTGTTCACATAGTAGAAAAATAGCCATTTTACAAAAGTTGCATTGAAATTATTTTATTTGGCATCTCAGCTTTACAATAAAGTAAATTCCTCAGACCTGTGGAAGCTTTCAAAGTCAGCACGAGATGCTCCCATCAGCAACGGCTCAGCAACTTCATCTGCTGGTGTCTCTCTCTCACTGCAGTTACTGTCCCCCTCTCACCATCTCCATCTGCTGGTGTTCCTGTCTCACTGCAGTTACTGTCCCCCTCTCACCATCTCCATCTGCTGGTGTCCCTGTCGCACTGCAGTTACGGTCCCCCTCTCACCATCTCCATTTGCTGGTGTCCCTGTCTCATTGCAGTTACTGGCCCCCTTTCACCATCTCCATCTGCTGGAGTCCCTGTCTCACTGCAGTTGCCGTCCCCCTCTCACCATCTCCATCTGCTGGTATCCCTGTCTCACTGCAGTTACTGCCCCCACTCTCACCATTTCCATCTGCTGGTGTCCCTGTCGCACTGCAGTTACTGTCCCCCTCTCATCATCTCCATCTGCTGGTGTCTCTGTCTCACGGCAGTTACTGCCCCCTCTCAGCATTCCAGTGGTGTAACTCTTCAGCTGTTTCTATAATTTCACTCCTTTAACAATGAGATTGAAAGGGTATTTCACCGCCTTCTTCAGCTCCTGTCTGAATTTAGTCTGGGTCACAGTGTAAATGGGGCGGCACAGTGGCGCAGTGGTTAGCACCCCAGCCTCACAGCTCCAGCGACCCGGGTTCAATTCCGTGTACTGACTGTGTGGAGTTTGCAAGTTCTCCCTGTGTATGCGTGGGTTTCCTCCGGGTGCTCCGGTTTCCTCCCACATGCCAAAGAATTGCAGGTTGATAGGTTAATTGGCCATTATAAATTTCCCCTAGTATAGGTAGGTGGTAGGGAAATATAGGGACAGGTGGGGATGCGGTAGGAATATGGGATTAGTGCAGGATTAGTATAAATGGGTGGTTGATGGTCGGCACAGACTCGGTGGGCCGAAGGGCCTGTTTCAGTGCTGTATCTCTAAACTAAACTAAATACATGTGTTGGTGCAGGAACTGAGAATCTGCAGCATCTTAGATGTGTGATTTGTGACAAAAAGAGGGTCAGTGTAGGAAGAATAATACTGAAAATCTACAATTCGCCTATAAATGAGAAACACAACCAGGGTCACCCATAACAGTATAAAACTACCGGATATACTGAAGAGTAACATAATTGATTTCCTGCGATTCTCCATCTCTGGGTCCTTGTGATTCTCTGCATTGCTGTGGCGCCGGAATCCCTTGCGGACTTTACTGGAGAATAAAATCCGTCTGACAGTCAGAACGTTGAGCAGCAACATCAGAAAGACTGGGACACAAGGGGTTAAAATGAGGTCAAACAATTCAAATGCACCCCATATGGGGTAAGTAAAGGAGCTCAGTTTATAATCACAACCCATGGGAACATTATCAACAATGTAACGTTGTCCCTGTGTAAAGTACCAGGGGAGAGTCTCTAAACAGCCCAGCACACTCACTGTTCCGACAACCACAGCCGTCGTTTTCTCGCTGCAATATTTTGTTTTCAGCTTCTCACAACAAATGGCCACAAATCGATCAAAGGTGAAAGTGACTGTGAGCCAGACAGAAACAACTGTGGCTGCAGAAAGCAGAATGGCAAGGAGAGAACAGACAGGAGTAATTCTCAGGAATGAATCTGGGAAATAAATGAAAACAAACCAGTACAGTTTGGGTTCTGTGATAACGACTAGTAGATCAAACACTGCCATTCCCACCAGGGAGACAGTGATACATTTGGAGAGACCGCACTTTCCTCGGGACAGGATCACAATCGCCACCAAGTTAACTGAAAGAGAGAGAAAAGGAAGCAGCGAAATTACTGATCACACCTGGAGACAAAGCAGCAGTTTGACAGGATCTGGGCTGAAATTTCCAGCTTTGTTGCTGCATCGAGCAGTGAAAACTGATTCATTGACCCGGGCAGTGCTTTGCCACAGTGAAATGTTTGAAAACACAGTTATTAATAATGAATTGGGAAATTGATGCAGAAAGTGAATAAAGTCAGCACAGGATCTACTGGAAGTACTGAGTGAGGATGCAGTGTCAGTGGGGAAATGAGAAGTGGTTTTACAGAGATGGAATCCAATGGGTTAATTGGGAATTTGTCTCTGGAATGTTGGTTGGGAAGGTTTGGGGTGAGCGGGATGTGTAGCTGGTTTGTTGCTCTGGGTTCAGGGAACAGACAGGGACTGTTCCCACTTGGGAAAAGGCTGAAAACTGCAGCGCTGAGTTTGAGTATCAGCCGTGATCCAGAATGATGGAGCAGGCTAGAAGGGCTGAATGGCCTCCTCCTACTAATATGTTACTGTCTTCCTCTCACGTCGGACGAGGCAGCCGGAGGTGGCGCCAGTGAGTGCGATTGGAAAGGAAAGAAGGGAAAGTATACGTTGGAGCAGGAGGGGAGACTGGAGCAGATTGTTTGGGAAAGTGGATAAATTGAAGCAATGGATGATGAGACTGAGGATTCATTACAGTGAGAGGAGAGGCTGAGAATCACAGGGAGAGACTGCAGCAGAGTGTTAGAGGAAATCTAATCTATAGATCCCAGTAATACAACTCAATTCATACATTCAAACAATAATCCCTGTGGTTATTGGTGTTGGAGAACAGTTCATTGTTTATACAATATAGTCAATATATTTAGTTTGTACAGGCAATTAAATATAAATTTGAATATATTGCTGATGTTAGCCTCGCTCTTTATTGAATCCAGCAGTCACAGAGATTTCAAAGTGCAGTATTTAAATAATGAATTACCATCAGTGAAGAACTGATTCTATTCTGTTTATTCAGTCACAAAGTAAGGAATAGGAACTTTCTGCAGAACAAAATGAGGACCTGACGTAAATCAACACAGAGGATCAAGTCCAACAGGAAAATGAAGACAATCTGACAACAGAGAACTTTAACTCACAGTTTCACTCACTAATTGTTCTGGACATTCCAGCACTTTTTGATAGAGAATTATTCACACTGCTGCTTCTTTCTCTTTCTCTTGACTTCTGTTTTTCTCTTTCCCTCGATTTCGTTCTCCCTGCAACTTTTCTCCTTCCCTATCTCTTTGGAGTACTCACACTCTGTAAATTGTTACTTAATGCTTCTTTTCAGATATGACTTATTCCGAACATTCTGCGCCTGTGTTCTTTTCACCTGCCCCAGGTTCAATGATTCTATTCTCAGGGTCAGTTTGTTCAATGGTGAAACCTCTGTGAATAATGTAATGTATCGACAGAACACCCAAGTCTCCACCTGTTCACCTACACTCTTCACTTCATCTGCAATACATGGAATAAACAGGATCAAAAGCTAATTCCAGTCAAACCTCACAATCATTGAAATTCCTTCTCCTGGAATTATAAAGTAATCCGTTAGAATGTGGGATTGTTTAATTAATAAAACAGCAACATCAGCGCTGCAGCTGATAATCTGCAGATAAATGGAAAGACTCTTGATTCCAACTGGTAGATTGAAAAACAAAAAAACAATACACCAATGCTTTCTATTTTACAATTGAGTCCAGTGACAGTGAAGGTCCACAGGGAAGCAGAGAAGTAGATGTGAAAGTGCCTGCAGCAAACTCAGTTCAGTAGCCAGACCTCTGAAGCAGCGTCAGACACAAACAGAAAGGAATAATATTTGATAACAGCGATAACCAATAAATACATTGAAATCCCAGTTGAACTGAGCCATGTTATTGGCGAGGGAGGATATTTTGCTGTCCCTTTAGATTAGAATATTACAGCGCAGTACAGGCCCTTCGGCCCTCGATGTTGCGCCGATCATCTGACCTACACTATTCCATTTACATCCATATGTCTATCCAATGACCACTTAAATGCCCTTAAAGTTGGCGAGTCTACTACTGTTGCAGGCAGGGCGTTCCACGCCCCTACTACTCTCTGCGTAAAGAAACTACCTCTGACATCTGTCCTATATCTTTCACCCCTCAACTTAAAGCTATGTCCCCTCGTGTTTGCCATCCTCATCCGAGGAAAAAGACTCTCACTATCCACCCTATCTAACCCTCTGATTATCTTGTATGTCTCTATTAAGTCACCTCTCCTCCTCCTTCTCTCTAACGAAAACAACCCCAAGTCCCTCAGCCTTTCCTCGTAAGACCTTCCTTCCATACCAGGCAACATCCTAGTAAATCTCCTCTGCACCCTTTCCAAAGCTTCGACATCCTTCCTATAATGCGGTGACCAGAACTGCACGCAATACTCCAGGTGCGGCCTCACCAGAGTTTTGTACAGCTGCATCATGACCCCGTGGCTCCGAAACTCGATCCCCCTACTAATAAAGGCTAACACACCATATGCCTTCTTAACAGCCCTATTAACCTGGGTAGCAACTTTCAGGGATTTATGTACCTGGACACCAAGATCTCTCTGCTCATCTACACTACCAAGAATCTTCCCATTAGCCCAGTACTCTGCATTGCTGTTACTCCTTCCAAAGTGAATCACCTCACACTTCTCCGCATTAAACTCCATTTGCCATCTCTCAGCCCAGCTCTGCAGCCTATCTATGTCCCTCTGTACCCTACAACACCCTTCGACACTATCCACAACTCCACCGACCTTCGTGTCATCCGCAAATTTACTAACCCACCCTTCTACACCCTCATCCAGGTCGTTTATAAAAATGACAAACAGCAGTGGCCCCAAAACAGAACCTTGCGGTACACCACTAGTAACTAAACTCCAGGATGAACATTTGCCATCAACCACCACCCTCTGTCTTCTTTCAGCTAGCCAATTTCTGATCCAAAGCTCTAAATCACCTTCAACCCCATACTTCCGTATTTTCTGCAATAGCCTACCGTGGGGAACCTTATCAAACCTTATTGTAACACTAAGACCGTGAGATGTCTCATTATCAATCAATGTAAAAAAAAATCATTCATAAAATATATTCCAGGGCCCGTTAGACCCACATCATGAAACTGTTCAAAGCTCCTGTTGGTCTGATTCGTGATCCTAACGGAGATGCTTGATTTGAAAGCTCTCAATACACTGAATAATCCAATAACAATGCCACAGTTACAGAAACCAATGCCATCTAGGAAATAATACAACTCCTGCAGGAATGAAAGAGTAGACAATGTGGAGATTCCATCAGTAAATTACTGGAAAAGAACAGGTGGCTGTGTAACACACAGTGAGAAATAATACCGAGTACAGCAGCACAGTTAACATCGATTTACACCATTAACGGCTGAGATACTGGCTTACCAGCAACTCCAATTGCTGCAAGTACAGGATAATAAATGCTTTGTATCTGATACATTACTGGATACCCTATTTCTGTGAGAAGCAGGGACTTCTATTAGCCAGGAATCCACAGCTCCTCCAGGCTCTCTGAACTGATCCATTCCAGTAGGTCCTGATTTATACAGGGGATAAGTCTCCACTGACACGGTCATACCCCTGATCATTGCTATTAGTTACACTCACCTGAACAAACACATTACATCAGCAGCTTTGACTCGGATGTAAATAATGTGGTGCATAAAACACACTCATTTCAATGTCAATGACATTTTCTTAGTAAGACCTCTCTTGGGAATAAACCTGAAATCTGTCCTCATCCTGGACGGATGCTACAATTATGAGAGGCGTCATTTACATTTTCCATATTATTGTATTTACCTTGTTCACTCCTGACATTTCCATTGTAAATGAAACTGATCTGTCTGCAGTGGACACTGAATCCAGGGACAAAATCAATCCCGTTTCACTCTTTTCCTGGCTTTTCCCAGTGAAAATGTAAACTTTGAGGATCTGATTCAGGAACATGTTCAGGGTGACAGCCCAGAAACTCCTGTGGGTGATAATGGGGGACAGACACTTTACACATCCATTAGGGAGGCATTCGCATAGTGATAATATCACTGGTCAGGTAATCCAGAGGCCCAACCGAATGGTCTTGGGAAAGGGATTCAAATCCCACCATAGCAGCTGTATAAAATAGAGGGAGCTCCCTCTCTATGTATAAAGTGGAGGGAGCTCGCCCTCTACGTATAAAGTGGAGGGAGCTCCCTCTCTATGTATAAAGTGGAGGGAGCTCCCCCTCTATGTATAAAGTGGAGGAAGATGAAGGAAAGAGGAGAGAGGGAAATGAAAACAAATGGGGAATAGAGAGCGAGACAATGTAGAAGACAGTGAGAGACAGAAGAGATAGCGAAATGAGACCTTGACAGAACCCCAGTAACAATCCCCATTGTCTGCCCAGTCAGGTATTGGGGGTTTCGTTTGAGTGTTTTGTGCGTGAGTGTTGGAACAGTGTTTGATATTTTGAAACCGCAGTGGCATTCCCAACAAGGGCAGTAGTTACATTAACCAAAAATTGGCTCAAAGCAGGGGCTGAGAGGGGGAGAGTTGGAGGGAGAGAGACACAGACGTAGTGTAACACAGACAAAGTGGGACAGAGAGGGAGGTAGAGAGAGACAGACAGACAGACTGACAGAGAGGGAGGCAGGCAGTTCCAGAGGGGGAGAGACAGGGCGAAAGGAAGGGAGGCAGATACAGAGGGAGAGAGCCAGATGCCGAGGGAGACAGACAGATGCCGAGAGACAAAGGGACGGAGAGAGAGAGAGGGAGAGACGGGGCTAGATTATAGGGAAAATTTACATCTAATAATGCAGTAAAAAGATAACATTAAAAAGTGAATCTGGCTGTTTGCGGGAACGGAATTTGAAGGGAAACATTAGGGGTTTAGTGTGAGTGTTTTGGGGGCAAGTGTTGGATCAGTGGATGATATTGTCAAACTGCAGTAACTTTTAATGTTATTGAAAAAAATATTACTAAACACTGACAAACTTTAGAAGCAGGGAAAAGGGGAGATATGGTGTGAGGGGATCTTGACACAACCTCAGTAACAATCTCTGACTAGAGTTGTGGAACAGCTAGTCAAGAGGAAGAAGGAAGCTTACTTAAGGTTGAGGAAGCAAGGATCAGAAAGGGCTCTCGAGGGTTACAAGGTAGCCAAGAAGGAACTGAAGAATGGACTTAGAAGAGCTAGAAGAGGACATGAAAAAGGCTTGGCGGGTAGGATTAAGTAAAATCCCAAGGCTTTCTACACTTATGTAAGGAACAAGAGGATGGCCAGAGTGAGGGTAGGGCTGATCAGGGATTAGTCGAGGGAACTTGTGCCTGGAGTCGGAGGAGGTAGGGGAGGTCCTTAATGAACACTTTGCTTCAGTATTCACTCGTGAGAGGGACGTGGACGTTTGTGAGGACAGCGTGAAACAGGCAGATATGCTCGAACAGGTTGATGTTAAGAGGGACGATGTGCTGGAAATTTTGAAAGACATGAGGACAGAAAAGTCCCCGGTGCCAGACGGGATATACCCAAGGATATTACGGGAAGCGAGGGAAGAGATTGCCGGTCCTTTGGCGATGATCTTTGCCTCCTCACTGTCCGCTGGAGCAGTACCAGATGATTGGAGTGTGGCAAATATTATTTCCTTGTTCAAGAAAGGGAATAGGGATAACCCTGGGAATTACAGACCAGTCAGTCTTACGTCGGTGGCGGGCAAATTATTGGAGAGGATTCTGAGAGACAGGATTTATGATTATTTGGAAAAGCACAGTTTAATTAGAGACAGTCAGCATGGCATTGTGAGGGCCAGGTCATGCCTCACACGCTTTTTGAATTCATTGAGGATGTGACAAAACACATTGATGAAGGAGGAGTAGTGGATGTGGTATATATCGATTTTAGCAAGGCTAATTCAGAAAGTAAGAAGGCATGAGATACAGGGAACGTTGGCTGTCTGGACACAGAATTGGCTGGCCCATAGAAGACAGAGGGTGGTGGTAGATGGAAAGTATTCAGCCTGGAGCTCGGTGACCAGTGGTATTCCGCAGGGATCTGTTCCGGGACCTCTGTTCTTTGTGATTTTTATAAATGACTTGGATGAGGAAGTGGAAGGCTGGGTTAGTAAGTTGGCCAATGACACAAAGGTTGTTGGAGTTGTGGATAGTGTGGAGGGCTGTTGTAGGTTGCAACGGGACATTGACAGGATGCAGAGTTGGGCTGAGAAGTGGCAGATGGAGTTCAACTTGGAAAAGTGTGAAGTGATTCATTTTGGAAGGTCGAATTTGAATGCGGAATACAGGCTTAAAGACAGGATTCTTGGCAGTGTGGAGGAACAGAGGGATCTTGGGGTCTATGTCCTTAGATCCCTCAAAGTTGCCACCCAAGTTGATAGGGTTTTTAAGAAGGCATATGGGGTGTTGGCTTTCATTAACAGGGGGACTGAGTTGAAGAGCTGCAAGGTTATGCTGCAGCTCTATAAAGCCCTGGTTAGACCACACTTGGAATATTATGTTCAGTTCTGGTCGCCTCATCATAGGAAGGATGTGGAAGCTTTAGAGAGGCTGCAGAGGAGTTTTGCAACTATGCTGCCTGGACTGGAGGGCATGTCGTATGAAGGAAGATTGAGGGAGCTAGGACTTTTCTCATTGGAGCCAAGAAGGATGAGAGGTGACTTGATAGAGGTGTACAAGATGATGAGAGGCATTGATACAGTGGATAGCCAGAGACGTTTTCCCAAGGGCGCAAAAGGCTATCACCAGGGGGCATAATTTTAAGGTGATTGGAGGAAGATTTCGGGGAGATGTCAGAGGTAGATTCTTTGCACAGAGAGTGGTGGGTGCGTGGAATGCACTGCCAGCGGTGGTAGTAGAAGCAGATACATTAGGGACATTTAAGCGACTCTTGGATAGGTACATGGATGATAGCAGAATGAAGGGTTTGTAGGTTGTTTGATCATAGATCAGGTTAAAGGGTCGGCACAACATCGGGGGCCGAAGGGCCTGTACTGTGCTGTACTGCTCTGTGTTCTATGTTCTATGTAACAATCCCCATTATCTACCCAGTCCGGTATTGTGGATTTAGTGTGAAAGTTTAGGGGGTGAGTGCTGAACAGTGCTTGATATTTTCAAACTGCAGCGACGTTCCCAGCAAGGGCAAGATTTACAGGTTCAAAGTTAACGAGAAATGGATAAAAAAAAGTTTCTGTCCAAGGAGAGAGAGATTGTGTTCGAGACAGAGTCAGGGACGGAGACAGAGAAAGAGGGAGAGGGAGAGGTACAGAGAAATAAAGATGGGAAGAAACAGACATGGGAGGGAGAGACAGAGAGAAGACGAGACAATTTGTCACAATCAATAACAATCCTCCTTATCTGCCCAGTCCTGTTTTTGGAGGTTAGTGTGAGTGTGTTAGGGATGACGGTTGGATCAGTGTTTCATATTTTCAAACCGCAGTGACATTCCCAACAAGGCTGTTAAAGTAGATAAGTGCAGGGAGGTTATGCTGGAAGTGTATAACTCATTGCTTAAGCACCAGAATGTGACCTCCCAGTGAAGGTACAGTGTGAGTTTTGGTACCGAGGAAAGCACTGTCTTCAGGGAGGGAGGGGGAGATGGGTAGAAAGAGTGAGGAGATACGTGGAGACAGGCAGATTGTAGGAGAAACTTTACATCTCACCGAGATAAAAAAAAATAAAAACTTAAATGGATTGTGCACTGAAAATACTGTCCGCACACAAAAACTACAGTCATACACCATCCTGACTTGGAACTGTATCGCCGTTCCTTCACTGTCACTGCGTCAAAACCCTGGAACTCCCTTCCTAACAGCACTGTGGGTCTACCTACCCCACATGGACTGCAGCGGTTCAAGAAGGAGGCTCAGCACCACTTCTCAAGGGCAATTAGGGATGGGCAATAAATGCTGGCCTGACCAGTAACACACACATCCAACAAATGAAGAAAGGAAATAAAAGCATTGACACCGAGTCACTTAAGCAGATATTAGACTAGACAATCAAAAACCTGGTCAAAGAGGTTGGTTTTAGGGAGCGTCTTCAAAAAGGAAATATTGTTAGTGAGACGGAGAGGTTTCGGAAAGGAATTCCAGAGTTAGAGCCTTGGCAGCTTGAAGGCACGGCCACCAATTTTGGAACAATTCAAATTGGGGATCTTCAAGACGCCAGAAATGGGGATGCTCAAGAGGATCACAGAAATTGGTGGATTGTGGAGCTGGAGGTTGCAGAGATAGGGAGCGGTCATTTGTGGAAGAAAGTTCCAAACTTCTACCACCCTTTGTATGTCGAATTGTTTCCAAATTTCATTCTTGAAAGGGTTTTCGACTAATGTTTGATTTTTAGACAGAGTCCCTCTTCCGAGACTGTCCCCATCGAATACTCACAGTGCTGTTATGCTCTGGGTTAGATACAGAGAAAAGATCCATCTACCAAGTCAGTCTCACTTTTCCTCAGTCTCTTTCTCCTCATCTCTCACTGCCTTTCTCTGCTCTCTTTCTCCTTCTTCCCATCCTGAGAGCAAGAGGGAGAGATTGAGATAGTGTGCAGAGGGAGATAGAGAAAGAAAAGTGGAGAGAAAGATTTGGAAAGTGAGCAACAGAGAGATGAAAAACGGTTTCCGAGAGTAGAAGAGATGGGCAGAGAGAGATACAGATGGAGAGAGATTACCAGCTAGAGAGATTACCAGAGATCACCTCTCTCTCCGTGCCTATCACTCCATTCCTATTTGTTACCCTCTCCATTTATTTTTCTCCCTCTACCCCGATGTTTCACACTCCATGCCTCTCTCTCGATTCTCTGTGTATACTGCAGTGAAGCATTACCTCCAATGATCATGTTTTACATTTGCTCTTTCAATCTAACGGAACAATCTCTCTGTCTGTGAACAGAGGGACCTTGGAGTGAATGTCCACTGATTCCTGAGGGTAACAGGACAGGTGGATAAGGTGGTTTAGAACGCTTACGGAATGCTTTCCTTTACTGGCCGATGTATAGAATATAAGAGCAGGGAGGTTCAGCTAGAACTGTATAAAACACTAGTTAGACCACAGCTAGAGTACTGTGTACAGTTTTGGTCACCACATTACAGGAAGGATGGGATCACACTAGAGAGGGTACAGAGGAGATTATCATAGGATGTTGCCGGGACTGGAGTGATTTAGCTCTGAGGGAAGAGTGGATCGGCTGGAATAGCCAGGGGCACAGATTACAAGATTTCCACACCAATATCATGAGGGTGTCATGGCTCCCACAGCGGAATAGCGTGCTGGCTGTTTACAATGGAGCGTTTTCTTTCTGGATCAGCAAAACAGGGCGGCTGGGCCCCAGCTTCATCCACATTTCTCCCTTTCTCGCAATATTTCACTCCCTTCAGCTATCTTTCTCTGTTTGTGAGCACAGCAGTGAAGGATTACAGCAATTAATATATCTTACATTCTCACTTTCAATCCACCCCAACAATCTCCCTCTCTCCAACCTTGTCCCTCTTTGCATCACTCTCTCTCTTTCCCTGCATATCTCACCCACTCTCCTCTATCTTTCTCCTCGTTTTAGAGATAGCAGGAGGGTGAGATAGAGAGAGGAGGACAGAGACAGACACAGAGAACTACTTCAGAATCCCCAATCTATCATAGCAACTGAAGTCCCTCATCCCTGGAACCATTCTCGTGAATCTTTTCTTCACCCTCTCTTCTGCCCCCACATCCTGGTGAATGTCCTTTGCACCCTCTCCAGTGCAATCACATCATTCCTATAGTGTGGCGCCCAGAACTGGACACAGTACTCCAGCTGTGGCTGAACTAGTGTTTTACACAGCTCCATCATCACCTCCCTGCTCTTATATTCTATGCCTCTGATAATAAAGGCAAGTATCCCATATGCCTTCCTAACCAGTTTATCTACCTGTGCTGATGCCTTCAGTGATCTATGGACAAGTACACCAATGTCCGTCTGACACTCTGTACTTCCTATGGTCCTACCATCCATTATATATTCCCTTGCCTTGTTAGTCCTCCCAAAGTGCATCACCTCACACTTCTTAGGATTAAATTCCATTTGCCACTGCTCTGCCCATCTTTCCATCCCATCTATATCGTCCTGTAATCTAAGGCTTTCCTCCTCACTACTTACGACACCACCAATTTTCGTGTCATCTGCAAACTTAATGATCATGCCTCCGATATTCACATCTAAATCATTAATGCACAATACAAGCAGCAAGGGTCCCAGCACCGATCCCTGCAGTACAGCACTGGCCAGTAATACATGCTATCCTGTGAGAATGCACATAAAACACGATGGGATGAAGTCAAAGTGGAGACACTTGAATTTGCGAGCTTGATCTTTGTGGGATCACAAGGGTTAAGTAAGTTAAAAATATTAAATGGTCAATTCACTTGTACAAGTAAACACTCAACAGAAATGGGTCTGGAATGTCCTATGTGCTGCATTCCTAAGACAAGATATGGAGAGTAAATGACCAATGCCTGGAATTACAAGAAGGCAGGATATGGAGATTAAAATGGAGTCTTTTAATGATAAGAAATTAGGCACGGGTGAGGCTTGGAATGTAGAAGCAAATGCAATGTGTGTGTGGGGTGGTCCAGGCAGAATCGGAAAAGCTATTGATCACACACAGGGATTGATCATGCAGGGAAAGACCCTAACACTGAGCCCAGTGACATGGTGCACGAGGGGAGAATGAGGGTCAGTCCTGGATATAAGGGGGTCCCTTTCCTTTATCTGACACTGCAGTCCAGATAGCTGGGCCAGCTAGTGGAAGAAGATCCCTCCTGAACGATTGATCATCGATCAGTGGGAACTTGATGAGATTAAAGACACAGACCAGGTCAGAGTCTGTGGGGATCATTTTCAGCATTGATTTTTCCAGGAATATTCACTGGGATTTTGTGCTAATTTACTCGAATTCGATGTAACCTAACCTACGTGTAATCTTGAATCTTGTAGTGCATGTGTAATGTTTAATTTCTGAAAGCCATACAGAGTAAAGCTTAAGGTACACTAACAAACTCAAGATTGTTGGCATTTATCACCCTATCGGGTCGAATCTGTAGTTAAGTTGGACAAGACTTGTGAATTATTGCTTTTAAGTTGTTTGTCCTACCGTACTAGTGTAAATCGATCTGCAGCATCCCATCAGATAATATACACTGCTGTCTATATTGTCTGAATACAGGCATAAAATATCCACAAATTTTGCTATTTATTCCGGGGCAGGCAGGTGAAGTGTTTATTTTGTCTGTGATTTAACTCGACCCCTAATGATGACCAACATGGTGGGAGAGAGTGATAGACAGAGAGAGAGGGACAAAGGTAGTGTAACATAGAGATAGGGAGAGATAGAAACGGAGAGAGAACAGAGAGATAGCTGGAATAGAGACAGAAGCAGAGAGATCGAAAGTGCCAGGAGACCCTGAGACAGGTTACAAGCAGTGGGACGGGGAGACAGGCTGTGTGGAGACCCTGGGGTAACGTTATAGATTGACAGGGTAGATACAGGTAAGATGTTTCTCCTGGTTGGGGTGTCTAGAACCAGGGTACACAATTTCAAAATAAGGGGGAAGCCACTTAGGACAGAAATGAGGAGAAATGTCATTACTCAGAGGGTTGTGAATCTTAGGAATTCTCTATCCCAGAGGGCTGTGGAAGCTCAGTCATTGAGTATGTTTAAAGGAGAGATTGACAGATTTCTAAATACAAATGACATAAAGGAACATGAGGATAGTGTGGCAAAAAGGCATTGAAGTGGATGATCAGCCATGATAGTATTGAATGGCGGAGAAAGCTCGATGGGCTGTTTGGCCTACTTCTGTTCCGATGTTCCCAAGCTGCTGAAATATTTTCTCCCAAACTACCCCATCAGTACCCCTCAATATCTCAACAACTTTGATCAAATCACCTTGATCCTCCTAAATTCTAGGGAATACATCCCTCGTTTGTGTAAAATCTTCTTCTTCTTCTTTGGCCTCCTTGTCTCGAGCGACAATGGGTAAGCGCCTGGAGGTGGTCAGTGGTTTGCGGAGCAACGCCTGTAGTGGCTACAAAGGCAAATTCTCGAGTGACAGACTCTGCCACAGGTACTGCTGAAAAAAATTGTTTGTTGGGGCTGTTACACAGTTGGCTCGCCCCTTGCGCTTCTGTCTTTTTTCTGCCAACTGCGAAGTCTCTTCGACTCGCCACACTTTAGCGCCGCCTTTATGGCTGCCCGCCAGCTCTGGCGATCGCTGGCAACTGACTCCCACGACTTGTGATCAATGTCACAGGACTTCATGTCGTGTCTGCAGATGTCTTTAAAGTGGCGACATGGACGGCCGGTGCGTCTGATACCAGTGGCGAGCTCGCTGTACAAAGTGTCTTTGGGGATCCTGGCATCTTCCATGCGGCTCACATGGCCAAGCCATCTCAACGCCGCTGACTCAGAAGTGTGTATAAGCTGGGGATGTTGGCCGCCTCGAGGACTTCTGCGTTGGAGATACGGTCCTGCCAACTGATGCCAAGTATTCTCCGGAGGCAGCATAGATGGAATGAATTGAGACGTCGCTCTTGGCTGACACACGTTGTCCAGACCTCGCTGCCACAGAGCACGGTACTGAGGCTTGGTATACTGGAATTTTGTGTTCCGTGTCAGTGTACCATTTTCCCACACTCTCTTGACCAGTCTGGACATAGCAGTGGAAGCCTTTCCCATGCACTAGAGACAGGTTACTGGTGATAGTTGAGCCTAGGTAGGTGAACTCTTGAACCACTTCCAGAGCGTGATCGCCGATATTGATGGATGGAGCATTTCTGACTTCCTGTCCCATGATGTTCGTTTTCTTGAGGCTAATGGTTAGGCGAAATTCGTTGCAGGCAGCCGCAAGGCTGTCGATGATACTCTGCAGACACTCCTGAGTGTGAGATGTTAAAGCAGCATCATCAGCAAAGAGGAGTTCCCTGATGAGGACTTTCCGTACTTTCGTCTTCGCTCTTAGACGGGCAAGGTTAAACAACCTGCCCCCTGGTCTTGCGTGGAGGAAAATTCCTTCTTTTATTTTTTAGAACATTACAGCACAGTACAGGCCCTTCGGCCCTCGATGTTGCGCCGACCTGTGAAACCATCTGACCTACACTATTCCATTTGCATCCATATGTCTATCCAATGACCACTTAAATGCCCTTAAAGTTGGCGAGTCTACTACTGTTGCAGGCAGGGCGTTCCACGCCCCTACTACTCTCTGCGTAAAGAAACTACCTCTGACATCTGTCCTATATCTATCACCCCTCAACTTAAAGCTATGTCCCCTCCTGTTTGCCATCATCATCCGAGGAAAAAGACTCTCACTATCCACCCTATCTAACCCTCTGATTATCTTGTATGTCTCTATTAAGTCACCTCTCCTCCTCCTTCTCTCCAACGAAAACAACCCCAAGTCCTACAGCCTTTCCTAGTAAGACCTTCCCTCCATACCAGGCAACATCCTAGTAAATCTCCTCTGCACCCTTTCCAAAGCTTCCACATCCTTTCTATAATGCGGTGACCAGAACTGCACGCAATACTCAAGGTGCGGCCTCACCATAGTTTTGTACAGCTGCATCATGACCTCGTGGCTCCGAAACTCGATCCCCCTACTAATAAAAGCTAACACACCATATACCTTCTTAACAGCCCTATTAACCTGGGTAGCAACTTCTTCTGAAGACTTGAACGCATGTGAGAGCAGCAGGGGTAAGAAAATACCGAACAGTGTGGGTGCGAGAACACAGCCCTGTTTCACGCCACTCAGGATAGGAAAGGCGAGATGAAGAGCCACTATGTTGAATTGTGCCTTTCATATTGTAATGGAATGAGGTGATGATACTTAGTAGCTTTAATGGACATCCGATCTTTTCTAGTGTTGTGAAGAGACTACGTTTGCTGACGAGGTCAAAGGCTTTGCTGAGATCAATGAAAGCAATGTAAAGGGGTATCTGTTGTTCACAGCATTTCTCCTGTATCTGACGAAGGGAGAACAGCATGTCAATGGTCGATCTCTCTGCACGAAAGCTGCACTGTGCCTCAGGGTAGACGCGCTCGGCCAGCTTCTGGAGCCTGCTTAAAACGACTCGAGCAAAGACTTTCCCCACTGTGCTGAGCAGGGAGATTCCACGGTAGTTGTTGCAGTCACCGTGGTCACCTTTGTTTTTATAGAGGGTGATCGCGCATGTCCTGACATACTGCTCCCTCGTCCCTGCACAGGCAAAGCAGCTCATGTAGTGCTGAGAGTATAGCAGGCTTGGCACTCCTGATTATTTCAGGGGTAATGCTGTCCTTCCCAGGGGCTTTTCGGCTGGCTAGAGAATCAATGGCATCACTGAGTTCCGATTTTGTTGGCTGTACGTACAGCTCATCTATGACTGATAGAGGCTGGGCTGCATTGAGGGCAGTCTCAGTGACAAAATGCTCCCTGGAGTACAGTTCTAGGTAGTGCTCAACCCAGCAGTCCATTTGCATGCGTTGGTCAGTGGTTGTGTCCCCTGATTTAGAGTTGAGGGGGGCGATCTTCTTGATAGTTGGCCCAAAAGCTCTCTTCATGCCATCATGCATTCCTCTGATGTTTTTGGAGTCGGAGGCCAGCTGAATGCGACTTCCATAGGTGTTGCCAGTAGTAATTTACACAGCGCCTGGCTGTTTTCTGTGCAGTGCTTTTTGCCACTTTAAGTGCTACGGATGTTAACTCGCAGGGTGCTTTCTTGTAGTTCAGCAGTGCAATGCACTTAGTGACTATGGCAGGTTCCAACTCTTCAAAGTGCGATTGAGCCCAGTCTGCACTCTGCTTCTCACGTTTGCCAAGGGTGGTGATCGCTCAATCATAAATGGCGTCTCAAATGTGGATAAGAAATTCGGTTAGTGTTGATATGCGGCAGTACTTCTGCTTGGAGTGATGTATCTTCGTTTGCTTGAGTGTAACTTGCTGCCCGCCAGGGCGGGTCGGTGTCGCAGTTCGCACAGTGGAAGCTGCGTGTGGTTTGGGCACTGTATATAGAGTCTCGCCTTGTGAAGATGAGGTCCAGCTGGTGCCAACGACATAATTTCTGGCGCCTCCATGAAACCTGGTGACAGGGTTTAGTATGAAAGAACGAGTTGACGATGCAGAGGTTGTGATAGGTAAACAACTCCAGCAGTCTCTGTCCATTCTCATTCATCCTTCTAATGCCATAGCACCCAAGGCAGGAGGGCTATGAGCCATATTCGGCCCCAACACGGGCGTTAAATTCCCCCAGCAGAAACACATGTTCGATATTAGGAATGCTACTAATGAACTTATGGAGTTGCTCTGAGAACTGGTCTTTGAATTCAGGTGGGGAGCAGAGTGTTGGACCATAGATGCTCAATAGGTGTAGTGTACCAGAGGCGGTGAGCAGTCGGATGGACAGTATGCATTCTGAGCCATTTGAAGGGGACTCTATCATGCTGAGCAAAGAGTTTATGATGGCAAAGCCCACTCCATGCTGTCTTTGTTCTTCAGGATCCCACCCTGCCAGTAGAAGATGTAGTCTTACTCTCTTAGAGATCCGCCCATATGGAGGCGTGTCTCCTGAAGTGCTACAATGTCCACAGTGATTCTACTGAGCTCGTTGGTCATGATAGCGGTCTTCCGAGAGTGGTTGATTTGTGTAAGGTCTCCCGACAGACCAGGACACATAGTTCTGACGTTCCAGCTTGCAAAGTGAAGGGCTGGTACCTTTTTCCACTTTTTTGTCGTGCTTTTTGGTGCGGTTCTACAGTCCACTTGTCGGGGAATGACCCTGAGCTCCAAGCAGGTGGAATGTGGCGGGACAGAACCTTCCTGACCGGGGGATGCCCGGTTTGAGGCGGGCGGTAGCTGTCCAGCGAGATGCAAGGACCTCTCCCAATAACAAAGGCAACCCGTGGCGCCCAATCTCTACGACAATTGATTTGGACTTATGACCCGTAGCTGGAAACAGCCTTACAGTCGATATCTCAGCATGAGAAGAGAAAGAGCATTGGCTAAATAACAGGCAGCAGAGAGTCGTGATGAATGGGTTATTTTCAGGGTGGAAAGCTAGTGGAGTAACTAGTGGAGTACAGCAGGGATCAGCGCTTGAGCCTCAAAGTTTTACATTCTGTATAAATGACTTGGATGAAGTGACATACAGTTGTGTAGCCAAATTTGTTGAGGAGGCAAAATTGTTAGGAAAGCAAGTTGTGATGAGGGGAAACAAAGTCTGCAAAGTGTAATAGATAAGTTAAGTAAGTGGGGGAAAATGTGGCAGATGGAGTATTACGTGGAGTACGATGTGAGGTTTCCACTTCGGTAGGAATCACAGAAAAGAGGACTATTATTTATGTGGTGGGAGACGGCAGAATGCTGCGCTATGAGGAAACTGGGTGTCCATGTACAGGAATCAGAAAATGTCAGCATGCAAGTACAGCAAGTAATTCGGATGGTAAATGGATTGTTGGTATTCTTTGCAAGGGGGGTGAAGTATCAAAGTAGTGATGCATTGCTGCAATTGTACGGGCCATTTGTGAGAAGGCAGCTAGAGCACTGTCCACAGTTTTGGTCAACTTATTTAAGGAGCGATATACGTGCAATGGAATCAGATCAGAGAAGGTTCACTAGGTTGAATCCTGGGATGAGAGGTTTGTCTTATGAGGAAATGTTAGACCAGTTGTGTCCATACTCAACGGAGTTTGAAGATTGAGAGCTGATCTTACTGTGAACTATAGGATTCTGAGGAGACATGGTAGAAGTTGAGAGGAAGCTTCATCTCGTAGAGGAATCTAGAACTAGGGAGCACAGTTTCATATTAATGGTTCTCCCATTTAAGTCGGGCTTGAGGAGGAATCTCCTCTCACAAACTGTTGTTAGTATTTGAAATTCTCTACCCGAGCGAGCAGTGGAATTGAGTCATTGAATATATTCAAGGCTGAGATCGACAAATATCGATTAACATTAGAGACAACGGTTATGGTATGGGGGAGAGTGCGGGTAGGGGTTGCAAGGAGGGAAGTGGACTCACGGTCGCGATTAGATCATGCATGATCTTACTGAATGGAGGAGTAGGTTCGAAGGGCCGAATGGTCTACTCCTTCTGTTGGAAGGGGCAGTACTGAGGGACTGCTGTACTGCTGGAGGGAGCAGTACTGATGGAGTACTGCACTGTTGGATGGTCAGTACTGAGAGAGCGAGCCACTGTTGAAGAGGCAGTATTGAGGAATCTCTGCATAGCCAGTGGGGCAACAGAGTGGGAAGTCACAGTCTTGGAGGGGCAGCAATGTGGGAGTGATGTCCTTTTTGAGGTGAATTACTAAGGGCGTGCTACACAGTTGTACGGTAAGTACAGAGACAGTACTGCACCGTGGGAAGGTCAGTATTGAAGAGGTCCCGGACTGTCGGTGGGATATTACTGGGGCAGCTCGGCCCTGTCAGCAGAGATAGTGCTGGAGTAATGTTGCACTGTCGGAGGGGCAATACCTTTGGGGCTCTGCACTGTCAGCGGGGCAATATTAGTGGAGGGCTGCACTATTCAGTACTGTGGGAGCACTGCACTTTTGAATGGCCAGTACTGATGAAGTGCTGCGATGCCGAAGGTGCATTTTTGGCGATGAGATGTTAAACCGAGCTCCCTCAGCCCTCTCTCTGCAGATAAAAGATCACAAAGTACTATTTGGAAGGAGAGTAAGGGCTTATCTGCGGTGCCCTGGCCAATATTTTGCCCTCGATGTTGATCTGTTTATTATCACCTTGCTGTTTGTGATACCTTACTGTGTGTCAATTAACACTGTTTTCCACATTCCAACAGTGACTCCACATCAGAAACGTTTACATGGCTGTAAGGTACTTCGATACGTCCCGTGGTTCTAAACAACACAATGCAAGTGCAAGCCTTTCCTTTTTTTCTTTCCTTCATGCCACTAAAGATAACTGCCTCAAATATCACTTCAACTGACCACCGCAAATATCTCTTAAAATGGCCACAGCAAATATCAAAATATGATTTTAAATGACCAATAGGCATATCACATTAAATGGACACAGGGTACATCACTGAAAACTGCCAGAGCAAATATCTTGTTATCACAGTGACCTAAATATAAGTAAAGCTGCCACAGAAAAATATCACTTAAAATGGCCTCACCATATTTCACTTAAAATGACCACTATGCCTGTCAGTTGAAATAGCTGCAGGTGATATCACTTAAAATGGCCGCTGTGCTTATCACTTAATATATGCACCTTGCACGCCACTTAAAATGGTTGCAATGCATGTCACATAAAATGGCAGCCGTACAATATAACTTAAATGTCTATTGTGCTTTTCATTTAAAAGAACCAGTGGGCATATCACACAAAATCACAGCCACGGTCATAAATCACTTAAAATGGCATGGTGCATCAATCGCATTTTAAAACGGCTGCTGTGCATTTCGCTTAACCATGGAACTCATTGCATTTCCCAAAAAACAAGCATTTTCGTGGAATTATAAGAAATCTCTCCACTTCTCATTGATGACTCATAGGATTATAGGAAATAGGAGCAGGAGGATGAAATTCGGCTGGTGAGCCTGCTCTGCCATTCTAACAGGTGATGGCTGATCATCTACCTCTGTGTCATTTTTACCCACTATCTCCATATCCCAAACTGCTATTATTACCCAGAAATCTATAGATTTCTGTCTTGAACATGATCAGTGATTGAGCTTCCACAGCCCTATGGTGTACAGAACTCCACAAATTCACCAGCATCTTAGGAAAGAAATTCCTCATCATCACAGTCTTAAATGTCCTACCCCTTATCCTAAGACTGTGTCCCTTGGTTCTAGACTCACCAGCCAGAGAAACATCCTACCCACATCTATCCTGTCACAGCCTGCAAGAATGTTGCAACTTTCAATGAGATCACCTTTCATTTTTCAAAATTCTAGTGACTACTGGCCCAGTTCCTGCAATCTTTCCTCATAAGACAATCCCGCCATTTCAGGGTTCATCTGCTCAAACTCTGTTACACACCCTCTGTGGCAAGTATATACATCTTAAAAGGAGGAGACCACAACTGTATGGAATACTCCATGTGTGTCTCACCAAGACTTTTTACAATTACAGCAACATATCTTTACAACCTGTATTCAAATGCCATTGCAATGAAGGCCAACATACCATGTGCCTTCCTAAATGCTTACTGCATTAGCGTACTAGCTTTTAGTGAATCATGAACCAGGACACCCAGATCTCTTTGGACATCAACACTTCCCAACATCTCACCATTTAAGAAGTACACTGCCTTTCTGTTTTTCGACCAAAGTGGATCTTCTCTTCTTCTTCTTTGGTCTCCTAGTCTCGAGAGACAATGGGTAAGCGCCTGGAGGTGGTCAGTGGTTTGTGAAGCAGCGCCTGGAGTAGCTCTCAATGCCAATTCTAGAGTGACAGACTTTTCCACAGGTGCTGCAGACAAAATTGGTTTTGGGGCTGTTCCACAGTTGGCTCTCCCCTTGCGCTTCTGTCTTTTTTTCTTGCCAACTGATAAGTCTCTCCAAAATGGATCACTGCACACTTATTCACATTATATTCCATCAGCCATATTCTTGCACATTCACTACGCCTGTCCAAATCCCCATCAAGACTCCTTGATTCCTCACCTTAATTTCCCACCTAGTTTTGTGCCATCAGCAAATTTGGAAATATTCCATTTGGCACCCACATCCAAATCATTTCCATAGATTATGTACAGCTGTGGCGGAATCATTGATCCTTGCAGTACCCTATTAGCATCAGCCTGCCAACCTGGCAATGAACAATATATTCCGACCGTCTGCTTTCTTTCTGTTAACCAGTTCTCAGCCAATAGCAGTATGTTATTCCCAATCCTATGTGCTGTAATTCTGTTTATAAATCTCCTGTGCGGGACCTTATCAAAAGCCTTCTTAAAAACAAATACAGCACATCCACTGGTTTTCCTTTCTCGATGCTACAAGTAATATCCTCACAAAAATAAACTCCTACAGGATTGTCAAACATGATTTCCGTTTCATTAATCCATGTCGACTCAGCCCGATCATATCATTTGTTCCAAGCGTCGTGTTATCTCATTCTTTTTAATAGATTCTGACATTTTCAATGCTACTGACATCAAACTAACAGGTCTGTAGTTCTCTGATTCTCTGTCGCTCTCTTCTTAAATATTGGCGTGACATTTGCAAATTTCCAGTGTGCAGGAACTCTTCCAGAATCTATAGAATGTTGAAAGATAACCACCGATGCATCTACTAACTCTAGAGCCACTCCTTCAATACTCTGACTTGTCGCTCATCTAGTCCAGGGGATTTATTAATTTACAATCCAATTAATTTTGCAAGTAATACCTTTTTATAGATACTAATTTATTTCAGTTCTTCATTTTTACAACTCCCATGGTTCCCTAGAATTCCTTGAAGACAGATACAAAGTAATAGTTTAGCCTCTCTGCCATTTCCACATTCTCGATCACTAGCTCTCCGATCTCCGCTTGCAATGGCCCCACATTCGTCCTTGCTAATCTATTCCTTTTCAAATACATAAATAAGCATTAGGTTTCTAGTTATCTTGTATTCCAGATTTATTTTCCATTTCCCCATTCGTTTATTGGTTCTCATTTGTTGGTTTCTAAATCGCTCCCAATCCTCGGGGTTGCCACGTTTCCTGGTGACCTTGCAAGGCTTACAGGTTTGACCTAATGCCATCTTTAAATTTTTTTGTTAGCCACGGTTAGTTCACCTTTCCTGTTGGGTTTTTGTTTCTTCGAGGAAAGAACATTTCTTGTCAACCGTGAATTAACTTCTTTAACTAGTAGCCATTGCCTGGCAAATCGTTTAATGTATTTTCCCAATACACCATAGCCAACTTGCCCTTCATATCTTCATAGTTTCCTTTGTTCAGATTTAAAAGCCTAGTTCCAGAATGAACTATATATTATTCAAATGTAAAATTCTATCATATTGCGGTATTGATTTCATAATGGCTCCTTTACAGCAAGGTTATTAATTACCCCTTTCTCATTACAAAATACTAAATCTGAAATAGCTCGATCCCGAGTTGGTTCTTCAACAAACTGCTCCAGGCATCCATCTCGTACACATACTGGCAATTCATCCTCCACAGAATTAGTGCTAATTAGGATGAAACAATCTATCTGTAAATTGAAGATGCCCATTGTTACTGTATTGCCCATGATACTTGCAGCTGTAATTTCCTGATGTTTACCATGTCCAACATTGCAACTGTAGTTTGGTAGTTTGAAGGTAAATCCACATTTGATATGTAGGAGGCGTTTAAAGAGAGGTTGATTAGCGTGCAGGAGAGACATGTTCCTGTGAAAATGAGGGATAGAAACGGCAAGATTAGGGAACCATGGATGACAGGTGAAATTGTGAGACTAGCTAAGAGGAAAAAGGAAGCATACATAAGGACTAGGCGGCTGAAGAAATAGGAAGCTTTGAAAGAATATCGGGAATGTAGAACCAATCTGAAACGAGGAATTAAGAGAGCTCAAAGGGGTCATGAAATACCTTCAGCAAACAGGGTTAAGGAAAATCCCAAAGCCTTTTATTCATATATAAGGAGCAAGAGGGTAACTAGGGAAAGGATTGGCCCACTCAAGGTCAAGTCGGCATAAGGAGGGAGGAAGTGTTGGGTATTCTAAAAGGCATTAAGGTGGACAAGTCCCCAGGTCCGGATGTGATCTATCCCAGGTTAGTGAGGGAAGCGAGAGAGGAAATAGCTGGGGTCTTAACAGATATTTTTGCAGCATCCTTAAACACGGGTGAGGTCCCGAAGGACTGGAGAATTGCTAATGTTGTCCCCTTGTTTAAGAAGGGTAGCAGGGAAAATCCAGGTAATTATAGACCGGTGAGCCTAACGTCAGTTGTAGGGAAGCTATTGGAGAAGGTACTGAGGGATAGGATCTATTCCCATTTGGAAGAAAATGGGCTTATCAGTGATAGGCAACATGGTTTTGTGCAGGGAAGGTCATGTCTTACCAACTGAATAGAATTCTTTGAGGAAGTGACAAAGTTGATTGATGAGGGAAGGGCTGTAGATGTCATATACATGGACTTCAGTAAGGCGTACGAAAAGGTTCCCCATGGTAGGCTGATGGAGAAAGTGAAGTCGCATGGGGTCCAGGGTGTACTAGCTAGATGGATAAAGAACTGGCTGGGCAACAGGAGACAGAGAGTTGCAGTGGAAGGGAGATTCTCAAAATGGAGACGTGTGACCAGTGGTGGTCCACAGGGATCCGTGCTGGGACCACTGTTGCTTGTGATATACATCAATGCTTTCCTTCATCGGACGGGGTATTGAGTACAAAGGTTGGCAGGTCATGTTACAGTTGCATAGGACTTTGGTTCGGCCACATTTGGAATACTGCGTGCAGTTCTGGTCGCCACATTACCAAAAGCATGTAGATGCTTTGGAGAGGGTGCAGAGGAGGTTCACCAGGATGTTGCCTGGTATGGAGGGCGCTAGCTATGAAGAGAGGTTGAGCAGCTTAGGATTATTTTCATTAGAAAGACGGAGGTTGAGGGGGGACCTGATTGAGGTGCACAGAATCATGAGAGGTATGGACAGGGTGGATAGCAAGAAGCTTTTTCCCAGAGTGGGGGATTCAATTACTAGGGGTCATGAGTTCAATGTGAGAGGGGAAAAGTTTAGGGGGGATATGCGTGGAAAGTTCTTTACGCAGAGGGTGGTGGGTGCCTGGAATGCGTTGCCAGCGGAGGTGGTAGACGCGGGCATGGTAGCGTCTTTTAAGATGTATCTAGACAGATACATGAATGGGCAGGAAGCAAAGAGATACAGACCCTTAGAAAATAGGCGACATGTTTAGATAGAGGATCTGGATCACGCAGGCTTGGAGGGCCGAAGGGCCTGTCCCTGTGCTGTAATTTTCTTTGTTCTCTTTGTTCTAAACATCTCCCACCAATGTTTGCTGCCCCTTGCTGTTTCTTAGTTCCACCCAAGCTGATTCTACATCTTGCTCCTTTGATCTAAGATACTGTCTCACTAATATACTGTCTCGTCTTGCATTAACAGCGCTATCACACCTCCTTTTCCCCTCCGCCTATCCTTCCTAAATGACTGCATCGAGGATTAACATGTTTGTGTCGTAATGACGGGCCAGGCCTTAGTTAAGCCAAACTTTAATCCATTTTAATAACAGAGGACCACAATGCAACATGCACACGTTGAAATGAGGGATCAAAGGTCAGACACAAATTCAGGGAGACACATTGAATCGTGCCTCTGAGGGAAGGACACTGTGCAAAGCGGATGGATAGCCTGTCCAATAATATTCCTCATCACAAAACTCTCTCACTCCCTCCACATATTGTCATTATAGTTTTCAAAGTGAAACAATTTCCCCCAGGAGCAGAGAAGTAAAATAATTTTATTTAGATAAATCAAAGCAAAAGATTCTCAGGAATAGGTGCAGCAATATCCCAAAACTGGTTTCTCTCAGTTGCACTGACAAACTCTCAGCAACATCCCAATACAAACACATGCTGGTTAGAAAGACAAGGATCAAAAGTGATATCGGTGGAGACCACAATGCGAGCACACAACCCACACACACCAGACTGAGAGAAATATCCCTTGCCCTGGAGAGAGATGGAGGGAGAGGGTTTGGGATTTGAACTGGGACTCCTTTCCACCCAGACACAACCCAGCTCAGCAGTTTACTTCACCAGTGAATATGTTACACGTTGGGATGTTGTTCAATATGTTCCTCGGGCTCCAGTCCATTGATATGTTAATTCGTCACAATCGAGGACAGAACCAGTTTGACCAGGGACCTGTTTTGTTGATGTAAAACATTAAACTCAAAGACCTTGTCGGGAATATTACTGCAGTTTGAATTCGGATTCCCCTTACAGACCCCATACAGATATTGGGGAATTTTCGGGAGGCAGTGACACATGCCAATTCCAACCGCAGCTCAAAACTCACCTTGAATAAATTCAGATCCATCTGTCTGTCTTTCTCTCCGTGTCTGTCTGTCTCTCGCAGTTTCATTATCCATCTCGCACCATCAGTCTCACTCACTGTCTGTCTCTGTCTCATGCTCTGTCTGCCTCACTCTCATTTCCCCTCTCTCTCACTCATTCTATGTCTGTCTCTCTCTATTTCTTTCATGCTCTACTAGTCCAACTTTCATTCGCTCTCTCTCCCTCGCTGTCATTCTCTCTATCTCCCTCTTTCACTCATTTTCCTTGCTTACCTGCCTCTTTCAATACATCATTCTCACTCCCTGCCGCTCTGTTTCATTCCATGTCAGCCACTCTCGGTTTCATGCCCTCAGTTTCACGCTAACTCACTCTCTATCTCTCGGTCTCATTTTACCTCTGTCTCCCTCTCTCTCTCTATCTTTAACTCTCTCTCTATCTGTCTATCTATCTATCTATCTATCTATCTATCTATCTATCTATCTATCTATCTATCTATCTATCTATCGATCTATCCATCTCTTGGTTTTTTGCTCTGTCTGGCTCACTATTACTTCCGTTCTCTTTCTCTGTCTCTCTGTCTTGCATTCCGCATCTGGCTCTCGCACACACTCCGCCTGCCTATCTCCCTTTTTCATTCCATCTCTCCACGTCTCTACCTCTCTCTGTTTGGTGCTCCGTTCCTTTTCACCTCTCTCTCATTCTCTTTATTCCTCTCTCTCACTCCCTGTCTGCATTTCTGTATCAATCTGTCCTCTTCCATTTTCTCACCCTTTGTTACCCCGTCTCTTTCACTCATACGGTCTCGCTCTTTCTCTCTCTCTCTCTCTCTCTTTCTATCTATCTATCTATCGATCTATCTTTCAATCCATCTGTCTATCTGCCATCTATCCCTCTGCCTATCTGTCCATCTAGCTATTTGTCCATCTGTCCATCTATCCATATGGCTGTCTATCAATCCATCTATCTATCTATCTATCTATCTATCTATCTATCTATCTATCTATCTATCTATCTATCTATCTATCTATCTATATCTTGGTTTCGTTCTCTGTCTGACTCACTCTCCCTCTATTTCATGCTCTGTCCCTCTCTTTCTCTCTCTCTTCCTCTGTCTCTCACACTCTGTTCTTTTTCCCTCTCTCATCACTTCTTCCTGGATTGGAATGTACTCTGAAATACGCAATTATTTAAAGCAAGGACTAATCACATTTGTGTTGCATTTTTAACATATTATATGTTGAAATCGGGGAGAGATGGTGATGGCAAACATGAGGGGACATAGCTTCAAGTTGAGGGGTGATAGATATAGGACAGATGTGAGAGGTAGTTTCTTTACTCAGAGAGTAGCAAGGGCGTGGAACGCCCTGCCTGCAGCAGTAGTAGATTCGCCCACTTTAAGGGCATTTAAGTGGACATTGGATAGACATATGGATGAAAATGGAATAGTGTAGGTCAGATGGTTTCACAGGACGGCGCAACATCGAGGGCCGAAGGGCCTGTACTGCGCTGTAATGTTCTAATTCTAATTGAGTTTTCAAAATCGTACTGGAGCCTGGGAACAAAATCGTTTTTTTGTCATCCATACATTGCCACATTGTAGATCTGTCTTTTATCTGGGCCACAGAGAGGATCTCCCATTGTCCAATGTAGACTTTTATCATTTAGCTTTTGGAACTGAGTTTTTACTGAGCCAGAGAGAGCAGGTTGCGGAGTTCAATGGAGATTGGGGATATGTTCATTCCCACATTGTGGAATTGCCCTGCTACTGGACCAGAGAGAGAGAGAGAGAAGATGGGCGTGTTCATTGGAGATGTGGGAGTTGTGAGTCGCTCATTCCTGAATTCTGGAACTGTGTGTTATCTGGGCCAAAGAGAGGAGCTGTAACTGATCATTGGAATTCGATGCTACGTTTATTGTAACAAAGGTATTATTCTGGCTGGAGGGCTTAATATTAACAAGAGAACGTAACCTCTTGGCTAATTGATCTGAAACGTTGAATCATAGAAATAGAATCATAGAAAGTTTAAGGCACAGAAAGAGGCCACTTGGCCCATCCTGCCTGTGCCAACCGAAAAACGATCCACCTATTGTAATTCCAGCATTTGGTTCATAGCCCTGCAGATAACGGCACTTCAGGTGCATATCCAGACTCCTTTGGAATAAGTTGAAGGTTTTTGCCTCAACTACTTTTTCAGACACTGTGTGACAGACCATCACCACCCTCTGGGTGAAAATGTATTTCCTCATCGCCCCTCTAATTTTTTAGCAATCACGTTAAATCTATGCCCCCTCGTCACTGACTTCTTTGCGAAGGCGAATAGAGCCTTCACCTCCACTCTATCCAGTCTCCTCAACATTCTGTAAATTTCAATCCGATCTTTTCCAAGGAGAACAAACCCAACCTATCCACTCTTTCCTCATAACTGCATTTTTACAGTCCTGGCACGCTCCTCGTAAATTTCCTTGGTACTCTCTCCAGTGCAATTGCATCCTATCAGTAATGAGGCGACCAGAACTGCACACATTACTGAATTTGTGGCCCAAAAACTGAGTTATACTGTTTATTTATTTATAGATACAACACTGAAACAGCCCCTTCATCCTCATCTGTTCTGACCATCAACATATTAATCCTACACTAATCCCATATTCCTACCACATCCCCACATTCCCTCTATCCCCCTGCCACCTACCTCTACTAGGGGCAATTTATAATGGCCAATTTACCTATCAAAGTACAAGTCGTTGGCTGTGGGAGGAAACTGGAGCACCCACGTGGTTCACAGGGAGAACTTGAAAACTCCGCACAGGCAGTACCCAGAATTGGATGCAGGTCACTGGAGCTGTGAGTCTGCGGTGCTAACCACTGCGCCACTGTGCCGCCGCTGTTCCAGTATACTCTCCCTGCTCTTATATTCTCTACCTCGGCTAATAAAGGAAAGGATTCCATATGCCGTCTTAACTACCTTATCAACCTGCCCTGCTACCTTCTGGGATCTATGGATATTCACTCCAAGGTCCCTCACTTCCTCTATACTTCTCAGTATTTCCCCACTAATCGAGCATTCAGCTGTCTTGTTTGACCTCCCCAAATGCATCACCTCTCAATCCTCCGAGTTGAACACCATTTGCCACTTTTCTGCCCATCTTACCAGAGCATCAATATCTACCTTCAGCCTATAATTATAGTCCTCGCTATCTACTACACGGACAACATTTGTGTTGTCTGCAAACTTCTTGATCATGCCCCCTACATTTCCATCCAAAACGTTAATATTTACCACAAAAAGCAAGGGACCCAGTTCTGAGCCCTGCAGAAGGCTACTGGAAACAGCCCTCCTGTCGCAAAAACACCCGTCAACAATTACTCTTTGTGTCCTGACACTGAGATACGTTTTCCTCCAGCTTGCTACATTTCCCTGGATACCATTGGATTTTATTTTTTTAACCAGTCTGTCATGTAGGACGTTTTCTAAAGCCTTGCTAAAATCCATGAAGACCACTTCAACATCAACAGCACTACCCTCATCTGTCTTTCTTGTCATTTCTTCAAAAAATTCAGTCAAGTTGGTCAAGCCAGATCTTCCTTTAATGAATCCATGCTGACTATCCTTGATTAGACTGTTCCTTTGTAAGTGATAGTTTATCCTGTCTCCCAAAATATGTTCCAATCATTTTCCAACTACTGAGGTTAGTCTGATTGGCCTGTAATTAGTCGGTCTATCCCTCGCTCCCTCTTAAATCAGTGGTACAATGTTAACCATTCTCAAATCCTCCAGCACCACACCTGTATCCAGTGAGCACTGCGAATGATGGCCAGACCTGCTGTTATTTCCTCTCTTCCTTCTTTTAACAGCCGAGGGTACATTTCATCTGGCCCTGGTGAACTATTAACTTTCGAGGATGCTCGTCCCATTAACACTGCCTCTTCCTATGTTTATCACATCCACTACTTCACACTCCTCCTCCTTAACTGCAATATCTGCATCATCCCCCTCTTTTGTGAAAACAGTCGCAGAGTATTCATTAATAACCACACCAACATATTCTGCCCTATGCATAGGTTACCGTTTGTTCTTTAATGCGCCCTACTCTCTATTTAGATACCTGACACTCTTAATGTATTGATAAAACATCTTGGGGTTCACCTTGATTTTGCTTGCCAATATTCTTTCATGCCCTCTCTTTGTTTTCCTAAATTACTTTTTGATTTCACCCCTCCACTTTCTAGTGAGCCTTCTCTGGTCGAAGGAAAACAATCCTAGCTTTTTCAGTCTCTCTTCATAGCTGAAGTGCACCAGCCCAGGGAACTTTCTGGTGAATCTCCTCTGCACCCTCTCCCGTACAATCTCATCCTTCCTATAGTGCGGTGCCCATAACTGTACACAGTACTCGAGCTGTGACCTAACTACCGTTTTATACAGCCCCATTATAACCCCACTGCTCGTAAATTCTAAGCCTCGGCTAATAAAGACAAGTATACCATCTGCCTTCCTAATCACCTTATCTACCTGTATTATAACGATTATAAAATCAGCTTTAGTTTGTAATTTATGTAATACTGAATCGATCAAGTCTTATTTTATATTTGATTGATTGAGATTCAGATAAATTAAAAGCTTACCTGTATAATCACCCCAGCGGCTTTCAGTCTCCATGCTCTCTCTCTGTCGACTGTGATGTCACTCTGACATTAGTTGTCAATGTTTCCCCTGCTCTGCTCCTGCCGTGCTCTCTTTCCCTTTCTCTTTTTGTCTCTTTCTATCTTGTCTCCAACTCTCCTTTTGGCACGTTCTTTAAAGCTCCGCGCCCGACGTGCTCTCTCTAATTTTCTCTTTCTCTGTTCTTTCTCCCCCTCTCTCTCTATTCTCCAACTGTTCTTTTGGTGCACTTTTAAAGCTCCACTCCCGCCGTGCTGTCTTTCTCTCTGTTTCTTACTCCACAGCGGATGCCTGACTTGCTGAATATTTCCATCATTTTCTGTTTTCATAACACCATCTCTCTGCTCACTGTTTTCTGTCAGTTTGCTGCTTCATGGTGATAAGTTGGAACATCAGAGTATGGGCACAATGAGGTCAGGAGCCGAGTGGATCTAGTGGAACCTAAACAGAGCATCACTGAGCAAGTTATTGCTGTTTAAGTGGTGGGTGGTAGCAGTGTCGACTGCATCTTCCATTGCTTTGATGATGAATGAGAGTAGACTGAGGGCGCAATAATTAGCTGGATTGGATTGGTCCTGCTGTTTTTGGATAGGCATATTTGGGCATTGCCCACCTTGTCAGGTAAATGCCAGTGTTGAAGTTGTACTGGGTGAGCTTGCCTTGGGACACTGCTAGTGCTGCAGCTCGTGTCTTCACAACTACAGCCCGGATGTTCGCAGTAAAGGCCTGTTCCAGTGTAAAATTGAAACCCTGAGGGGACCACATCCAACCCGAACACGAACTGGGCCCGAGCCCTTTATTATTTTTTTGCCGTGCCCGAACTGACAGACTGTCCTAATGAAGTTAATAATATCAAACACGTTATTGTGATCTACCTTGTCCAAATGTTGTGATCCGGTTCATCCGTTCCGGCAGCAGGCTATTCCTGGAGATGGAGTTGGAAATCTGATCCTGATCTCATCACAAGGAACCAAAGACCCCGCCCCCAAGTTTCACACAGGAGCACTTTGTGGCCGAGTTCATTGGATGGTGATCAGGGGAACAAACTTAGTGATTTCCTTACCCCCTTCCTTTTTTAGTCAACACAGTTCGCGGAGGGTTATAGGGCTGTCGAGATTTGGAGTGGTGGGGTGAGGTGATGGGTGTTCAAGGTCATGAAGATTTGAACATTAGCAACACAGAGGGCAATGATCATTTTCTTACTGCTATTCCTAATCTCAGTCAATTTAATTCAGAGAGATTGGACTGGAAGGTAAATTTCAGTGAAAGGAAAGACTGATTGATTGGAAATATTACAGATCAGATAGCAGGACATCCCAGTGTTGTTTGATTGTTAATGTACAGTACTGCAGGTTCCCTGCTGCTGTATAATCATTAGTCTACAGTACTGCCGATCTGCTGTACTGTTTGATTGAAGAATTCTGGTTGATCTGCATACACATCATGGCCAGCACCTCAGATAGTTTACAAAGAAAAGAAACAAACAAACAAAAAAAAGGGATGTCAATGTTGACAAAGTATGTTGAACAATTTCTAGCATTGACATTTACTACAAATTTACATAAAGGTTCGTATCACTTTTAAAACAAATATTTTTTTTACCCTAGATTATTTGATGTTATGGGTAAATCTCAACTCTCCAAATCTTTCAGAGTGTCCATCTATTCTATGAGATCTTTGTTAGTTTCTTTTAACACTGCCGGATAAACAATCGGCAAGCGCTGCACATTAATTGTTTTTACACACTGGACTGTCTTGTTTCTCTACAAAATTACAGTTCAAGCTTTGAAAAGATAAAACATCCCAGAAACCCTGATTTGAAGCATTAAAATCCGAAACAAATAATCTAACAGCGATCGAATGCAGTTATGTATTTATTGAACATCTTTCTTCCAACTCCTTGAGTACCTAAAATTAAATATCCCAAGTCTAGGAGCCGAACGAAGTTTTTGTAGATAACTTTCAAATACACACAGTATTTCTCTTTTCTGTCAGAAATAGCAGCTTGTCTCTTCTGAGACTTTCAAACAACGGCTCGACTCTGTCATGATTTTTAAGCAATCTTCTCATGATATTAACCATTTTCTCTCGACAAACTAAGACTTGCTCTTCTCTAGCACCTTTCACGACCTCAGGACGTCCCAACCCACTTTCCACCCAATGAAGGCCTTTGTGAATTGCAGTCACTGTTGTAAAGTAGGAAACGCAGCCGCCATTGCCCACTGCAAGCTCCCAAGAACGGCACTGTGATAATAACCAGATAAAACAGAAATAAATCGCGTCAAACTGTATATTAAAAAGAAAACATACAGCCGACTCAAACGAAGCACCCAATGAGCAGTGAGATGATTTAGTAGTCTCAGTTACAAACGTAGCAAGTAGGTATTCTCAGTTACAGACATAGCAAGTAAGTAGTCTCAGTTACAGACATAGCAACAAAAAAAGAAAAGACTAAATAGTTTTATAAATTGCCATGTAGAAAACAAATAGTGTCAACAGTGGAAGGCTCAATGGCAATCCGCCACTATTCGATTGTCCTTCCAGTTGCGCTGAAGTTTCTCTCACTGCTGCTACCGCACGCCGGAATGCCAAGTGTATACTTCGAGCCAGCCGGGCTAATTTAGGGTATGCAACAATGTGTTCCTTCCACCAGGCAAACAGATCAGTTTGTTTTCCATCGTCAACACATCAGTCCTCTGTGCTGTGTACCGCTGCACTTCACCATTTGCCTCCACTTCTTCATGAAAATTTTCCAATACTGTCAGTGTTTTTTGACAACAATGTAGGTTCATTGTCAACCACTGTGGTTTCCTTCTGTCTAAGGTTGTTGAAAAGTCTGCGTACTTAAGAACAAACTTTTTTGCCTACCATTAAAGCAAAATACTGCAGACGCTGGAAATATGAAATAAAAAACAAGAAATGCTGGTAATACTCAGCAGGTCTGGCAGCATCTGTGGAGAGGGAAGCAGAGTTAACGTTTCAGGTCAGTGACCATTCATCAGAACTGGCCAAGGTTAGAAATGTAATACGTTTTGCGCGAATAAAGCAGGGGTTAGACAAAAGATAACAAAATACAAGGTGTTTATAGGACAGGGTCACAGAGAATAACTGACCAGAAGCTCATTGAACAAAGGCAAACGACATGTCAACAGTGCGTTGAAAGACAAAGCGTTGGTTCAGCTTCTGGTCATCTATTCTCTGTGACCCTGTCCTATCAACACCTTGTCTTTTGTTATCCCTTGCCCCACCCCTTTTTTTAGCTGAAAACCTATTATATTTCGAACCTTTGCCAATTCTGATGAAGGGTCACTGACCTGAAAAGTTAATTCTGCTTCTCTCTCCACTGCCAGACCTGCTGAGTATTTCCAGCATTTCTTGTTTTCCCTCCCTATCATGGCTGGACAACATACGCAGCTGATTAAATTTAGGCCGGAGAAATGCTACTATCTTGTGAACGTCATTTACTTCAACTTTCTTCAGAAGCCACTCTCTGTGCCGTTTCCTGACAACTGCTTTCATTTGAGTATCTGCAGAAAGTGGCATACAGAGTTGTTTTATTTTCTCAAACCACGGAATTAACAAGTTCAATGTCGGATAATGGTCTTCCTCGAGTTCCCTCTGAGCTTCAGGAAATGGTCGGAGGAACTGAACCAAAATCTGCAAGACATCGGGAGAGATGTTTTCCAGCCTGTAGTTTTCCCCACGCTGTTCCAGTTTCTCGGGCAGCTCTTGATAAATATTCTGAATTGAATTCAGTGTCAGATACACAGTACTGTACCCCGTTTCTCCCATTTTATTTACAGTTTCAGACAACTGTGCAGTAAGACCAGATTGTTTAACACATGTCACCAAGTCTTTGGCTTGAAGTATAGTTTCGACAAAATCTGGAGCTTCAGAAGCTAATTCCTTTGGATCAAGTGAATGTTGAAGGATCGTGTTATATACGTGGTCCTTACAATCCAGACATCGATATGGTCTAAGAGCAAGCACTATGTTAGCACCTTGATCTGTCACTCAGACTAATTTATTTGCTGGGTTGAATCCAACAGTATTCACGAGCAGGTTTAAAATCTCACACCTGATGTTTTTATCAGTTTTGACGTCCTCCAGTGGACACTTTGGCATAAAGTTGAACATGTACAGTGATCTAACAACAAGTTATCAACAAAAAATGGATTCTACGGTAGTCATCCGCCCACATGTAAGTTGTCATTCCTACATTCACATCCTTTAGTATGTCAGTAATTAGAGATTAGTTGTTTTCTCTTTTCTTCGACCACATCACGGCACCTTCTTGAAACTGTACTTGGATTTGGTAACACAATTGATGCTGATACTAGACAGTATGTTGCACTCACAATGATAAGCTCTTGTGGTAGCTCAACAAACCCTTAACCAGAGACAGTTTGGAAAGATCGAATATCCGTGCAACAAAGACTTTCGCATTTGTCTGCAGTTTCTGATTTCTTGTGAGTGGGTATGTTTTTCTTCCCTTGCCTGTACAGACGAAGTTAGAATGGACTGACTTGGCCCTGCTGCGGGTCAAGTACAACCTTTCTCAGTGTGCTGCTGCAAAGATGAATCTCCCATCTTATTGCTGTCAGATTTTAGTATAAGTTTCCAAGATTTGCATTGCACAAATCCACTTGAGCTTTTACTATTGCAGAAAGCAACAGCATTGAAATGTTTCCAAGTGGAAGATTAACCTTTCCGCCTACAGGACTTTCCACTGCTAAACATTATCCAGTAGTCAGTACTCGTTTTACATCCATAGTGTACTGCAGTGTAGAATCACCTTCAGAAGTATTGAAGCGACAGCATGAGCACAATGACGTTATAGAGACGCTCACTCACTCACTGCAGAGTGCGGAGTCTGGACTGCACGTTACCCACCTTGACCTGAATGTTGAATTGAAGATTACTTCCCGGAGGAAGCACTGTCCAGCCCGACCTGCCCAGAGCCCGAATGCTGGACTGGGAAGAGAGGGCCATCCCGACCCGAACCCGACACATGTCACCGGGTCCAGTCGGCTTCAGGTCGGGGAGCCAGGCTTTAACTGAGACAAGAGTTTAATTCCAGTTCTTTGTTAATTTATTGAATTCAACAGTATCAACTGACATGGAGGGATTTGTACCCATGTTGCCAAGGAATTAGACCACACTTCTGCTTTTTGATTTCTACTTTAGTGATTATTTTTTTAAGAATTCTATGTCTAAGTCTGCATTTCCTGCTAATCAGGCAAGGTCAGCAGATTTCTTCCCTTTACGGCATTAGCAAACCAGTCTTTTTTTAAAATTATAGTCAACAAAATTTTTTTTAGACTAGCTTCTTAATTGCAGGTTTTTGAAATGCTGTTTGCGGATTCGAACCTCAATTTCGAGATCCAAGGCCTGGGTCTCTGCCTGATAGTGGTTTAGTGATATTGCCACTAGGTCATCGCCTTCCTGACTGCATGACCATCTCCTGTTACACTAATGCCCTGTAAATGTGAGTCTGGACTCATCGCTGGATTTCCGAGTCCCTCTTGAGTAAAATAACTAGATTGTCGAGTCAAAGAAGAACATTGCTCTCCTGCTCATCCCCAAAGAGGAAATTCAAGGGCAAAATTCATGGTGATTTCAAGATTTCAGTCGAACAAGTAGTGAACATGTCAGAGATCGGGTGAGAGAGCGCCATCAGTGCAACAATAAAATAGGTTTCAGTCGAATGAAACCTTACCGACTGTAGGTGTCAAAGGCAGGAAAGATCTAGTAACTTACCCGTTATACCAGAGATTGTTAGAAAGACAATAGCAAAATAAAAAGATACACCCCTACATACTGTAGCCACACATACAATATCAGAGGTGAAGGGAGACAGAATAAATCCCATACACACACAGCACCAGAAATGGACAAGTACAGAATGAATTCCACACTCACATTCTGCAGCAGACGCTTACAGATAGAGAATGTTTCCGTCTCTCTTACACGCAGTATCAGGAATTTTCAGATGGAGTATAAGTCTCACAGTCATACACAGGAACAGAGAGTGACAGATTCAGAATTAATCCCTCACACACACATTACGGGAGAGTGATAGGCACAGAGGTAATCTCAGACGCACACTGCACCAGACAGTGATAGAAACAAAATAAATCCCACAGTCAGACACAGTAGCTGGAATTGTCAGATAGAAAGTGAATCCCACACTCACACACAGTTACTGAGAAAGACAGATACAGAATTAATCTCACACACATACAATGTACCAGAATTTTACACATACAGTATTATTCCCACTCTCGGGGTAAGGTGGAGGGCGCGGTGGTGCAGGAGAACAAAGAGAATTACAGCACAGGAACAGGCCCTTCGGCGCTCCAAGCCGGCGCTGATTCAGATCCTCTATCTAAACATGTCGCCTATTTTCTAAGTGTCTGTATCTCTTTGCTTCCTGCCCATTCATGTATCTCTCTAGATACATCTTGAAAAGACGCTATCATGCCCACGTCTACCACCTCCACTGGCAACGCGTTCCAGGCACCGACCACCCTCTGCGTAAAGAACTTTCCACGCATATCCCCCCTAAACGTTTCCCCTCTCACTTTGAACTCATGACCCCTATTAATTGAGTCCCCCACTCTGGGAAAAAGCTTCTTGCTATCCACCCTGTCTATACCTCTCACGATTTTGTACACCTCAATCAGGTCCCCCCTCAACCTCCGTCTTTCAAATGAAAATAATCCTAATCTACTCCACCTCTCTTCATAGCTAGTGCCCTCATTACCAGGCAACATCCTGGTGAACCTCCTCTGCACCCTCTCCAAAGCATCTACATTATTTTGGTAATGTGGCGACCAGAACTGCACGCAGTATTCCAAATGTGGCCGAACCAAAGTCCTATACAACTGTAACATGACCTGCCAACCCTTGTACTCAATACCCCGTCCGATGAAGGAGAGCATGCCATATGCCTTCTTGACCACTCTATTGACCTGCGTTGCCATCTTCAGGGAACAATGGACCTGAACACCCAGATCTCTCTGCACATCAATTTTCCCCAGGACTTTTCCATTTACTGTATAGTTCACTCTTGAATTGGATCTTCCAAAATGCATCACCTCGCATTTGCCCTGATGAAATCCATCTGCCATTTCTCTGCCCAACTCTCCAATCTACATATATTCTGCTGTATTCTCTGACAGTCCCCTTCACTATCTGCTACTCCACCAATCTTAGTGTCATTTGCAAAATTGCTAATCAGACCACCTATACTTTCCTCCAAATCATTTATGTATATCATAAACTACAGTGGTCACAGCACGGATCCTTGTGGAACACCACTGGTCACACGTCTCCATTTTGAGAAACTCCCTTCCACTGCTACTCTCTGTCTCCTGTTGCCCAGCCAGTTCTTTATCCATCTAGCTAGTACACCCTGGACCCCATGCGACGTCACTTTCTCCATCAGCCTCCCATGGGGAACCTTATCAAACGCCTTACTGAAGTCCATGTATGTGACATCTACAGCCCTTCCCTCATCAATCAACGTTGTCACTTCCTCAAAGAATTCTATTAAGTTGGTAAGACATGAACTTCCCTGCACAAAACCATGTTGCCTATCACTGATAAGCCCATTTTCTTCCAAATGGGAATAGATCCTATCCCTCAGTATCTTCTCCAGCAGCTTCCCGACCACTGACGTCAGGCTCACCGGTCTATAATTAGCTGGATTATCCCTGCTACCCTTCTTAAACAAGAGGACCACATTAGCAATCCTCCAGTCCTCCGGGACATCACCCGTGTTTAAGGTTGCTGCAAAGATATCTGTTAAGGCCCCAGCTATTTCCTCTCTCGTTTCCCACAGTAACCTGGGATAGATCCCATCCGGACCTGGGGACTTGTCCACCTTAATGCCTTTTAGAATACCCAACACTTCCTCCCTCTTATGCCGACTTGACCTAGTTTTATCAAACATCTGTCCCTAACCTCAACATCCGTCATGTCCCTCTCCTCAGTGAATACCGATGCAAAGTACTCGTTTAGAATCTCACCCATTTTCTCTGACTCCACGCATAACATCCCTCCTTTGTCCTTGAGTGGGCCAATCCTTTCTCTAGTTACCCTCTTGCTCCTTATATATGAATAAAAGGCTTTGGGATTTTCCTTAACCCTGTTTGCTAAAGATATTTCATGACCCCTTTTAGCCCTCTTAATTCCTCGTTTCAGATTGGTCCTACATTCCCGATATTCTTCCAAAGCTTCGTCTTTCTTCAGCCTCCTAGACCTTATGTATGCTTTCTTTTTCCTCTTAGCGAGTCTCACAATTTCACCTGTTATCCATGGTTCCCTAATCTTGCCATTTCTATCCCTCATTTTCACAGGAACATGTCTCTCCTGCACGCTAATCAATTCCTCTTTAAAAGAATCCCACACATCAAATGTGGATTTACCTTCAAACAGCTGCTCCCAATCTACATTCCCCAGCTCCTGCCGAATTTTGGTATAGTTGGCCTTCCCCCAATTTAGCGCTCTTCCTTTCGGACCACTCTCATCTTTGTCCATGAGTATTCTAAAACTTATGGAATTGTGATCACTATTCCCAAAGTAGTCCCCTACTGAAACGTCAACCACCTGGCCTGGCTCATTCCCCAACACCAGGTCCAGTATGGCCCCTTCCCGAGTTGGACTATTTACATACTGCTCTAGAAACCCCTCCTTGAAGCTCCTTACAAATTCTGCTCCATCTAGACCTCGAACACTAAGTGAATCCCAGTCAATGTTGGGAAAATTAAAATCTCCTATCACCACCACCCTGTTGCTCCTACATCTTTCCATAATCTGTTTACATATTTGCACCTGTATCTCACGCTCGCTGTTGGGAGGCCTGTACTACAGTCCCAACATTGTTACCGCACCCTTCCTATTTCTGAGTTCTGCCCATATTGCCTCACTGTTCGATTCCTCCATAGTGCCCTTCTTCAGCACAGCAGTGATATCCTCTTTGACCAGTAATGCAACTCCTACACCCCTTTTATCTCCCTCTCTATCCCGCCTGAAGCATCGATATCCTGGGATATTTAGTTGCCAATCATGCCCTTCCGTCAACCAAGTCTCAGCAATAGCAATAACATCATACTGCCAGGTACTAATCCAAGACCGAAGTTCATCTGCCTTACCTACTACACTTCTTGCATTAAAACAAATGCACCTCAGACCACCAGTCCATTTGCTTTCATCATCTGCGCCCTGCCTACTCTTTCCCTTAGTCACGCTGACTTCATTATCTCGTTCCTCACAGTCTTTGGTTACTACCTCCTTACTGTCCACTGACCTCCTCATTTGGTTCCCATCCCCCTGCCACATTAGTTTAAACCCTCTCCAACAGCGTTAGCAAAAGCACCCCAAGGACATTGGTTCCAGTCAGGCCCAGGTGTAGACCGTCTAATTTGTAATAGTCCCACCTCCCCCAGAACCTGTCCCAATGTCTCAAAAATCTGAACCCCTCCCTCCTGCACCATCTCTCAAGCCACGCATTAATCCTGACTATTCTTTCATTTCTACTCTGACTATCACGTGGCTCTGGTCGCAATCCTGAGATTACTACCTCTGAGGTCCTACTTTTTAACTTGGCTCCTAACTCCCTATATCCTGCTTGTCGGACCACATCCCGTTTTTTACCTATATAAAGACAGCGAGAGAGGGGATTGAGATTTTCACACTGCAGAAATGTTCCTCTCTCTGGGATTTGCCAACTGATAGCAATAAAGAGATTATTTGTGTAATATCGCATTGCTGCCGATGGGATCTTGCTGTGCACAGCTTGCCTGCAGAATTCCCCGCATTGCAACAGTGTCTACATTTTAGAAGTGAATTCATTGTGTGTAAAGCTCTCGGGATGGGTTGAGCTTGAAGCCGTTATAATTCCTGAATAATGCTGGTGTTTTGGGCAGTGTCGTGAATATGAGGGTTAAATGAAATGTGCAGCAGCCATTTGAATTGAGAGGGAGATTCTGAGAGTGGATTTCTCTGTCCCTGTCTCTCTCTCTCTCTCTATCTTTCTCTCTGAATGAGGGTAACAGGAGGGAGAGGGAGGCAGGAGAGTGAGAGAAACAAGGAGGGAATCAGAGGGGAGAGGGAGCCAGCGGGCTGTTATCACACTGCTACTGGTGGGATCTTGCTGTGCACAAATGGCCTGCAGTGTTCCCAACATTGTAACAGTGACGAACACTTTAAAAATCAATTCATTGAGTTTCAAATGCTGCCGATTGCTTTCAAACCATTCTACTGATGTTCTGAGTTTAGATTTCTCTCTCTGTCTCTCTCCATCTTTCTTTCCCTCTGTCTCTCTATTTAAACCTTCAATAGTTAAAAACACACACTGCAGTTTGATTCACTGTTGTTTTAAATGGTGAGACAGAAATATTTCGGAGCTATATGGACAGAGAGAGAGAGAGAGAGAGAGAGAGAGAGAGAGAGAGAGAGAGAGAGAGAGAGAGAGAGAGAGATGGGAGTTTGTTACTGGGGGCTTTTATCACATTGCTACTTGTGGGATCTTGCTGTGCATCAAGTGTCCTGCAGCATTTCCTACATGAAAACAATGAGGACACTTTAAAATTCAGCTTCCTGACTGACTTAGTGTGCATTTCTCTGTTTTTCCATGATTTTACAATAGCTACAAGAGCTGAACGGCATTTTCTGAGGAATTTGATTGGATATCTGGCTATGATCACATTGTGGGATCCTGTTGTGTATACATTCCCGGCATCAATTCCTACATTACAACACGGAGGCAGAAACAGGTGGAGAGGAGAAGAGGGAGAGTGAGAAACAGCTGGAGGTGACTGTTTAGACACACGAGGACAGAGAGAGAGACAGGCAGAATGTGGTGAGGGAGGGAAGGCAGAGAAAGATGGAGAAAGACAGACAGAGAGAGAGAAAGACATCAACACTGAAAACCTTGGTAAACTGAATTTTGAAGTGTCAACATTGCTGAGATCTTGCAGTGCAGAGATTGCCTGCAGAATTCCCTGCATTGCAAAAGTGACTACATTTTAGAGGTGAATTCATTGTGTGTGAAGCTCCCTGAAGGCCTGGAATTAAAATCCTGAGCTTGAAGCCGATATAATTTCCGGATAATGCTGGTGTGTTGGGCAGTGCAGTGAATTTGAGGGTGAACTGAAATGTGCAGCAGCCATTTCAGTTGCGAGTGAGATTCTGAGAGTGGATATCTCTGTCTCCCTCTCTCTCTCCCTCCATCTGTCTCTCCAAATGAGATCAATAGGACAGACAAAGCGGCAAGAGAGAAAGGGAAACATGAAGGTAATCAAACGGGAAGTGGGGTAGCCGGCTGTTACCACACTGCCGCTTGTGGAATCTTGCTGTGCATCAATGGACTACAGCATTTTGAATATTGTAACATTGACGAAAGCTTTAAAAATTGGTCAATTGAGTGACAAATACTTCTGTGAATCAGCAATGAAATGGCTGAAATGTGAAGGTTTCTAAAGGCTTGTTCTCATTCTTAAATAATGCTGGTGTGTTGGGCTTTGGGCTGAATTTGACAGTGAAATGAAACACCTAGGGGGCATTTGAATTCAGATTTTCAGGGAAGGGAATGTGGATTTCTCTCTCTATCCTTCTACAGGAGAGAAGATGGGGTCACAAGTGTTTGTGTGTTTTTACAATGAGGCAGAAACATATGTAGAGAGACACACAGAGAAATAGAGAGAAAGAGCGAGAGGGAGAGAGAGAGAGAGAGAGCAGGAAATGACAAGGTAAACACATTCACACTTCCCAGTCTCTGGCTCTGTATTGGGGGATGTGCTTGTAAGATGGGGAGTCACTGAGAGAATGTTTTATGTCCGTGAGTGAAATATAGATCCCTGGGCGCTTCCTGTGTTTTATTTCTGTTTAAAAATGCTTTGCTTTGTTAGAATCAATTTTATTTCTCTTATTCCCAAGGAGAATCTTTTTGAAAGCTGCAGGTGTGATGATGCTGAGGGAGAATCATTTGGCCACGTGGAATTCTCAGACAAGAGCTTTAACCGGAGAGGAAAATAATAATAAATATGCATGTGTCATTGTCAAATTCATTTCCAGATACAAAAAAGAAGACAGTGTGTTTTCGGGGCTGATAGAAAAACAAACTGCTGGAAAAGCACCGTATTTCCAGCACGGGTTTTATTTCAGATTTCCAGCTTCCGCAGTGTTTTGATTTTGTGTTTTCGGGGGTCTGTGGATTTTTTGCCACATGGGAGGGGCCTGGAGAACGCTTTGAAAAGATAAGTTTAGGACGTGCTGCTCCAGATCAGTCAATGTAATCCCATAGATTTCCCTCTCCACATCTCTTGCTGCAACTTGTTCCCTGCACCTTCCCTTTTGTTCCCAGCTCTGTTTCTTCACATCTTCAAATCCCTATCTTTGTATCTCTCAACATCCTTTCGATCTCTGCCCCTCTCTAGAGTCTCAAAGGTTTCCATTGTCACTCTCTTTCTGCGACTCTCTGCATCTTTATCTGTCTCTCTCTCAGTCCATTTCTTCTCTCACTCACTTCCAAATCCCTGAATCTTTCCATCTCTGCTCCTCCTTTCCTGCAAGATTATCTCTGCATTTCCCCCATCCCGGGACACCTCTCTCTATTCTGTAAACGCATCTTACTTTGCATCTCTGCCCCTCCACATCTTTCTGCCTCTGCATCTCTCTCTTGGTCTGGGAAATTTCTCAATACCTACATCTCTCTGTGAATGTCTCCATTTCTCTCTCTCTCTCTCTTCCCTTCTCGGCATTGAGAAAATAGAACATAGAACAGTGCAGCACAGTACAGGCCCTTCGGCCCACGATGTTGAGCCGAACCTTTAACCTACTCTAAGATCAAACGACCTGCATACCCTTAATACTACTACCATCCATGTACCTTTCCAAGAGTCGCTTAAAGGTCCCTAATGTATCTAATATATCTGACCTTCTGTTCTCAGTTTCTCTCATTGGTTTCGAACTCCCTGCATCTCATTCTCCAGGGCCCTGTCCATGTATTTCTCTCTCTCTGTTCTGTCCTAATCCCGGGGTCTGTTTTCTGTGTCTCTATCCGAATGTCTGAGGGAGGATTTGTACTCGCTGCCTTGGTGTTGTACAGGGTGATTGTGAAGTGGGATCCTGCTTTACATCTCTGCCCAGTTTTGCTCCCAATGCGGTAAAAACAGGGGAGAGATGCTGAACGGACAGCCGATTCACAACCACCCTCCTCCCCTCCACCCTGGTTTGCACCATTGGCACCAAGTCCGAGTTCAGCCCAGTGTTTCTTTGACTCTCTGTGTCTGCTCCCCGACTGTCTCTGTCTGACCCCTTGTTGCCAGATGGGGGAAGTGACAGATCAGCTATTACCGAACATGGGTGGGACAGGCTCAAAGGGCTGAATGGCCCCCTCCTGTCCCTGTGCCAGTCAGTGTGTGTGTGTTTGTGTGTGTCTCCCTCTGTTTGATTTTCTGAAGCCGATGAGGTGAACGGGTGAAACACCTTTCTGCAGAGAGGGATGTGTCTGGAGCTGGGATCTTCCTGTGCGTTAAAGGCTCAGAATGCCAGTTAGCCTCTGAAGGTCCTTGCTCAATGCCCGGCCCTGTGTTTGGCCTGACATGAGTTAAAGGTGCCGGGGGTCTGGGAGCAAGTTGATAGAATTCCAGTGGCTTATCCATATCAGGAATTAAAGCGAATGAAAGATTGTCGGGACACGGAGCCAAACCCAGGAAAGTGTTGGAGGTGGGAATAACACGGGGCGTGGGGAGGTGGGGGGGGGGGGGAGGAAGGGGGCTGTTCACGGGGGAGATGATACATGGTGGGAATTTGTAGAGGGGTGGGGGCATTTACAGGACAGGGATAGTTTTTGAAGGGGGGTGTTTACAGTGGAGTGCAGAGGGGAGAATTAGATTGGGGTCAGTTAATAGGGGGTATTTAGATGGGAGTCTGTTCCTGGGGGTATTTAGATGGGGGGTCCGTTCTGGGGGGTATATAGATGGGGGTCTGTTTCTGGGGGGTATTAAGATGGGAGTTTGTTCCTGCAGAGGGTATTTAGATGGGGGTCTGTTCCGGGGGGGTGGGTGCATATTGAGATGGGAGTTTGTTCCTGGTGGGGTATTTAGATGGGACTTTGTTCCCAGGGGTATTTAGGTGGGGATTTGCTCCTGGGGGGGAGGGTATTTAAATGGGAGTCAGTTCCTGGGGGTAGTTAGATGGGAATCAGATCCTGGGGGGGGGGTTTAGATGGGAGTTTGTTCCCGGGGGTATTTAGATGACAGTTTGTTCCTGGGGGGGGGGGGGGTATGTAGATGGGAGTCAGATAATGAGGGGATATTTAGATGGGAGATTGTTCCCGGGGGGTATTTAGATGGGGATCTGTTCCTGGGGGTGGGAGGTTATTTAGATGGGAGTCTGTTCCTGGGGCGGTATTTAGATGGGAGTTTGCTCCTGCGGGGTAATTAGATGGTAGTCTGTTGCCGGGGGGTATTTAGATGGGAGTCTGTTCCTGGGGGTATTTAGATGGGGATCTGTTCACAGATGTGGGGTACTTAGACGGGGGTCAGTTCTGGGCGGGTATTTAGATGGGAGTCTGTTCCTGCAGGGACTATTTAGATGGGGGTCTGATCTTGGGGGTTAATTTAGATGGGAGTTTGTTCCCGGGGGGTATTTAGATGGGAGTTTATTCCCGGGGGCTATTTAGATGGGAGTTTGTTCCTGCGGGGGTATTTAGATGGATGTTTGTTCCCGGGGAGTATTTAGATGGGGATCTGTTCCTGGGGAGTGGAGGGTTATTTAGATGGGAGTCAGTTCCTGGGGGGTATTTAGATGGGGATCTGTTCACAGATGTGGGGTACTTAGATGGGGGTCAGTTCTGAGCGGGTATTTAGATGGGAGTCTGTTCCTGCAGGGACTATTTAGATGGGGGTCTGATCTTGGGGGTTAATTTAGATGGGAGTTTGTTCCCGGGGGGTATTTAGATGGGAGTTAATTCCCGGGAACTATTTAGATGGGATTCAGTTCCTGCGGGGGTATTTAGATGGATGTTTTTTCCCGGGGAGTATTTCGATGGGGATCTGTTCCTGGGGGGTGGAGGGTTATTTAGATGGGAGTCAGTTCCTGGGGGGTATTTAGATGGGTGTTTGTTACTGGGGGATATTTAGATGGGAGTTTGTTCCTGCGGGGTATTTAGATGGTAGTCTGTTGCCGGGGGGTACTTAGATGGGAGTTTGTCCTGTGGGTGGAATTTAGATGGGAGTCTGTTCCTGCAGGGGATAATTAGATGAGGGGCTGTGCCGGGGTGTTGGGGTATTGAGATGGGAGTTTGTTCCTGGGCGGGGTATTTAGATGGGAGTTTCTTCTCAGCGGAAATTTAGATGACAGTTTGTTCCTGGCGGGTTATTCAGATGGGAGTTTGTTCCCGGGGGGTATTTAGATGGGGATCTGTTCCTGGGGGTGGTGGGGGAGGTTATTTAGAGGGGAGTCTGTTCCTGCGGGGTATTTAGATGGTAGTCTGTTGCCGGGGGGTATTTAGATGGGAGTCTGTTCCTGGGGGTATTTAGAAGGGGATCTGTTCACAGATGTGGGGTACTTAGATGGGGGTCTGTTCTGAGCGGGTATATAGATGGGAGTCTGTTCCTGGGGGTTAATTTAGATGGGAGTTTGTTCCTGCGGGGTATTTAGATGGTAGTCTGTTGCCGGGGGGTATTTAGATGGGGGTTTGTCCTGTGGGTGGAATTTAGATGGGAGTATGTTCCTGCAGGGGATAATTAGATGGGGGTCTGTTCCGGGGTGGGGTGTATTAAGATGGGAGATTGTTCCTGGGGGGGGGGGTGGTATTTCGATGGGAGTTTATTCCTAGGGCGGTGTGATTTAGATGGGAGTTTTTTCTCAGCGCAAATTAAGATGACAGTTTGTTCCTGGCGGGTTATTCTGATGGGAGTTGCTTCCCGGGGGGTATTTAGATGGGAGTTTGTTCCTGGGGGGGTTATTTAGATGGGAGCCAGTTCCTGGGCGGTATTTAGATGGGAATCAGTTCCAGGGGGGCTATTTAGATGGACGTTTGGTCCTGGGGGTTATTTAGATGGGAGTTTCTTCCCGTGGGGTATTTAGATTAGAGTTTGTTCCTGGGGGGTTATTTAGATGGGAGCCAATTCCTGGGCGGTATTTAGATGGGGGTTTGTTCTTGGGGGTATTTGGGTGGGGGTCTGTTCCTGTGTGGGTAGTATTATTTAGATGGGAATCGGTTCCTGGCGGGCTATTTAGATGGAAGTTTGTTCCCAGGGGGCATTTAGATGGGAGTTTGTTCCTGGGGGGTTATTTAGATGGGAGTCAGATCCTGCGGGGTAATTAGATGGGAGTTTGTTCCCGGGGGGTATGTAGATGGGAGCTTGTTCCTGGGGGGTGGGTAATTAGATGGGAGTCAGATCCTGGGGGGTATTTAGATGTGAGTTTGTTCCCGGGGGGTATTTAGATGGGGATCTGTTCCGGGGTAGGAGTGTTATTTAGATGGGAGTCAGTTCCTGGGGGTATTTAGATGGAAGTTTGTTATGGAGGGGAGGGTATTTAGAAGTGAGTTTGTTCCTGCAGGGTATTTAGATGGTAGTCTGTTGCCAGGGGTTTTTTAGATGGGAGTTTGTCCTGGGGGGTGGGGTATTTAGATGTGAACCTGTTCCTGGGGGGTTATTTAGATGGGACTCAGTTCCTGGGGGGGCATTGAGATTGGAGTTTGTTCCCGGGGGTTATTTAGATGGGAGTTTGTTCCTGGGGGTGGGGTATTCAGATGGGGCTCTGTTCCTGGGGGTATTTAGATGGGGGTCTGTTCACAGAAGTGGGGTAATTAGAAGGGGGTCAGATCCTGGGGGGTATTTAGGTGGGAGTTTGTTCCCGGGGGGTATTTAGATGGGGATCTGTTCCTGGGGGGGGAGGTTATTTAGATGAGAGTCTGCTGCTGGGGGATTTTAGATGGGAGTTTGTTACTGGGGCGGTATTTAGATGGGAGTTTGCTCCTGCCGGGTATTTAGATGGTTGTCTATTGCCGGGGGGTACTTAGATGGGAGTCTGTTCCAGGGGGTGTTTAGATGATAATCTGTTCACAGATGTAGGGTACTCAGATGGGGTTCTGTTCTGGGCAGGTATTTAGATGGGAGTCTGTTCCTGCAGGGGGTATTTAGATGGGGGTCTGTTCATGGGTGTTAATTTAGATGGGAGTTTGTTCCCGGGGGGTATTTAGATGGGAGTTTATTCCAAGGGGCTTTTTAGATGGGAGTTTGTTCCTGGGCAGGGATTTAGATGGAAGTCAGTTCCATGGGGGGTATTTAGATGGATGTTTGTTCCCGGGGAGTATTTAGATGGGGATCTGCTCCTGGGGGGGTGGAGGGTTTTATAGATGGGAGTCAGTTCCTGGGGGATATTTAGATGGGAGGTTGTTACTGGGGGTTATTCTGATGGGAGTTTGATCCTGCGGGGTATTTCGATTGTATAACAAAGAACAAAGATAATTACAGCACAGGAACAGGCCCTTCGGCACTCCAAGCCTGCGCCGATCCAGATCCTCTCTCTAAACATGTCGCCTATTTTCTAAGCTTCTGTATCTCTTTTCTTCCTGCCCATTCATGTATCTGTCTAGATACATCTTAAAAGACTCCATCGTGCCCGCATCTACCACCTCCGCTGGCAATGCATTCCAGGTGCCCACCACCCTCTGCGTAAAGAACTTTCCACGCATATCCCCCCTAAACTTTTCCCCTTTCACTTTGAACTCGTGTCCTCTAGTAATTGAAACCCCCACTCTGGGAAAAAGCCTCTTGCTATCCACCCTGTCTATACCTCTCATGATTTTGTACACCTCAATTAGGTCCCCCCTCAACCTCCGTCTTTCTAATGAAAATAATCCTAATCTACTCAACCTCTCTTCATAGCTAGCGCCCTCCATACCAGGCAACATCCTGGTGAACCTCCTCTGCACCCTCTCCAAAGCATCCACATCCTTTTGATAATGTGGCGACCAGAACTGCACGCAGTATTCCAAATGTGGCCGAACCAAAGTCCTATACAACTGTAACATGACCTGCCAACTCTTGTACTCAATGCCCCGTCCGATGAAGGAAAGCATGCCGTATGCCTTCTTGACCACTCTATTTACCTGCGTTGCCACCTTCAGGGAACAGTGGACCTGAACACCCAAATCTCTCTGGACATCAATTTTCCCCAGGACTTTTTCATTTACTGTATAGTTCACTCTTGAATTGGATCTTCCAAAATGCATCACCTCGCATTTGCCCTGATTGAACTCCATCTGCCATTTCTCTGCCCAACTCTCCAATCTATCGATATTCTGCTGTATTCTCTGACAGTCCCCTTCACTATCTGCTACTCCACCAATCTTAGTGTCGTCTGCAAACTTGCTAATCAGTCCACCTATACTTTCCTCCAAATCATTAATGTATATCACAAACAACAGTGGTCCCAGCACGGATCCCTGTGGAACACCACTGGTCACACGTCTCCATTTTGAGAAACTCCCTTCTACTGCTACTCTCTGTCTCCTGTTGCCCAGCCAGTTCTTTATCCATCTAGCTAGTACACCTTGGACCCCAAGCGCCTTCACTTTCTCCATCAGCCTGCCATGGGGAACCTTATCAAACGCCTTACTGAAGTCCATGTATATGACATCGACAGCCCTTCCCTCATCAATCAACTTTGTCACTTCCTCAAAGAATTCTATTAAGTTGGTAAGACATGACCTTCCCTGCACAAAACCATGTTGCCTATCACTGATGAGCCCATTTCCTTCCAAATGGGAATAGATCCTATCCCTCAGTATCTTCTCCAGCAGCTTCCCTACCACTGACGTCAGGCTCACCGGTCTATAATTACCTGGATTATCCCTGCTACCCTTCTTAAACAAGGGGACAACATTAGCAATTCTCCAGTCCTCCGGGACCTCACCCGTGTTTAAGGATGCTGCAAAGATATCTGTTAAGGCCCCAGCTATTTCCTCTCTCGCTTCCCTCAGTAACCTGGGATAGATCCCATCCGGACCTGGGGACTTGTCCACCTTAATGCCCTTTAGAATACCCAATACTTTTCCCACCTTATGCCGACTTGACCTAGAGTAATCAAACATCTGTTCCTAACCTCAACATCCGTCATGTCCCTCTCCTCGGTGAATACCGATGCAAAGTACTCGTTTAGAATCTCACCCATTTTCTCTGAGTCCAAGCATAACATTCCTCCTTTGTCCTTTAGTGGGCCAATCCTTTCTCGAGTTACCCTCTTTCTCCTTATATATGAATAAAAGGCTTTGGGATTTTCCTTAACCCTGTTTGCTAAAGATATTTCATGACCCCTTTTAGCCCTCTTAATTCCTCATTTCAGATTGGTCCTACATTCCCGATATTCTTTCAAAGCTTCGTCTTTCATCAGCCGCCTCGACCTTATGTATGCTTCCTTTTTCCTCTTAGCTAGTCTCACAATTTCACCTGTCATCCATGGTTCCCTAATCTTGCCATTTCTATCCCTCATTTTCACAGGAACATGTCTCTCCTGCACGCTAATCAACCTCTCTTTAAAAGCCTCCCACATATCACATGTGGATTTACCTTCAAACAGCTGCTCCCAATCTGCATTTCCCAGCTCCTGCCGAATTTTGGTATAGTTGGCCTTCCCCCAATTTAGCACTCTTCCTTTAGGGCCACTCTCGTCTATGTCCATGAGTATTTTAAAGCTTACGGAATTGTGATCACTATTCCCAAAGTAGTCCCCTACTGAAACTTCAACAACCTGGCCGGGCTCATTCCCCAACACCAGGTCCAGTATGGCCCCTTCCCGAGTTGGACTATTTACATACTGCTCTAGAAAACCCTCCTGGATGCTCCTTACAAATTCTGCTCCATCTGGACCTCTAACACTAAGCGAATCCCAGTCAATGTTGGGAAAATTAAAATCTCCTATCACCACCACCCTGTTGCTCCTACATCTTTCCATAATCTGTTTACATATTTGTACCTCTATCTCACGCTTGCTGTTGGGAGGCCTGTAGTACAGCCCCAACATTGTTACCGCACCCTTCCTATTTCTGAGTTCTGTCCATATTGCCTCACTGCTCAAGTCCTCCATCGTGCCCTCCTTCAGCACAGCTGTGATATCCTCTTTGACCAGTAATGCAACTCCTCCACCCCTTTTACCTCCCTCTCTATCCCGCCTGAAGCATCGATATCCTGGGATATTTAGTTGCCAATCATGCCCTTCCCTCACCCAAGTCTCAGTAATAGCAATAACATCATACTCCCAGGTACTAATCCAAGCCCTAAGTTCATCTGCCTTACCTACTACACTTCTTGCATTAAAACAAATGCACCTCAGACCACCAGTCCCTTTATATTCATCATCTGCTCCCTGCCTGCTCTTCCCCTTAGTCACACTGACTTCATTATCTAGTTCCTTACAGGCTTTTGTTACTACCTCCTTACTGTCAACTGACCTCAATTGGTTCCCATCCCCCTGCCACATTAGTTTAAACCCTCCCCAACAGCGCTAGCAAAAGCACCTCCAAGGACATTGGTTCCAGTCCGGCCCAGGTGTAGACCGTCCAATTTGTAATAGTCCCACCTCCCCCAGAACCGGTCCCAATGTCCCAAAAATCTGAACCCCTCCTTCCTGCACCATCTCTCAAGCCACGCATTCATCCTGACTATTCTTTCATTTTTACTCTGACTATCACGTGGCACTGGTAGTAATCCTGAGATTACTACCTCTGAGGTCCTACTTTTTAACTTGGCTCCTAACTCCCTAAACTCTGCTTGTAGGACCTCATCCCGTTTTTTACCTATATCATTAGTGCCTATGTGCACAATGACAACTAGCTGTTCACCCTCCCCCTTTAGAATGTTCTGCAGCCGATCTGAGACATCCCTGACCCGTGCACCTGGGAGGCAACATACCATTCGGGAGCCTCGTTTTCGACCACAGAACCGCCTATCTACTCCCCTTACAATCGAATCCCCTATGACTATAGCCCTTCCACTCTTTTTCCCGCCCTTCTGAACAGCAGAGCCAGCCAAGGTGCCATGGACCTGGCTACTGCTGCCTACCCCTGGTGAGCCATCTCCCTCAACAGTATCCAAAACGGTATACTTGTTTTGGAGGGAGATGACCGCAGGGGACTCCTGCGCTGCCTTCCTGCTCTTTCTCTGCCTTTTGGTCACCCATTCCCTTTCTCCCTCAGCAATCCTAATCTGCGGTGTGACCAATTCACTAAACGTGCTATCCACGACCTCCTCAGCATCGCGCATGCTCCAAAGTGAGTCCATCGGCAGCTCGAGAGCCGTCATGCGGTCTAACAAGAGCTGCAGTTGGACACACTTCCTGCACGTGAAGGAGTCAGGGACATCAGCCATGTCCCTGAGCTCCCACATTGAGCAAGAGGAGCATGACACGGGTCTGAGATCTCCTGACATTTTTAATCTTAAGCTTAACTTAGTTAAATGAAAAAGGAACGAAAAGTTTTTACCAATCACAATAAAACCAGATAAATCGAAAAAGCCTTACCTTATAAACACCCCACCGAGTCCTTTTTTTTTGGTTAGAGGAGGAGGGCGGGTGGGAAACACGACAAGTGTGGTGTTTCGGGTTCAGAAACCTCCCAAATATATAGTGTTTTACTTACCCAGCAGCCCCCTGGCCTCCGCCGAAAAACAAAAGGAAATTAAATTTACTTTCAAACTGACTTTCCCAGCTGCTCACTCGCTCACACTCTGCTCCCGAAAAAGCTGCTGCACTGAAAGGTAAGTTATTTTAAACCGCCCAAATATATAGTGTTTTACTTACCCAGCAGCCCCCTGGCCTCCGCCGAAAAACAAAAGGAAATTAAATTTACTTTCAAACTGACTTTCCCAGCTGCTCACTCGCTCACACTCTGCTCCCGAAAAAGCTGCTGCACTGAAAGGGAGTCTGTTGCCAGGGGGTATTTAGATGGGTGTTTGTCCTGCGGGTGGAATTTAGATGGGAGTCTGTTCCTGCAGGGGGTAATTAGATGGGGGTCTGTTCCGGCGTGGGGGTTATTGAGATGGGAGTTTGTTCTTGGGGGGGGCTGTATTTAGATGGGAGTCAGTTCCTGGACGGTATTTAGATGGGAGTTTATTACATGGGGGATATTTAGATGTGAGATTGTTCCTGGCAGGGTATTTAGATAGTAGTCTGTTGCCAGGGTTTTTTAGATGGGAGTTTGTCCTGGGGAGCAGGGTATTTAGATGGGAGTCTGTTCCTGGGGGGTTATTTAGATTGGGATCTGTTCCTGAAGGTTGGGGGGTTTTTTAGATGGGAGTCAGTTCCTGGTAGGTATTTAGATGGGAGTTTGTTACTGGGGGGTATTTAGATGGGAGTTTGTTCCTGCGGGATATTTAGATGGTAGTCTGTTGCCTGGGGGTATTTCGATGGGAGTTTGTCCTGTGGGTGGAATTTAGATGCGAGTCTGTTCCTGCAGTGGATAATTAGATGGGCGTCTGTTTCGGGGTGGGGGGGGTATTCAGATGGGAGTTTGTTCCTAGAGGGGGTATTTAGATGGGAGTTTATTACTGGGGGGTGTGATTTAGATGGGAGTTTCTTCCCGGGGGGTATTTAGATGGGAGTTTGTTCCTGGGGGGTTATTTAGATGGGAGCCAGTTGCTGGGCGGTATTTAGATGGGGGCCATTTCCTGGGGGTGTTCGGAAGGGGATCTGTTCCTGGGGGAGGTGGGTGATTTCGATGGGAATCAGTTCCTGGGGGGCTATTTAGATGGACGTTTGTTCCCGGGGAGTATTTAGATGGGAGTTTCTTCACGGGGGTTATTTAGATGGGAGTTTGTTCCTGGGGGGTTATTTAGATGGGAGCCAGTTCCTGGGTGGTATTTAGATGGGGGCCATTTCCTGGGGGTGTTTGGAAGGGGATCTGTTCCTGTGGGGGGGGTTATATTTAGATGGCAATCGGTTCTTGGGGGGCTATTTAGATGGAAGTTTGTTCCCGGGGGATATTTAGATGGGAGTTTGTTCCTGGGGGGTATTTAGATGGGAGTCAGATCCTGGGGGGTAATTAGATGGGAGTTTGTTCCCGGTGGGTATTTAGATGAGATTTTGTTCCTGGGGATGGGGGGTAATTAGTTTGGAATCAGATCCTGGGGGGTATTTAGATGGGAGTTTGTTCCCGGGGGGGTATTTAGATGGGGATCTGTTCCGGGGTGGGGGTGTTATTTAGATGGGAGTCAGTTCCTGGGGGTATTTAGAAGTGAGTTTGTTCCTGCAGGGTATTTAGATGGTAGTCTGTTGCCAGGGGTTTTTTAGATGGGAGTTTGTCCTGGCTGGTTGGGTATTTAAATGGGAATCTGTTCCTGGGGTGTTATTTAGATGGAACTCAGTTCCTGGGGGGCATTGAGATTGGACTTTGTTCCCGGGGGGTATTTAGATGGGTGTTTGTTCCTGCGGGTGGGGTATTCAGATGGGGGTCTGTTCCTGGGGGTATTTAGATGGGGGTCTGTTCACAGAAGTGGGGTAATTAGAAGGGGGTCAGATCCTGGGGGGGTATTTAGATGGGAGTTTGTTACTGGGGCGGCATTTAGATGGGAGTTTGCTCCTGCGGGGTATTTAGATGGTAGTCTTTTGCCGGGGTGTACTTAGATGGGAGTCTGTTCCTGGGAGTATTTAGATGGGTATCTGTTCACAGATGGGGGGTACTTAGATGCGGTTCTGATCTGGGCAGGTATTTAGATGGGAGTCTGTTCCTGCAGGGGGTATTTAGATAGGGGTCTGTTCCGGGAGGGGCATATTGAGATGGGAGTTTGTTCCTGGGGCTATTTAGATGGGGGTCTGTTCCTGGGTGTTAATTTAGATGGTAGTTTGATCCTGCGGGGTATTTAGATGGTAGTATGTTGCCAGGGGGTATTTAGATGGGTGTTTGTCCTGCGGGTGGAATTTAGATGGGGGCCATTTCCGGGGGGTGTTTGGAAGGGGATCTGTTCCTGGGGGAGGTGGGTGATTTCGATGGGAATCAGTTCCTGGGGGGCTATTTAGATGGACGTTTGTTCCCGGGGAGTATTTAGATGGGAGTTTCTTCCCGGGGGTTATTTAGATGGGAGTTTGTTCCTGGGGGGTTATTTAGATTGGAGCCAGTTCCTGGGTGGTATTTAGATGGGGGCCATTTCCTGGGGGTGTTTGGAAGGGGATCTGTTCCTGTGGGGGGGTTATATTTAGATGGCAATCGGTTCTTGGGGGGCTATTTAGATGGAAGTTTGTTCCCGGGGGGTATTTAGATGGGAGTTTGTTCCTGGGGGGTATTTAGATGGGAGTCAGATCCTGGGGGGTAATTAGATGGGAGTTTGTTCCCGGTGGGTATTTAGATGAGATTTTGTTCCTGGGGGGAGGGGGGGGTAATTAGTTTGGAATCAGATCCTGGGGGGTATTTAGATGGGAGTTTGTTCCCGGGGGGTATTTAGATGGGGATCTGTTCCGGGGTGGGGGTGTTATTTAGATGGGAGTCAGTTCCTGGGGGTATTTAGAAGTGAGTTTGTTCCTGCAGGGTATTTAGATGGTAGTCTGTTGCCAGGGGTTTTTTAGATGGGAGTTTGTCCTGGCTGGTTGGGTATTTAAATGGGAATCTGTTCCTGGGGTGTTATTTAGATGGGACTCAGTTCCTGGGGGGCATTGAGATTGGACTTTGTTCCCGGGGGGTATTTAGATGGGTGTTTGTTCCTGCGGGTGGGGTATTCAGATGGGGGTATGTTCCTGGGGGTATTTAGATGGGGGTCTGTTCACAGAAGTGGGGTAATTAGAAGGGGGTCAGATCCTGGGGGGGTATTTAGATGGGAGTTTGTTACTGGGGCGGTATTTAGATGGGAGTTTGCTCCTGCGGGGTATTTAGATGGTATTCTTTTGCCGGGGGTTACTTAGATGGGAGTCTGTTCCTGGGAGTATTTAGATGGGTATCTGTTCACAGATGTGGGGTACTTAGATGCGGTTCTGATCTGGGCAGGTATTTAGATGGGAGTCTGTTCCTGCAGGGGGTATTTAGATAGGGGTCTGTTCCGGGAGGGGCATATTGAGATGGGAGTTTGTTCCTGGGGCTATTTAGATGGGGGTCTGTTCCTGGGTGTTAATTTAGATGGTAGTTTGATCCTGCGGGGTATTTAGATGGTAGTATGTTGCCAGGGGGTATTTAGATGGGTGTTTGTCCTGCGGGTGGAATTTAGATGGGGGCCATTTCCTGGGGGTGTTTGGAAGGGGATCTGTTCCTGGGGGAGGTGGGTGATTTCGATGGGAATCAGTTCCTGGGGGGCTATTTAGATGGACGTTTGTTCCCGGGGAGTATTTAGATGGGAGTTTCTTCCCGGGGGTTATTTAGATGGGAGTTTGTTCCTGGGGGGTTATTTAGATTGGAGCCAGTTCCTGGGTGGTATTTCGATGGGGGCCATTTCCTGGGGGTGTTTGGAAGGGGATCTGTTCCTGTGGGGGGGGGTTATATTTAGATGGCAATCGGTTCTTGGGGGGCTATTTAGATGGAAGTTTGTTCCCGGGGGGTATTTAGATGGCAGTTTGTTCCTGGGGGGTATTTAGATGGGAGTCAGATCCTGGGGGGTAATTAGATGGGAGTTTGTTCCCGGTGGGTATTTAGATGAGATTTTGTTCCTGGGGGGAGGGGGGGTAATTAGTTTGGAATCAGATCCTGGGGGGTATTTAGATGGGAGTTTGTTCCCGGGGGGGTATTTAGATGGGGATCTGTTCCGGGGTGGGGGTGTTATTTAGATGGGAGTCAGTTCCTGGGGGTATTTAGAAGTGAGTTTGTTCCTGCAGGGTATTTAGATGGTAGTCTGTTGCCAGGGGTTTTTTAGATGGGAGTGTGTCCTGGCTGGTTGGGTATTTAAATGGGAATCTGTTCCTGGGGTGTTATTTAGATGGGACTCAGTTCCTGGGGGGCATTGAGATTGGACTTTGTTCCCGGGGGGTATTTAGATGGGTGTTTGTTCCTGCGGGTGGGGTATTCAGATGGGGGTCTGTTCCTGGGGGTATTTAGATGGGGGTCTGTTCACAGAAGTGGGGTAATTAGAAGGGGGTCAGATCCTGGGGGGGTATTTAGATGGGAGTTTGTTACTGCGGCGGTATTTAGATGGGAGTTTGCTCCTGCGGGGTATTTAGATGGTAGTCTATTGCCGGGGGGTACTTAGATGGGAGTCTGTTCCTGGGAGTATTTAGATGGGTATCTGTTCACAGATGTGGGGTACTTAGATGCGGTTCTGATCTGGGCAGGTATTTAGATGGGAGTCTGTTCCTGCAGGGGGTATTTAGATAGGGGTCTGTTCCGGGAGGGGCATATTGAGATGGGAGTTTGTTCCTGGGGCTATTTAGATGGGGGTCTGTTCCTGGGTGTTAATTTAGATGGTAGTTTGATCCTGCGGGGTATTTAGATGGTAGTATGTTGCCAGGGGGTATTTAGATGGGTGTTTGTCCTGCGGGTGGAATTTAGATGGTAGTATGTTCCTGCAGGGGGAAATTAGATGGGGGTCTGTTCCGGGGTGGGGGGGTTATTGAGATGGGGGTTTGTTCCTGGGGGGGGGGGTATTTAGATGGGAGTCAGTTCCTGGGGGGTATTTCGATGGGAGTTTGTTACAGTGGGTATATTTAGATGTGAGATTGTTCCTGCAGGGTATTTAGATAGTAGTCTGTTGCCAGGGTTTTTTAGATGGGAGTTCGTCCTGGGGGGCGGGGTATTTAGATGGGAGTCTGTTCCTGGGGGTTTATTTAGATTGGGATCTGTTCCTGGGGGTTGGGGGGTTATTTTGATGGGAGTCAGTTCCTGGTAGGTATTTAGACGGGAGTTTGTTACTGGGGGGTATTTAGATGGGAGTTTGTTCCTGCGGGGTATTTAGATGGTAGTCTGTTGCTGGGGTTATTTAAATGGGAGTTTGTCCTGTGGGTGGAATTTAGATGTGACTCTCTTCCTGCAGGGGATAATTCGATGGGCGTCTGTTCCGGCGTGGGGGGGTATTGAGATGGGAGTTTGTTCCGGGGGGGGGGGGGGGTGTGATTTAGATGGGAGTTTCTTCTCAGCTCAAATTTTGATGACAGTTTGTTCCTGGCGGGTTATTCAGATGGGAGTTTCTTCTCGGGGGATATTTAGATGGGAGTTTGTTCCTGGGGGGGTTATTTAGACGGCAGCCAGTTCCTGGGCGGTATTTAGATGGGAGTTTGTTCCTGGGGGTATTTGGATGGGGGTCTGTTCCTGGGGGCGTGGTGATTTAGATGGGAATCAGTTCCTGGGGGGCTATTTAGATGGACGTTTGTTCGCGGGGGGTATTTAGATGGGAGATTCTTCCCGGGGGGAATTTAGATGGGAGTTTGTTCCTGGGGGGTTATTTAGATGGGAGCCAGTTCCTGGGTGGTATTAGGATGGGGGTTTGTTCCTGGGGGTATTTGGATGGGAGTTTGTTCCTGGGCAGGGATTTAGATGGAAGTCAGTTCCTGGGGGGGTATTTAGATGGATGTTTGTTCCCGGTGAGTATTTAGATGGGGATCTTCTCCTGCGGGGTGGAGGGTTTTATAGATGGGAGTCAGTTCCTGGGGGATATTTAGATGGGAGGTTGTTACTGGGGGTTATTTTGATGGGAGTTTGATCCTGCGGGGTTTTTAGATGGTAGAACAAAGAACAAAGATAATTACAGCACAGGAACAGGCCCTTCGGCCCTCCAAGCCTGCGCCGATCCAGATCCTCTCTATAAACATGTCGCCTATTTTCTAAGGTTCTGTATCTCTTTTCTTCCTGCCCATTCATGTATCTGTCTGGACACATCTTAAAAGACTATATCGTGCCCGCATCTACCATCTCCGCTGACAATGCATTCCAGGTGCCCACCACCCTCTGCGTAAAGAACTTTCCACGCATATCCCCCCTAAACTTTTCCCCTTTCACTTTGAACTCGTGTCCTCTAGTAATTGAAACCCCCACTCTGGGAAAAAGCCTCTTGCTATCCACCCTGTCTATACCTCTCATGATGTTGTACACCTCAATCAGGTCCCCCCTCAACCTCCGTCTTTCTAATGAAAATAATCCTAATCTACTCAACCTCTCTTCATAGCTAGCGCCCTCCATACCAGGCAACATCCTGGTGAACCTCCTCTGCACCCTCTCCAAAGCATCCACATCCTTTTGATAATGTGGCGACCAGAACTGCACGCAGTATTCCAAATGTGGCCGAACCAAAGTCCTATACAACTGTAACATGACCTGCCAACTCTTGTACTCAATGCCCCGTCCGATGAAGGAAAGCATGCCGTATGACTTCTTGACCACTCTATTTACCTGCGTTGCCACCTTCAGGGAACAATGGACCTGAACACCCAAATCTCTCTGGACATCAATTTTCCCCAGGACTTTTCCATTTACTGTATAGTTCACTCTTGAATTGGATCTTCTAAAATGCATCACCTCGCATTTGCCCTGATTGAACTCCATCTGCCATTTCTCTGCCCAACTCTCCAATCTATCTATATTCTGCTGTATTCTCTGACAGTCCCCTTCACTATCTGCTACTCCACCAATCTTAGTGTCGTCTGCAAACTTGCTAATCAGTCCACCTATACTTTCCTCCAAATAATTAATGTATATCACAAGCAACAGTGGTCCCAGCACGGATCCCTGTGGAACACCACTGGTCACACGTCTCCATTTTGAGAAACTCCCTTCTACTGCTACTCTCTGTCTCCTGTTGCCCAGCCAGTTCTTTATCCATCTAGCTAGTACACCTTGGACCCCAAGCGCCTTCACTTTCTCCATCAGCCTGCCATGGGGAACCTTATCAAACGCCTTACTGAAGTCCATGTATATGACATCGACAGCCCTTCCCTCATCAATCAACTTTGTCACTTCCTCAAAGAATTCTATTAAGTTGGTAAGACATGACCTTCCCTGCACAAAACCATGTTGCCTATCACTGATGAGCCCATTTCCTTCCAAATGGGAATAGATCCTATCCCTCAGTATCTTCTCCAGCAGCTTCCCTACCACTGACGTCAGGCTCACCGGTCTATAATTACCTGGATTATCCCTGCTACCCTTCTTAAACAAGGGGACAACATTAGCAATTCTCCAGTCCTCCGGGACCTCACCCGTGTTTAAGGATGCTGCAAAGATATCTGTTAAGGCCCCAGCTATTTCCTCTCTCGCTTCCCTCAGTAACCTGGGATAGATCCCATCCGGACCTGGGGACTTGTCCACCTTAATGCCCTTTAGAATACCCAACACTTCCTACCTCCTTATGCCGACTTGACCTAGAGTAATCAAACATCTGTTCCTAACCTCAACATCCGTCATGTCCCTCTCCTCGGTGAATACCGATGCAAAGTACTCGTTTAGAATCTCACCCATTTTCTCTGAGTCCAAGCATAACATTCCTCCTTTGTCCTTTAGTGGGCCAATCCTTTCTCGAGTTACCCTCTTTCTCCTTATATATGAATAAAAGGCTTTGGGATTTTCCTTAACCCTGTTTGCTAAAGATATTTCATGACCCCTTTTAGCCCTCTTAATTCCTCGTTTCAGATTGGTCCTACATTCCCGATATTCTTTCAAAGCTTCGTCTTTCATCAGCCGCCTAGACCTTATGTATGCTTCCTTTTTCCTCTTAGCTAGTCTCACAATTTCACCTGTCATCCATGGTTCCCTAATCTTGCCATTTCTATCCCTCATTTTCACAGGAACATGTCTCTCCTGCACGCTAATCAACCTCTCTTTAAAAGCCTCCCACATATCACATGTGGATTTACCTTCAAACAGCTGCTCCCAATCTGCATTTCCCAGCTCCTGCCGAATTTTGGTATAGTTGGCCTTCCCCCAATTTAGCACTCTTCCTTTAGGACCACTCTCATCTTTGTCCATGAGTATTTTAAAGCTTACGGAATTGTGATCACTATTCCCAAAGTAGTCCCCTACTGAAACTTCAACAACCTGGCCGGGCTCATTCCCCAACACCAGGTCCAGTATGGCCCCTTCCCGAGTTGGACTATTTACATACTGCTCTAGAAAACCCTCCTGGATGCTCCTTGCAAATTCTGCTCCATCTGGACCTCTAACACTAAGCGAATCCCAGTCAATGTTGGGAAAATTAAAATCTCCTATCACCACCACCCTGTTGCTCCTACATCTTTCCATAATCTGTTTACATATTTGTACCTCTATCTCACGCTCGCTGTTGGGAGGCCTGTAGTACAGCCCCAACATTGTTACCGCACCCTTCCTATTTCTGAGTTCTGTCCATATTGCCTCACTGCTCGAGTCCTCCATAGTGCCCTCCTTCAGCACAGCTGTGATATACTCTTTGACCAGTAATGCAACTCCTCCACCCCTTTTACCTCCCTCTCTATCCCGCCTGAAGCATCGATATCCTGGGATATTTAGTTGCCAATCATGCCCTTCCCTCACCCAAGTCTCAGTAATAGCAATAACATCATACTCCCAGGTACTAATCCAAGCCCTAAGTTCATCTGCCTTACCTACTACACTTCTTGCATTAAAACAAATGCACCTCAGACCACCAGTCCCTTTATATTCATCATCTGCTCCCTGCCTGCTCTTCCCCTTAGTCACACTGACTTCATCATCTAGTTCCTTCCAGGCATTTGTTACTACCTCCTTACTGTCAACTGACCTCAATTGGTTCCCATCCCCCTGCCACATTAGTTTAAACTCTCCCCAACAGCGGTAGCAAAAGCACCTCCAAGGACATTGGTTCCAGTCCGGCCCAGGTGTAGACCGTCCAATTTGTAATAGTCCCACCTCCCCCAGAACCGGTCCCAATGTCCCAAAAATCTGAACCCCTCCTTCCTGCACCATCTCTCAAGCCACGCATTCATCCTGACTATTCTTTCATTTTTACTCTGACTATCACGTGGCACTGGTAGTAATCCTGAGATTACTACCTCTGAGGTCCTACTTTTTAACTTGGCTCCTAACTCCCTAAACTCTGCTTGTAGGACCTCATTCCGTTTTTTAGCTATATCATTAGTGCCTATGTGCACAATGACAACTGGCTGTTCACCCTCCCCCTTTAGAATGTTCTGCAGCCGATCTGAGACATCCCTGACCCGTGCACCTGGGAGGCAACATACCATTCGGGAGCCTCGTTTTCGACCACAGAACCGCCTATCTACTCCCCTTACAATCAAATCCCCTACGACTATAGCCCTTCCACTCTTTTTCCCGCCCTTCTGAACAGCAGAGCCAGCCACGGTGCCATGGACCTGGCTACTGCTGCCTTCCCCTGGTGAGCCATCTCCCTCAACAGTATCCAAAACGGTATACTTGTTTTGGAGGGAGATGACCGCAGGGGACTCCTGCGCTGCCTTCCTGCTCTTTCTCTGCCTTTTGGTCACCCATTCCCTTTCTCCCTCAGCAATCCTAATCTGCGGTGTGACCAATTCACTAAACGTGCTATCCACGACCTCCTCAGCATCGCGCATGCTCCAAAGTGAGTCCATCCGCAGCTCGAGAGCCGTCATGCGGTCTAACAAGAGCTGCAGTTGGACACACTTCCTGCACGTGAAGGAGTCAGGGACATCAGCCATGTCCCTGAGCTCCCACATTGAGCAAGAGGAGCATGACACGGGTCTGAGATCTCCTGACATTTTTAATCTTAAGCTTAACTTAGTTAAATGAAAAAGGAACGAAAAGTTTTTACCAATCACAATAAAACCAGAGAAATCGAAAAAGCCTTACCTTATAAACACCCCACCGAGTCCTTTTTTTTGGTTAGAGGAGGAGGGCGGGTGGGAAACACGACAGGTGTGGTGTCTCGGGTTCAGAAACCGCCCAAATATATGGTGTTTTACTTACCCAGCAGCCCCCTGGCCTCCGCCGAAAAACAAAAGGAAATTAAATTTACTTTCAAACTGACTTTCCCAGCTGTTCACTCGCTCACACTCTGCTCCCGAAAAAGCTGCTGCACTGAAAGGAAAGTTATTTTAAACCGCCCAAATATATAGTGTTTTACTTACCCAGCAGCCCCCTGGCCTCCGCCGAAAAACAAAAGGAAATTAAATTTACTTTCAAACTGACTTTCCCAGCTGCTCACTCGCTCACACTCTGCTCCCGAAAAAGCTGCTGCACTGAAAGGGAGTCTGTTGCCAGGGGGTATTTAGATAGGTGTTTGTCCTACGGGTGGAATTTAGATGGGAGTCTGTTCCTGCAGGGGGTAATTAGATGGGGGTATGTTCCGGCGTGGGGGTTATTGAGATGGGAGTTTGTTCCTGGGGGGGTGTATTTAGATGGGAGTCAGTTCCTGGACGGTATTTAGATGGGAGTTTATTACATGGGGGATATTTAGATGTGAGATTGTTCCTGGCAGGGTATTTAGATAGTAGTCTGTTGCCGGGGTTTTTTAGATGGGAGTTTGTCCTGGGGGGCAGGGTATTTGGATGGGAGTCTGTTCCTGGGGGTTATTTAGATTGGGATCTGTTCCTGAAGGTTGGGGGATTATTTAGATGGGAGTCAGTTCCTGGTAGGTATTTAGATGGGAGTTTGTTACTGGGGGGTATTTAGATGGGAGTTTGTTCCTGCGGGGTATTTAGATGGTAGTCTGTTGCCGGGGGGTATTTAGATGGGAGTTTGTCCTGTGGGTGGAATTTAGATGCGAGTCTGTTCCTGCAGGGGATAATTAGATGGGGGTCTGTTTCGGGGTGGGGGGGTATTCAGATGGGAGTTTGTTCCTTGGGGGGGTATTTAGATGGGAGTTTGTTCCTGGGGGGTGTGATTTAGATGGGAGTTTCTTCCCGGGGGGTATTTAGATGGGAGTTTGTTCCTGGGGGGTTAATTAGATGGGGGCCAGTTGCTGGGCGGTATTTAGATGGGGGCCATTTCCTGGGGGTGTTTGGAAGGCGATCAGTTCCTGGGGGGGGGGGGTGTTATATTTAGATGGCAATCGGTTCTTGGGGGGCTATTTAGATGGAAGTTTGTTCCCGGGGGGTATTTAAATGGGAGTTTGTTCCTGGGGGGTATTTAGATGGGAGTCAGATCCTGGGGGGTAATTAGATGGGAGTTTGTTCCCGGTGGGTATTTAGATGAGATTTTGTTCCTCGGGGGGGTAATTAGTTTGGAATCAGATCCTGGGGGGTATTTAGATGGGTGTTTGTTCCCGGGGGGTATTTAGATGGGGATCTGTTCCGGGGTGGGGGTGTTATTTAGATGGGAGTCAGTTCCTGGGGGTATTTCGAAGTGTGTTTGTTACGGGGGTGTGGGTATTTAGAAGTGAGTTTGTTCCTGCAGGGTATTTAGATGGTAGTCTGTTGCCAGGGGTTTTTTAGATGGGAGTTTGTCCTGGCTGGTTGGGTATTTAAATGGGAATCTTTTCCTGGGGTGTTATTTAGATGGGACTCAGTTCCGGGGGGGGCATTGAGATTGGACTTTGTTCCCGGGGGGTATTTAGATGGGTGTTTGTTCCTGCGGGTGGGGTATTCAGATGGGGGTCTGTTCCTGCAGGGGGTATTTAGATAGGGGTCTGTTCCGGGAGGGGCATATTGAGATGGGAGTTTGTTCCTGGTGCTATTTAGATGGGGGTCTGTTCCTGGGTGTTAATTTAGATGGGAGTTTGTTCCCGGGAGGTATTAAGATGGGAGTTTATTCCCGGGGGCTATTTAGATGGGAGTTTGTTACTGGGGGTTATTTTGATGGGAGTTTGATCCTGCGGGGTATTTAGATGGTAGTATGTTGCCAGGGGGTATTTAGATGGGTGTTTGTCCTGCGGGTGGAATTTAGATGGGAGTATGTTCCTGCAGGGGGAAATTAGATGGGGGTCTGTTCCGGGGTGGGGGGTATTGAGATGGGGGTTTGTTCCGGGGGGGGGGGTATTTAGATGGGAGTCAGTTCCTGGGGGGTATTTCGATGGGAGTTTGTTACAGGGGGTGTATTTAGATGTGAGATTGTTCCTGCAGGGTATTTAGATATAAGTCTGTTGCCAGGGTTTTTTAGATGGGAGTTTGTCCTGGGGGGCGGGGTATTTAGATGGGAGTCTGTTCCTGGGGGTTTATTTAGATTGGGATCTGTTCCTGGGGGTTGGGGGGTTATTTAGATGGGAGTCAGTTCCTGGTAGGTATTTAGACGGGAGTTTGTTACTGGGGGGTATTTAGATGGGAGTTTGTTCCTGCGGGGTATTTAGATGGTAGTCTGTTGCTGGGGTTATTTAAATGGGAGTTTGTCCTGTGGGTGGAATTTAGATGTGACTCTCTTCCTGCAGGGGATAATTAGATGGGCGTCTGTTCCGGCGTGGGGGGGTATTGAGATGGGAGTTTGTTCCGGAGGGGGGGGGGTGTGATTTAGATGGGAGTTTCTTCTCAGCTCAAATTTAGATGACAGTTTGTTCCTGGCGGGTTATTCAGATGGGAGTTTCTTCTCGGGGGATATTTAGATGGGAGTTTGTTCCTGGGGGGTTATTTAGACGGGAGCCAGTTCCTGGGCGGTATTTAGATGGGAGTTTGTTCCTGGGGGTATTTGGATGGGGGTCTGTTCCTGGGGGCGTGGTGATTTAGATGGGAATCAGTTCCTGGGGGGCTATTTAGATGGACGTTTGTTCGCTGGGGGTATTTAGATGGGAGATTCTTCCCGGGGGGTATTTAGATGGGAGTTTGTTGCTGGGGGGTTATTTAGATGGGAGCCAGTTCCTGGGTGATATTAGGATGGGGGTTTGTTCCTGGGGGTATTTGGATGGGGGTCAGATCCTGTGGGGGGGGGGTTATATTTAGATGGGAATCGGTTCTTGGGGGGCTATTTAGATGGAAGTTTGTTCCCGGGGGGTATTTAGATGGGAGTTTCTTCCTGGGGGGGTATTTAGATGGGAGTCAGATCCTGGGGCGTAATTAGATGGGAGTTTGTTCCTGTGGGGGGGGGGGGATAATTAGATTGGAGTCAGATCCTGGGGGGTATTTAGATGGGAGTTTTTTCCCGGGGGGTATTTAGATGGGGATCTGTTCCGGGGTGCGGGTGTTATTTAGATGGGAGTCAGTTCCTGGGGGTATTTAGATGGGAGTTTGTTACAGGGGGTTTGGGTATTTCGAAGTGAGTTTGTTCCTGCAGGGTATTTAGATGGTAGTCTGTTGCCAGAGGTTTTTTAGATGGGGGTTTGTCCTGGTGGGGTGGGGTATTTAGATGTGAACCTGTTCCTGGGGCGCCAATTAGATGGGACTCAGTTCCTGGGGGCATTGAGCTTGGAGTTTGTTCCCAATGGTTATTTAGATGGGAGTTTGTTCCTGCGGGTGGGGTATTCAGATGGGGCTCTGTTCCTGGGGGTATTTAGATGGGGGTCTGTTCACAGAAGTGGGGTAATTAGAAGTTGGTCAGATCCTGGGGGGGTATATAGATGGGAGTTTGATCCAGGGGGTATTTAGATGGGGATCTGTTGCTGGGGGGGAGGTTATTTAGATGAGAGTCTGCTCCGGGAGGTACTTAGATGGGAGTTTGTTACTGGGGCGGTATTTAGATGGGAGTTTGCTCCTGCGGGGTATTTAGATGGTAGTCTATTGCCAGGGGGTATTTAGATGGGAGTCTGCTCCTGTGGGTATTTAGATGGGGATCTGTTCACAGATGTGGGGTACTTAGATGGGGTTATGTTCTGGGCGGGTATTTAGATGGAAGTCTGTTCCTGCAGGGGGTATTTAGATAGGGGTCTTTTCCGGGAGCGGCATATTGAGATGGGAGTTTGTTCCAGGGGGCTATTTGGATGGGTGTCTGTTCCTGGGTGTTAATTTAGATGGGAGTTGGTTCCCGGGGGGTATTTGGATGATAGTTTATTCCCGGGGGCTATTTGGATGGGAGTTTGTTCCTGGGCAGGGATTTAGATGGATGTTTGTTCCCGGGGAGTATTTAGATGGGGATCTGTCCCTGGGGGGTGGAGGGTTTTTTAGATGGGAGTCAGTTCCTGGGGGGTATTTAGATGGGAGATTGTTACTGGGGGTAATTTTGATGAGGGTTTGATCCTGCGGGGTATTTAGATGGTAATCTGTTGCCAGGGGGTATTTAGATGGGTGTTTGTCGTGCGGGTGGAATTTAGATGGGAGTCTGTTCCTGCCGCGCGTAATTAGATGGCTGTCTGTTCCGGGGTGGGGGGGGGGGGGTATTGAGATGGGAGTCTGTTCCTGGGGGAGGGTATTTAGATGGGAGATTGTTCCTGGGGGGTGGTATTTAGATGGGAGTTTCTTCTCAGTGGAAATTTAGATGACAGTTTGTTCCTGGCGGGTTATTAGAATTAGAATTAGAGCATTAGAGCGCAGTACAGGCCCTTCGGCCCTCGATGTTGCGCCGACCCGTGAAACCATCTGACTTACACTAATCCATTTTCATCCATATGTCTATCCAATGACCACTTAAATGCCCTTAAAGTTGGCGAATCTACTACTGCTGCAGGCAGGGCGTTCCACGCCCTTACTACTCTCTGAGTAAAGAAACTACCTCTCACATCTGTCCTATATCTATCACCCCTCAACTTGAAGCTATGTCCCCTCGTGTTTGCCATCACCATCCGAGGAAAAAGACGCTCACTATCCACCATATCTAACCCTCTGATTATCTTAGATGTCTCTATTAAGTCACCTCTCCTCCTCCTTCTCTCCAACGGGAACAACCTCAAGTCCCTCAGCCTTTCCTCGTAAGACCTTCCCTCCATACCAGGCAACATTCTGGTAAATCTCCTCTGCACCCTTTCCATAGCTTCCACATCCTTCCTACAATGCGGTGACCAGAACTGCACGCAATACTCCAGGTGCGGTCTCAACAGAGTTTTGTACAGCTGCAGCATGACCTCGTGGCTCCGAAACTCGACCCCCCTACGAATAAAAGCTAACACACCATATGCCTTCTTAACAGCCCTCTTAACCTGGGTAGCAACCTTCAGGGATTTATGCACCTGGACACCAAGATCTCTCCGTTCATCTACACTACCAAGAATCCTCCCATTAGCCCAGTACTCTGCATTCCTGTTACTCCTTCCAAAGTGAATCACCTCGCACTTTTCCGCATTAAGCTCCATTTGATAACTCTCAGCCAAGCACTGCAGCCTATTTATGTCCCTCTGTACCCTACAACATCCTTCGGCACTATCCACAACTCCACCGACTTTAGTGACATCTGCAAGTTTACTAACCCACCCTTCTACACCATCTTCCAGGTCATTTATAAAAATGACAAACAGCAGTGGCCCCAAAGCAGATCCTTGCGGTACACCACTAGTAACTAAACTCCAGGATGAACATTTGCCATCAACCACCACCCTCTGTCTTCTTTCAGCTAGCCAATTTCTGATCCAAAGCTCTAAATCACCTTCAACCCCATACTTCCGTATTTTCTGCAATAGCCTACCATGGGGAACATTATCAAACGCCTTACTGAAATCCATATAGACCACATCCACTGCTTTACCCTCATCCACCTGTTTGGTCACCTTCTTGAAGAACTCAATAAGGTTTGTGAGGCACGACCTACCCGTCACCAAACCGTGCTGACTATCGCTAATGAACTTATTCTTTTCAAGATGATTACAAATCCTGTCTCTTATAACCTTTTCCAACATTTTACCCACAACCGGAGTAAGGCTCACAGGTCGATAATTACCAGGGCTGTCTCTACTCCCCTTCTTAAACAAGGGGACAGCATTTGCTATCCTCCAGTCTTCCGGCACTATTCCTGTCGACAATGACGACATAAAGATCAAAGAGAAAGGCTCTGCAATCTCCTTCCTGGCTTCCCAGCGAATCCTAGGGTAAATCCAATCTGGCCCAGGGGACTTATCTATTTTCACATTTTCCAAATTTGATAACACCTCCTCCTTGTCAACCTCAATCCCATCTAGCTTGGTAGCCTGAATCTCAATATTCTCCTCAACAACATTTTCTTTGTCTACTGTAAATACTGACGCAAAATATTCATTTAACACTTCCCCTATCTCCTCTGATTCCACACACAACTTCCCACTACTATCCTTGATTGGCCCTAATCTAACTCCAGTCATTCTTTTATTCCTGATATACATATAGAAAGCCTGAGGGTTTTCCCTGATCCTATCCGCCAATGACTTCTCGTGTCCTCTCCTTGCTCTTCGTAGCTCTCCCTTTAGATCCTTCCTGGCTTGCTTGTAGCTCTCAAGCGCCCGAAGTGAGCCTTCACGTCTCATCCTAACATAAGCCTTCTTCTTTCTCTTGACAAGCGCTTCAACTTCTTCAGTAAACCACGGCTCCCTCGCTAGACAACTTCCTCCCTGCCTCACAGGTACATACTTATCAAGGACACGCAGTAGCTGCTCTTTGAATAAGCTCCACATTTCGATTGTTCCCATCCCCTGCAGTTTCCTTCCCCATCCTACGCATGCTAAATCTTGCCTAATCGCATCATAATTTCCATTCCCCCAGCTATAATGTTTGCACTGCGGAATATACCTGTCCCTGCCCATCGCTAAGGTAAACCTAACCGAATTGTGATCACTATCACCAAAGTGCTCACCTACATCTAAATCTAACACCTGGCCGGGTTCATTTCCAAGTACCAAATCCAATGTGGCATCGCCCCTGGTTGGCCTGTCCACATACTGTGTCAGAAAACGCTCCTGCAGACACTGGACAAAAACTGACCCATCTAAAGTACTCGAACTATAGTATTTCCAGTCAATATTTGGAAAGCTAAAGTCCCCCATAACCACTACCCTGTTACTCTCGCCCCTGTCGAGAATCTTCTTCGCTATCCTTTCCTCTACATCTCTGGAACTATTCGGAGGTCTATAGAAGACTCCCAACAGGGTAACCTCACCTCTCCTGTTTCTAACCTCTGCCCATACTACCTCAGTAGACGAGTCCTCAAACGTCCTTTCTGTCGCTGTAATAATCTCCTTGATTAACAATGCCACCCCCCCCCCCTCACTCTTTTACCATCTTCTCTGTTCTTACTGAAACATCTAAATCCTGGAACCTGGAACATCCATTCCTGCCCCTGCTCTACCCATGTCTCCGAAATGGCCATTACATCGAGATCCCAGGTACCAACCCATGCTGCAAGGTCACCCACCTTATTCTGGATGCTCCTGGCGTTGAAGTAGACATACTTTAAACCAGGTTCTTGCTTGCCAGTGCCCTCTTGCGTCCTTGTAACCATATCCCTGACCTCACTACTCTCAACATCCTGTGCACTGGCACTACAATTTAGGTTCCCATTCCCCTGCTGAATTAGTTTAAAACCCCCGAAGAGCACTAGCAAATTTCCCCCCCAGGATATTGGTACCCCTCTGGTTCAGGTGAAGACCATCCTGTTTGTAGAGGTCCCACCTACCCCAGAAAGAGCCCCAATTATCCTGGAAACCAAAACCCTCCCTCCTGCACCATCGCTGCAGCCACGTGTGCAACTCCTCTCTCTCCTTATTCCTCGCTTCGCTATCACGTGGCACGGGCAACAACCCAGAGATAACCACTCTGTTTGTTCTCGCTCTCAGCTTCCACCCTAGCTCCCTGAATTTATGTCTTAAATCCCCATCTCTCTTCCTAACTATGTCGTTGGTGCCTATGTGGACCACGACTTGGGGCTGTCCCCCTCCCCCTTAAGGATCCCAAAAACACGATCCGAGAAATCACGAACCCTGGCACCTGGGAGGCAACATACCCAACGTGATACTCTCTCATTCCCACAAAACCTCCCATCTGTTCCCCTAACTATGGAGTCGCCAATGACTAATGTTCTGCTCCTCTTCCCCTTCCCTTCTGAGCAACAGGGACAGACTCTGTGCCAGATACCTGTACCCCATTGCTTACCCCTGGTAAGTCGTCCCCTGCAACAGTATCCAAAACGGTATACCTGTTGTTGAGGATAACGGCCACAGGGGATCCCTGCACTGCCTGCTGGTTCCCTCTCCTTCCCCTGACGGTAACCCATCTACCTACTTCTTTTACCTGATGTGTGACTACCTCCCCATAACTCATCTCAATAACCTCCTCTGCCTCCCGAATGATCCGAAGTTCATCCAGCTCCAGCTCCAGTTGTCTAACGCGCTTCTCGAGGAGCTGGAGTTGGGTGCACTTCCCGCAGATGCAGTCAGCAGGGACACTCTTGTCGACCCTTACCTCCCACATTCTGCAGGAGGAACATACAACTGCCTTAACCTCCATTCCCACTATTCTAAATTCCCAACAAATCTACTGAAAAACCAAAAACAAGTCCAACGGGCAGAACTTCTTAAATAAAAAGCTTACCTTGTCAACACACCAGAGTCTTTTGTTTTGGTTAGAGGAGGAGGGTGGGTGGGAGACACTACACATGTACTGTCTCGGGTACAGCCACCACCCAAATATATAGTTTTTACTTACCCAGCAGTCCCCTGGTCCTCCGAAAACAAAAGGGAATTCACTTTTAAACTTACACTGAAATTGACTTCGCAGCTGTAAGCCCGCTCACGCACCTCCGTTATTATCAAAGCTGCAGTCACCGAAACTAAAAGAAAGAGATTTTAAAACATCCAAATATATAGTTTTTACTTACCCAGCAGTCCCCTAGTCCTCCGAAAACAAAAAGGAATTCACTTTTCAACTTGCACTGAAATTGACTTATTCAGATGGGAGTTTCTTCCCGGGGCAATATTTAGATGGCAGTTTGTTACTGGGGGTTATTTAGATGGGAGTTTGTTCCTGCGGGGTATTTAGATGGTAGTCTGTTGCCGGGAGGTATTTAGATGGGAGTTTGTCCTGCGGGTGGAATTTAGATGGGGGTCTGTTCTGGGGTTGGGGGGTATTGAGGTGAGAGTTTGTTCCTGGGGGGGTTTAGATGGGAGTATGTTCCTGCGGGGGGCGGGGGTGGGGGGTGGAATTTAGATGGGACTCTGTTCCTGCAGGGGATATTTAGATCGGAGTTTCTTCTCAGTGGAAATTTAGAAGACAGTTTGTTCCTGCGGGTTATTCAGATGGGAGTTTCTTCCCGGGGGCTATTTAGATGGGAGTTTGTACCTGGGGGGTTATTTAGATGGGAGCCAGTTCCTGGGCGTTATTTAGATGGGAGTTTGTTCCTGGAGGTATTTGGATTGGGGTCTGTTCCTGTGGGGAGGGGGTTATTTAGATGGGAATCGGTTCCTGGGGGGCTATTAAATGGAAGTTTGTTCCCGGGGGTATTTAGATGGGTGTTTGTTCCCGACGGTTTTTAGATGGGGGTCTGTTCCTGGGGGGTTATTTAGATGGGAGTCAGTTGTGGGGGGTGTGTATTTAGATGGAAGTCTGTCCTGGGGAGGGGGCTATTTAGATGGGAATTTGTTCCCAGGTGGGTATTTAGATGGGAGTTTGTTCCCAGGGGGTTATTTAGATGAGAGTCTGTCCTGGGGGGTATTCAGATGGGTTGTCTTGTAACGGGGGGAAGGGGGTAATTTGATGGGGTTCTGTTGATAATGAGGGCATTAGATGGGGGTCAGTTAACAGGAGATATCAGATAGGGGTCTGCAGACGACGATTATTTAGCTTGCAGGGGTGTGCACAAGGGGGAATGTTTTCCAGGGGGTTGAGATATTGCAGGGGAAAATATTTGCGTGGTGGTTAAAAATTGCGGGCGGCGGGGCACTGGGGGGGAGGTATAAATTACGAGGACTAAATATTGGGAGAGGTGATAAATTGCGGGGGGTGATGGTAAATTGCGGGAGCGGGATAAATCGCGGGTGTACTGTTAAATTGCGGGAGGCCGATGAATTGCGGGGGGGACGATAAATTGCGGGGGGGGGAAATTGCGGGGGTAGTGTTAAATTGCGGGAGGGTGATAAATTGCGAGGGGGGTGATGATAAATTGCGGGGAGAATTATAAATAGCGGGGCAGGATGATAAATTGCGGGGGAGCAATAAATTGCGGGGGGGATGATAAATTGCGGGGTGATGATAAATTGCGGGCAGGATGATAAATTGCTGGGCGGGATGATAAATTGGGGGGGATGATAAATTGCGGGGCGGGATGTTAAATTCCGGGGGGTGGTATAAATTTTGAGGGAGCTATAAATTGCGGGGGTTGATGATAAATTGCGGGGGGGTATAAATTAAGGGGTGGTATAAATTGCGGGGGGGGTATAAACTGCGGGGGGAGGGATAAATTGCGGAGGGGGAATAAATTGCGGGGGCGTGCAAATTGTGAGAGGGGATATATTACGGGGGGCGGGATAGGATCAGAAGAAGACAGAAACAGTTGGAAAGAGAGAGAAATGATAGGAAGAGAAATACAGAAGGCAGAAAGAGACAAAGAAATAGAGAGAAAAATAGAGAAAAGATAGAAAGATACAGAGAAAAAGAGAGAAAAGATAGAAAGAGACAAGAAAGAGAGAGAAAAAGAGGCAAAGGGAGCATAAAAGAAATAGAGAAAAGATAGAAAGAGAAGACAGAAATAAAAAGAGAGAAGATAGATAAGATAGAAAGAGACAGAAAGAGAAAAGAGAGAGAAAGTCAGAGAAATAGAGAAAAGACAGAGAGACAGAAATAGAGAAAAGACAGAAAACGTCAGAAATAGAAAAAGAACAGAAAGAGAGAGAAAAAGAGCAGGGAAAAAGTGGAGGGAAGGAACAGAGACACAAAGAAATTACAGGCACCAAAGAGACAGACAGAAAGCCGATTGAAAAAGGCACAGGGAATCACAGAGAGATTGAGAGAGAGGACAGAGAAAGCCATTGAGACAGAAAGATGGACAATCACTCAGAGAGAAAGAGAAACACAAAGTGAGGGAGAGAGAGATGGAGGAACACAAAGAGGGAGAAATACAGAGAGAGAGAGATTGAGGAACATAGAGAGAGAGAGAATCAGACAGAATCACAAAGTTAGGAAGAGAGATTGAGAAATAGAGAGACTGAGAGAGATTCAGTGCGAGAGAGTTTCAGTGAGAGAGATTGAGTGAGAGAGAGATTCAGTGCGAGAGAGATTCAGTGCGAGACAGATTGGGTGAGGGAGAGATTGAGAGAGAGATAGATTCAGTGCGAAAGAGTTTCAGTGCGAGAGAGATTCAGTGAGAGAGAGATTCAGTGAGAGAGAGGTTCAATGAGAGAGATTCAGTGAGAGAGAGGTTCAGAGAGAGATTCAGTGCGAGAGATTCAGTGTGAGAGATTCAGTGCGACAGAAATTCAGAGAGGGAGTGATTGAGTGAGAGAGAGATTCAGTGAGAGAGAGATTCAGTGCGAGAGAGATTCAGTGAGAGAGAGATTCAGTGCGAGAGAGGTTGAGTGCGAGAGAGATTCAGTGCGAGAGATTGAGTGCGAGAGAGATTCAGTGAGAGAGAGATTCAGTGCGAGAGAGATTCAGTGAGAGAAAGATTGAGTGCGAGAGAAATTGAGTGCGTGAGAGATTCAGTGCGAGAGAGATTGTGTGCGAGAGAGATTGTGTGCAAGGGAGATTGATTGCGAGAGAGATTCAATGCGAGAGAGATTCAGTGAGAGAGACTGAGTGAAAGAGACTGAGTCAGAAGGAGGGAGATAGGCAGAGCGAGACAACAAAGATGTGATACTTACCATCCCACACAGTCTGCGTTCCATCGTGGGACTCTAACATCTTCCCTCCAACAGCTCATCCATGGGGAAAAGATCCTGGAGGGGGGCATTAGGGAGGGATTTGGAGATAAGCGTCTGGACTGGGACAGAGAGAGGGGGATTCAGACTAGACTCTCTCTCTCACACACACTGTAATCAGCTTGCAGTTTCCCTGGGCACAGAGACACAGAAACTGAGACACAGAAACTCACCTTCACAAACCAGCTGCATGGAAAGAAAGAATGGAGGCTGATGTTGTCCTAATATATCCCAGAACCTGTCACTCAAACAGACAGTCCACCCAAAATGCAGCTTACACAACCAGCTCTCAGCTTCCTCCATCAGGACACTCCCTCCCAGGTATGGGACAGTCCAAGGTGAGTCTCTGTGTAAAAAGGGAATGGGGGAGAGAGGGATATTCCAGCCATATCCCAAATGGACCATTCCAGACAGAAACCTGTCTGTCTGTCTCTCTCTCTCGCTTCCTCCCACAAAAACCTCATTAACAGAGCAGAAAAGCTGCTGTAATTTAAACCCTGGAGGGGCCGGTCTGGATACTGGCCATTTAACACTGATTGTATTAAATGTCTTTCACTATTCACCTCCAGTTAACAGAAAGTTCAGAAAATGACTCAATGCAACTACCTTGAAATTGTGACAAAGAGTTATTGCTGGAGTGGCCGGTTTGACTGCAGTATAAATAGGCAGTTTTTATTTGGTTTTTCAATTCCACTGTGTGACAAAGACTGAAACTAGAGCCAGGTTACTGATGCAACGAAGAGAACTTTAACAACTGGTGACATTTCACACAACAATTCTTACCCATATTTACAGTTATATTTGTCAATGATTCTTTGCACTGTATTTGATGCTGCTGTATTTATGGAGTAGCCTGCAATCAATCGAAAAATAAACCTTCTTAACATTCACCAGTTTAATGTTACACGGGTTTACAAAGCTGGGAAATGGCCATTTATCACAAATGGTATTAAAGATCTTCCACTTTTCACCTCCAGTTTATAAAAAGTTCAGCAATAAAGACCTCAACATTCTGACAAAGAGTTTTTACTGCTGCAGTAAAGTGTCACTTATTTCCATTTGGTTCCAGACTGTTTCTATCCTCTGCTCTCCTGGGGGATTCAGAGGGATTTTTGTTCATTGTTTGTCCAATTTCAGGAGGTTCTAGCTCCTCTGCAGCAGCTGTCCTGAAGGCTGAGGGACTTGGGGTTGTTTTCGTTAGAGAGAAGGAGGAGGAGAGGTGACTTAATAGAGACATACAAGATAATCAGAGGGTTAGATAGGGTGGATAGTGAGAGTCTTTTTCCTCGGATGATGATGGCAAACACGAGGGGACATAGCTTTAAGTTGAGGGGTGAAAGATATAGGACAGATGTCAGAGGTAGTTTCTTTACGCAGAGAGTAGTAGGGGCGTGGAACGCCCTGCCTGCAACAGTAGTAGACTCGCCAACTTTAAGGGCATTTAAGTGGTCATTGGATAGACATATGGATGAAAATGGAATAGTGTAGGTCAGATGATCGGCGCAACATCGAGGGCCGAAGGGCCTGTACTGCGCTGTAATGTTCTAATTCTAATTGTATTCAAAATCTTTCCCTCAGTCTGCAGATATGAGGAGAGACTGTTTACACTAGCAGACGGGAGAAACAAATAGGCAGGGAGTTGTTCTGGTCTGGAATTCACTGTTTCTGAAAGCAGATTCAATATTAAATTTCAAAAGACAATCGGATCAAAACTTCAATTACTCTGAATTATAGTGGAAAAGATACCAGCCGAGAGAAGTGAGAACGAGAGAGAGATGTCATGAGTAATGACCTTAGTAATGAAAAATTCAAAACCATTTATATGGAGAGTTTTTATTTGTCATTGATTGAGTTAATTTGCCCCTGTTGTTTTATTTATACATTACCTTTCATCACTGAAAATAATTTTCCAAACAGGAACCATTTCAATGTTACAAGTGTTTACATAGTAGTAAAATAGTCACTTTACACAAACTGTATTGAAATTATTTTATTCAGCATCTCAAGCTTATAGAAAGTAAATTCCTCCGACTTGTAAAAACTTTCAAACTTTCAGGAACACAGAATCTCCCATCAGCAATGGCTCAGCATTTCCATCTGCTGGTGTCCCTCTTTCACTGCAGTTACAGTCCCCCTCTCACCATCTCCATCTGCTGGTGTCCCTGTCTCACTGCAGTTACTGTCCACTCTCAACAACTCCATCTGCTGGTGTCCCTGTCACACTGCAGTCACCGACCCTATCACCATCTCCGTCTACTGGTGTCCCTGTCTCACTGCAGTTACTGCCCCTCTCACCTCCTCACAATCACTGCGATTTGCAGCTTTGTCCACTGGCGGCGTATGTTGGCATAGCAACCACTAGGTGGCGCTGTACTGGCACATGCGTAAACGTATCATGTTCCAGTTAAACGTCAGGGTCTGCCACGTTCAGGCCTCTGCCAGGACTAAAGATGGCGCCAGTCAATTAATCACAAAGGCGGGTGGGGTGGGGGGTGGGGGGTGGAGCGGGGCGGTGGGGGAGGGGGAATGGGATTTAGTTCCAATGTTTGAAACCCTTCAGCTCTTTCTATGATTTCACTAATTTAACAATGAGATTCAGAGGGTATTTCACCGCCTTCTTCAGCTCCTGTCTGAATTTAGTCTGGGTCACAATGTAAATACATGTGTTGGTGCAGGAACTGAGAATCTGCAGCATCTTTGATGTTCGATCTGTGATATAGAGAGGGTCAGTGGAGGAGGAATAATACTGAATATCAGCAATTCGCCTATAAAAGTTAAACACAACCCGGGTCACCCATAACAGTATAAAACTGCTGGAAATACTGAAGAGTAAAATAATTGATTTCCTGCGATTCTCCATTTCCAGGTCCTTGGGATTCTCTGCATTGCTGTGGCGCTGGAATCCCCTGCGGACTTTACTGGAGATTAAAATCCGTCTGACAGTCAGAACATTGAGCAGCAAAATCAGAAAGACCGGGACACAAGGGGTTAAAATGTAATTAAACAATTCAAATGCCCCCCATATGGGGGAAGTATAGAAGCTCTGTTTATAAACACAACTCATGGGAACATTATCAATAATGTAACGTTGTTTCAGTGTAAAGTACCAGGGGAGAGACTCGAAACAGCCCAGCACACTCACTGTTCCTACAACCACAGCCGCAGTTTTCTTGCTGCAATATTTTGTTTTCAGCTTCTCGCAACAAATGGCCACAAATCGATCAAAGGTGAAAGTGACTGTGAGCCAGACAGAAACAACTGTGGATGCATAAAGCAGAACCTCAATGAGAGAACACACTGGAGTAATTCTCAGGAATGAATATGGGAAATAAAATACAACAATTGCAGCCAATATGGGTTCAGCGATGACGAGCAGGAGATCAGACACTGCCATTCCCACCAGGTAGACAGTGATACATTTGGAGAGACCGCACTTTCCTCGGGACAGGATCACAATCGCTATCAAGTTAACTGGAAGAGAGAGAGAAAAGGAAGCAGAGAAATTACTGAACAGACCTGGAGACAAAGCAGCAGTTTGACAGGATTTGGGCTGAAAGTTCCAGCTTTGTTGCTGCATCGAGCAGTGAAAACTGATTCATTGACCTGGGCAGTGCTTTGCCACAATAAAATGTTTGAAAACACAGTTATCAATAATGAATTGGGAAATTGATACAGAAAGTGAATAAAGACAGCAACGGATCCACTGGAAGTACTGAGTGAGGATGCAGTGTCAGTGGGCAAATGGGAAGGGCTTTACAGAGATGGAATCCAATGGATTAATTGGGAATTTGTCTCCAGACTGTTGGTTGGGAAGGTTTGGGGAGAGCGGGATGTGTAGCTGGTTTCTTGCTCTGGGATAAGGGAATCGACAGGGACTGTTACCAAGTGGGAAAACTGCAGCGCTGAGTTCGAGTATCAGCAGAGATCTAGAACGGCAGAGCAGGCTCTAGGGCTGAATGGCCTCGTCCTGCTCCGATGTTCCTGTATGCCTATCAGGTTGGACAAAGGAGCTGGAAGTGGAGCCAGTCAGTGTGATTGGGTGGGCGAGAAGGGAAAGGACATGTTGTCGCAGGAGGGGGACTGGAGCAGATGGTTTGGGAAAGTGGATAAACTGAAGCAATGGATGAGGAGACTGAGGATTCCATACAGTGAGAGGAGAGGCTGAGATTCAAAGGGAGAGACTGCAGCAGAGTGTTAGAGGAAATCTAATCTCCAGATCCCAGTAATACAACTCAATTCATTCATTCAAACAATAATCCCTGTGTTTATTGGTGTTGGAGAACAGTTCATTGTTTAGACAATACAGTCAATATATTTCATTTGTCCAGGCTGTTAAATATAAATTTAAATATATTTCTGATATCAACCTCGCTCTTTATTGAAATCAGCATTCACAGAGATTTTAAAGTGCAGTATTTAAATAATGAATTACTATCAGTGATGAACTGATTCTATTCAGTTCATTCAGTCACCAAGTAAGGAATAGGAACTTTCTACAAAACAAAATGAGGACCTGACAGAAATCAACACAGAGGATCAAGTCCAACAGGAAAATGAACACAATCTGACAACAGACAACTTCAACTCACAGTTTCTCTCACTAATTGTTCTGACATCCCAGAACTTTATGATAGTGAATTATTCACACTGATGCTTCGTTCTCTTTCTTTTTACTTCTGCTTTTCTTTTTCCCTCTGTTTCGTTCTCCCTGCTCCTTTTCTCCTTCCCTATCTCTTCGGATTACTCACACCCTGCAAACTGTTAGCTAATGCTACTTTTCACATATCATTTATTCCTAACATTCTGTGTCTGTGTTCTGTTCATCAGCCCCAGCTTCAATGATTCTGTTCTCAGAGTCACTTTGTTCAATGGTGAAACCTCTGTGAATAATTTAATGTATCTACAGAACACTCAAATCTCCACCTGTTCACCTACACTCTTCACTTCATCTACAATACATGGAATAAACAGGATCGAAAGCTACTTCCAGAAAAATCTCACAATCATTGAAATTCCTTCTCCTGGAATTATAAAGTAATCTGTTTGAATGTGGGATTGTTTAATTAATAAAACACTAACATCAGCGCTGCAGCTGATAATCTCCAGATAAATGGAAAGACTCTTGATTCCAACTGATGGAGTGAAAACCAATAAAACATCACATCAATACTTTCTATTTTACAATGTAGTCCAGTGACAGTGAAGGTCCACAGGGAAGCAGAGAAGTAGATGTGAAAGTGTCAGCAGCAAACTCAGTTCAGTAGCCAGACCTCTGAAGCAGCGTCAGACACGCACAGAATGAAATAATATTTGATAACAGAGATAATCAATAAATGCATTGAAATCCCAGTTAACCTGAGCCATCTTATTGGGGAGGTAGGATATTGTTCTGTCTGCTTGTAACACTGAGACTGTGAGATGTCTTATTATCAATCACTGAAAAAAATCATTAAAATATTTCAGGACCGGTTAGATCCACATCATGAAAATGTTAAAAACTCATAATGGTCTGATTATTGATCCTCACTGAAACATCTCATTCCAATACATTCAATACACAGAATAATACAGTAATAATGCCACAGTTACTTAAAACAATACCATTAAATACATAACACAGTTCCTGCAAGAATGAAAGAATAGACAATGAGGAGATTCCATCAGTAAATTGCTGGAAAAGAACAGGCGGCTGTGTAACACACACAGAGGGAAATAATGCCCAGTACAGCAGCACAGTTAACATCGATTTACAACATTAACAGCTGAGATACTGAGGAACTCCAATTGCTGCAAGTACAGGATAGTAAATGAATATGAACTGAACGAATGCTGGATATCCCATTTCTGTGAGAAGCAGGGACTTCTATTCGCCTGGAATCCACAGCTCCATCAAGCACTCTGAGCTGATCCATTCCAATGGGTCCTGATTTATACAGGGGATATGTCTCCACTGACATGGTCATACCCCTGATCATTGCTATTAGTTAGACTCTCCTGAACAAACAAATTACATCAGCAGCTTTGACTCTGATGTAAATAATGTGGTGGATAAAACACAATCATTTCAATGTCAAAGACATTTTCTTAGTAATACCTCTCTCGGGAATAAACCTGAAATCTGTCCTCATCCTGGACGGATGGTAATTATGAAAATTACATTTTCCGTATTATTGTATGGACCTTGTTCACTCCTGGCATTTCTATTGTAAATGTAACTGATCCGTCTGCAGTGAACACAGAATCCAACGACAAAAGCAATCCCGTTTCATTCTGTTCCTGCCTTTTCCCAGTAAAAATGTGAACTTTGAGTCTCTGATTCGGGACCATGTTCAGGGTTACAGACCAGAACCTTCTGTGAGTGATATTACCGACACTGTACGCTCCAACTGGGAGGAAGTTGGATAGTGATAATATCACTGGTCACGTAATCCAGAGGCCCGACATGATGGCCTGGGGACAGGGGTTCAAATCCCACCACGGCAGCTACATAAAACAGAGGGAGCTCCCTCTCTTTGTTTAAAGTGGAGGGAGCTCCCTCTCAATTTATAAAGTGGAAGGAGCACACTCTCCATTTATAAAGTTGGGGGCGATGAAGGAAAGAGAGAGAGAGAAACGAAAACAAATGGGGAAATGGAGAGAGAGGGATTAAGTGGAAGACAGTGAGAAACAGAAGAGATAGAGAAATGAGACCTTGACGGAACCTCAGTAACAATCCCCATTGTCTGCCGAGTCCGGTATTTGGGTTTTAATGTGACTGTTTTAGGGATGAGTGTTAGATGAGTGTTTGATATTTTCAAACTGCATTGACATGCCCAACAAAAGCAAGAGTTAAAGATTCAAAATTAACCAAACAAATGGCTCAAAGCATTGCTGTCCATGTACAGACGGACGGAGAGATGGAGGGAGTGAGACACAGACAGAGAGACACAGACAGAGTGGGACAGGACAGAGGGAGGGAGAGAGACAGAGCTAGAATGATAGAGGAAAAAGGAGAAACAGAGATAGAGGAAGAGAGACAGAAAGGGAGGCAGGCAAATGCAGAGTGAGACAGACAGAAAGGGAGGCAGGCAGATGCAGAGGGAGAGAGACAGGGAGAACGCGAACGAGACAGATACAGAGGGAGAGAGACAGATGCAGAGGGAGAAAGGGAGTGAGAGACAGAGAGGGAGGGAGACAAACAGAGGGAGAAACAGAGACAGAGGGAGAGACAGACAGAGAGAGAGGGAGGGTGAGATTATAGGAAAACGTTTACATCTAATAATGTTGAAAAAACATAGAATTAAAAAGTAAAACTGGCTGTGTGCAAGAACTAATTTTGAAAGGAGAGATCAGGGGTTTAGTGTCAGAGTTTTGGGGGCTGTTGTTGGATCAATGATTAATATTTTCAAACTGAAGTGACATTTAATATTATTGAAAAAAATATTATTAAACACTGACAAACTTTAGAAGCAGGGGAAATTGGATACAGTGTGTGAGGGGACTTTGACAGAACCTCAGTAACAATCCCCATTATCTGCACAGTCCTGTATTGGGGGTTTAGTGTGAGAGTTAAGGGGGCGAGTGTTGATCAGTGTTTGATATTTTCAAACTGCAGGGATATTCCCAGCAATGAAAGATTTACAGGTTCAAAATTAACCAAGAAATGGATAAAAACGTTTCTGTCCAAGGGGAGAGAGATGGTGTTAGATACAGTGCATTGGAAAGAGGCAGAGAAAGTGGGAGAGGGTGAGGGAGAGAGATAGACTGAGAGAAAGATGGGAAGAAACAGACATGAGAGGGAGAGACAGAGAGAGGATGAGACAAGTTGTATCAATCATTAACATACCTCATTATCTGCCCAGTCCTGTTTTTGGAGGTTAGTGTGAGTGCTTTAGGGGTGAATGTTGGATCAGTGTTTCATATTTTCAAACTGCAGTGACATTCCCAACAAGGCTGTTAAAGTATATAAGAGCAGGGAGGTTATGCTGGAAGTGTATAACTCATTGCTGAAGCACCATAATGAGACCTCCCAGGGCAGGTACAGTGTGAGTTTAGATACTGAGTAAAGCAGTGGCTTTGGAGAAGGAGGGAGAGACGGGCAGAAAGAGTGAGGAGTACGGGGAGGCAGTCAGATTGTAGGAGAAACTTTACATCTAACCACATGAAAAAAATAAATAATTAAAACTTTAAATGGTCTGCGCACTGACAATACTGTCCGCAAACAACAACTAAAGTCACACACCATCCGAACTTGAAACGGTATCGCCATTCCTTCACTGTTACTGGGTCAAAATCCTGGAACTCCCTTCCTAACAGCACTGTGGGTTTACCTACCCCACATGGACTGCAGCGATTCAAGAAAGAGGCTCAACACCACCTTCTCAAGGGCAATTAGGGATGGGTAATAAATGCTGGCCTGGCCAGTAACGCACACATCCAACAAATAAATAAGGCAAATATAAAGTTGCCACCGAGCCACTTAAGGAGATATTACACGAGACGAACATAAACTTGGTCAAAGAGGTTGGTTTGAGGGAGCGTCTTCAAAGAGGAAAGAGAGTGAGTGAGAAGGAGAGGTTTAGGAAAGTATTTCCAGAGTTAGGGTCTTGGCAGCTTGAAGGCACGGCCACCAATGTTGGAACAATTCAAATTGGGGAACCTCAAGAGGCCAGAATTCGAGGATCGCAGATATTGGTGGATTGTGGAGCTGGATGAGATTGCAGAGATCGGGAGGGGTCATTTGTGGAAGACAGTTCCAAAATAGTACCACCCTTTGTATGTAGAAGTGTTTCTGGATTCCATCTTTGAAAGGACTTTCGACTAATTTTAGATTTTTGGGCAGTCCCCCCGTCCGAGACTGTCCCCATCGAATACTCACAGGGCAGTTACGCACGGGGTTAGATACAGAGTAAAGATCCATCTACCAATGCCAGACTCACTGTTCCTCTGTCTCTTTCTCCTCATCTCTCACTGCCTGCAACACCCTTTCTCTGCCTCTCTTTCTCCCTCTTCCCATCCTGAGAGCAAGAGGGAAAGATTGAGATAGTGTACAGAGCGAGATAGAAATAGAGGGAGAAAAGTAGAGAGATCGACTCCGAAAGTGAGTAACAGAGAGAAGAAATAGGGTTTCAGAGAGTCAAAGAGAGGGGAAGAGAGAGATAGAGATGGGGAGAGATTACCAGCAAGAGAGTTTACCAGAGATTACCTCTCCCTCAGTCCCTATCACTCCTTTCCAATTTGTTACCATCTCCATCTATTTTGCTCCCTCTCCCCCGATGTTTTACACTCCATGCCTCTCGCTTGTATGCCTGTGTATACTGCAGTGAAGGATTACATCAAATTATAATGTTTTACATTTGCTCTTTCAATCTAATGAGCAATCTCTTAGATTGTGAACAGAGGGGCCTTGGAGTGACTGTGCACTGATTCCTGAGGGTAACAGGACAGGTGGATCAGGTGGTTAAGAAGGCTTGCGGAATATTTCCTTTATTGGCCGATGTATAGAATATAAGAGCAGGGAGGTTATGCGAGAACTGTCTCAAACTCTAGTTAGACCACAGCTAGAGTACAGTGTACAGTTCTGGTGACCACATTACAGCAAGGATGTTATCACACTAGAGAGGGTACAGAGGAGATTTATAGAGGATGTTGTCAGGAATGGAGAATTTTAACTATGAGTAAAGATTGGATAGGCTGGAATTGTTTTCTTTGGAACAGAGAAGGTTGAAGGGAAGATTTTATTGAGGTGGATAAAATAACGACGGGCCGAGATAGAATGGATAGGAAGGACCCACTTCCCTTAACAGAGGAGTCAATAACCATGGGCATAGATTACAAGATTTCCACACCAATATCATGAGGGTGTGATGGCTTCCATGGTCGAATACCTTGCTGGATATTTACAATGGAGCGTTTTCCTTCTTGATCATCAAAGGTGACCGCCTCGGCCCCAACTTCATCCACATTTCTCCCACTCTACTAATATTTCACTCTACATATCTATCTTCCTCTGTTTGTGTACACAGCAGTGAAGGATTACATCAAATGAATATATCTTACATTCTCCATTTCAATCCACCCCAACAATCTCTCTCACTCCAACTTTGTCCCTCTTAACAGCACTCTCTCTGCCTGTATAATCTCAGCCTCTCTCCCTCTGTCACCCTCATAGTGTCAGAGATAGCAGGAGGGAGAGACAGAGAGAGGAAGACACAGAGAACAACCCCAGCTTCTCCAATCTGTCCACGTAACTGAAGTCCCTCAACCCTGGAACCATTCTTGTGAATCTTCTTTGCATCCTCTCTAATGCCCCTAAAGTACGGTGTCCAGAATTGGACAATGCTGCAGTTGAAGGTAAACCAGCGTTTTACAAAGGTCATATGTTCCTTGCTTTTGCATTCAATGTCTCTATTTATAATCTGAGAACCCTTCTGCCGTTTAACCACTTTCTGAACCTGTCCTGCCACATTCAGTCATTGGTGCACAAATACCCCCAGATTTGTCTGCTGCTGCACCTCCTTTAGAATTGTATCCTTTACTTTATATCGTCTCTCCTCCTTTTTCCTAACCGCGGAGGCAGAAGATGTGGGCATGGTTCTTAATGAATACATTGCAATTGTCTTCACAAAAGAAGGGATGACAGAGGCATTGTCGTCAATGAGGAGGGGTTTGACATATTGAATGGGATAACAGTGAGAGAGGAAATATTCAGGGGTTTGGCATCTTTGAAAGCTGATAATTTACCAGGCTTAGACTGTTAAGAGGTGCAAGGGAGGAAATATCAGTGGCTCTGACCATCATTTTCCAATCTTCTCTGGTTATAGTCGTGCTGCCAGAGGACTGGAGGGCTGCGTATGTAATACTGTTGATTAACAAAGGACAAAGTAATAGACTGAGTAATTACAGGCCACCCAGCCTAATCACAGTGGAGGGAAAATTATTGGGCACAAAGGAATTCATTAATTCCTTTCTGCTACTGTGTGTCTCAGTGTCTCCATGTCTGTGTCTCTGTCACAATTTGAGCGCTACCCATAAATTGGTGAGGAGTCGGTCTCTGGAATAAATGTCCCAGTGTTGTGGTAACATAAAATGGCCACCGATAACCAGCCTCAAATGGCTGACTAAGGTTTGTGGATTTCCACAGATGTTTGAGAGAGGAGAGAGAGAGACAAACAGACAAAGAGAGAGACACAGACCAAGACACAGAGAATGATAGCAAGATATTTGTCATTGGACAGAGGAAGAGGAGGAGGCCATCTCATTGGGGAGGGAGGGCATTGTTCTGTCCGCTTGTAACACAGAGACTGTGAGATGTCTCATTATCAATCACTGAAAAAAAGTCAGAAAAATATTCAAGGAAATGTTTGATCCACAACATGAAAATCTTAAAAACTCCTAATGGTCTGGTTGTTGATCCGAACTGAAACATCTCATTCCAATACATTCAATATACAGAATAATCCAACAGCAATGCCACAGTTACTAAAAACAATACCATTAAATGCATAATGCAGTTCCTGCGAGAATGAAAGTGTAGACAACTAGGAGATTCCATCAGTAAATTGCTGGAAAAGAACAGGCGGCTGTGCAACACACACAGAGGGAAAATATACCAAGTACAGCAGCACAGTTAACATCGATTTGCACCATTAACAGCTGAGATACTGCTTACCACGAACTCCAATTGCTGCAAGGGCAGGATAATAAATCCCTGCCATCTGATAGATTACAGGATATCCCATTTCTGTGAGAAGCAGAGACTTCTGTTATCCTGAAATCCACAGCACCAGCAGGCACTATGAGCTGATCCATTCCAATGGGTCCTGATTTAAACAGGGGATAAGTCTCCACTGACACGGTTATACCCCTGATCATTGGTATTAGTTACACTCTCCTGAACAAACACATTACATCAGCAGCTTTGACTCTGATGTAAATAATGTGGTGGATAAAACACAATTATTTCAATTTCAATGACATTTTCTGAGTAAGACCTCTCTCATAAAAAAACCTGAAATCTGTCCTCATACTGGACGGATGGCAACTATGAGTGGCTTCATTTACGTTTTCCAAATTCTTGCATTGACCTTGTTCACACCTGGCATTTCTATAGTAAATGTAACTAATCTGTCGGCAGTGGACACTGAATCCAGGGACTTGCTTAGCAACAACCTGCTCAGTGACGCTCAGTTTGGGTTCCGCCAGGGCCACTCAGCTCCTGACCTTATTACAGCCTTGGTTCAAACATGGACAAAAGAGCTGAACTCAAGAGGTGAGGTGAGAGTGATTTCCCATGACATCAAGGCAGCATTCGACCGAGTATGGCATCAAGGAGCCCGAGCAAAACCGTGGTCAATGGGAATCAGGGGGAAAACCTCCGCTGGCTGGAGTCATACCTAGCACAAAGGAAGATGGTTGTGGTTGTTGGAGGTCAATCATCTGAGCTCCAGGACATCACTGCAGGAGTACCTTAGGGTCGTGTCCTGTGTCCAACCATCTTCAGCTGCTTCATCAATGAGGTTCCTTCAATCATATGGTCAGAAGTGGGGATGTTCACTGATGATTGCACAATGTTCAGCACTATTCGTGATTCCTCAGATACTGAAGCAGTCTGTGTAGAAATGCAGCAAGACCTGGACAATATCCAGGCTTGGGCTGATAAGTGGCAAGTAACATTCGCGCCACACAAGTGCCAGGCAACGACCAACTCCAACAAGAGCGAATGTAACCATCTCCCCTTGACATTCAACGGCATTACCATCGCTGAAACCCCCACTATCAACATCCTAGGGGCTACCATTGACCAGAAACTGAACTGGAGTAGCCACATAAATACTGTGGCTACAAGAGCAGGTCAGAGACTAGGAATCCTGAGACGAGCAACTCACCTTCTGTCTCCCCAAAGCCTGTCCACCATCTACAGGCACAGGTCAGGAGTGTGATGGAATACTCTCCACTTTCCTGGATGGGTGCAGCTCCAAGAACACTCAAGAAGCTCGACACCATCCAGGACAAAGCAGCCCGCTTGATTGGCACCCCATCTTCAAACATTCACACTCTCCACCACCGACGCACAGTGGCAGCAGTGTGTACCATCTACAAGATGCACTGCAGCAATGCACCAAGGATCCTCAGACAGCACCTTCCAAACCCTGGACCACGCCCAACTAGAAGGACAAGGGCAGCACATACATGGGAATACCACCACCTACATGTTCCCCTCCAAGTCACACACCATTCTGACTTGGAACAATATCGGCGTTCCCTCACTGTCGCTGGGTCAAAATCCTGGAACTCACTACCCAACAGCACTGTGGGTATACCTACCCCAAATGGACTGCAGCAGTTCAAGAAGGCAGCTCACCACAATCTTCTCAAGGGGAATTAGGGATGGGAAATAATTGATGGCCTGGCCAGCGAAGCCCACATCCCATGAAAGAATAAAAAAAAGAAAAAAGCAATCCCGTTTCACTCTGTTCCTGCCTTTTCCCAGTTCAAATGTGAACTTTGAGTCTCTGATTTTGGACCATGTTCAGGGTTACAGCCCAGAAACTACTGTGATTGATATTATGGGACAGACACTGTACGCATCCATTTGGGAGGCAGTTGGATAGTGATAATATCACTGGTCACGTAATCCAGAGGACCAATCTGATGGCCTGGGGACAGGGCTTCAAATCCCATCACGGCAGCTATATAAAACAGAGGAAACTCCCTCTCTATGTATGAGGTGAAGGGAGCTCCCACTCTATTTATTAAGTGGAAGGAGCACCCTCTCTATGTATAAAGTTGGGGGCGATGAAGGAAAGAGGAGAAGAGGGAACGAAAACAAATGGGGAAATGGAGAGAGAGGGACAAAGTGGAAGACAGTGAGAGACAGAAGAGATAGCGAAATGAAAGCTTGACGGAACCCCAGGAGCAATCCCCATTGTCTGCCAGTCCGGTATTTGGAGTTCAATGTGAGTGTTTTAGGGCTGTGTGTTAGATGAGTGTTTGATATTTTCAAACTTCATTGACATTCCCAACAAAAGCAAGAGGTAAAGATTCAAAATTAACCAAACAAATGGCTCAAAGCATTGCTGTCCATGTACAGAGGGACGGAGAGATGGAGGGAGTGAGCCACAGACGGAGAGAGAGACTGACAGAGTGGGACAGAGACAGAGGGAGTGAGAGAGACAGAGCTAGAATGATAGAGGAAAATGGAGAAACAGAGACAGAGGCGGACAGACAGAAAGGGAAGGAGGCAAATGCAGAGTGAGAAAGACAGAAGGGAGGCAGGCAGATGCAGAGGGAGAGAGACAGGGAGAAAGCGAGGGAGACAGATACAGAGGGAGAGAGACAGATGCAGAGGGAGAAAGGGACACAGAGAGAGGGAGGGAGAAATTATAGGAAAAACTTTACCTCTAATAATGTTGAGTTAAGATGGAATTAAAAAGTAAAACTGGCTGTGTGCAAGAACTAATTTTGAAAGCAAAGATCAGGGGTTCAGTGTGAGTGTTTTGGGGACAAGTGTTGGATCAGTGATTGATATTTTCAAACTTAAGTGAGTTTTAATATGATTGAAAAAAAAATTATTAAACACTGACAAACTTTAGAAGCAGGGGAAATGGGATACAGTGTGTGATGGGACCTTGAGAGAACGTCAGTAACAATCCCCATTATCTGCACAGTCCTGCATTTGGGATTTAGTGTGAGAGTTTAGGGGGCGAGTGTTGAAAAGTGTTTGATATTTTCAAACTGCAGTGATGTTCCAAGCAAGGGCAAGATTTAAATGTTCAAAATTAACTAAAAAATGGATATAAACATTTCTGTCCAAGGAGAGAGAGATGGTGTTAGAGTCAGAGTCATGGAAAGAGGCAGAGAAAGAGGTAGAGGGCAAGGGAGAGAGAGAGAGAGAGAAAGAGAAAGATGGGAAGAAACATACATGAGAGGGAGAGACAGAGAGAGGATGAGATAAGTTGTAACAATCATTAACAATCCTCATTATCTGCCCAGTCCTGCATTTGGAGGTTAGTGTGAGTGTTTTAGGGGTGAATGTTGGATCAGTGTTTCATATTTTCAAACTGCAGTGACATTCCCAACAAGGCTGTTAAAGTATATAAGAGCAGGGAGGTTATGCTGGAACTGTATAACTCATTGCTTAAGCACCATAATGAGACCTCCCAGGGCAGTTACAGTGTGAGTTTAGATACAGAGTAAAGCAGTGGATTTAGAGAAGGAGGGAGAGATGGGCAGAAAGAGTGAGGAGATACGGGGAGGCAGGCAGATTGTGGGAGAAACTTTACATCTAACCACATGAAAAAAATAAATAATTAAAAATTTAAATGGATTGCGCACTGAAAATACTGTCCGCAAACAACAACTAAAGTCACACACCATCCGAACTTGAAACGGTATCGCCATTCCTTCACTGTTACTGGGTCAAAATCCTGGAACTCCCTTCCTAACAGCACTGTGGGTGTACATACCCCACATGGACTGCAGCGATTCAAGAAAGAGGCTCAACACCACCTTCACAAGGGCAATTAGGGATGGGTAACAAATGCTGGCCTGGCCAGTAACGCACACATCCAACAAATAAATAAGGCAAACAAAAAGTTGACACCGAGTCACTTAAGGAGATATTACACCAGACGTACAAAAACTTGGTCAAACAGGTTTGTTTGAGGGAGCGTCTTCAAAGAGGAAAGCGAGTTAGTGAGACGGAAAGGTTTAGGAAAAGAGTTAAAGATTTACCGGCTTGGCAGCTTGAAGGCACGGCCACAATGTTGGAACAATTCAAATTTGGGATGCTCAAAGGCCAGAATTAGAGGATCGCAGATATTGGTGGATTGCGGAGATGGAGGAGATTGCAGAAATAGGGAAGGGTCATTTGTGGAAGTCAGTTCCAAAATACTACCACCTTTGTATGTCGAAGAGTTTCTAAATTTCATCTTTGAAAGAGCTTTCGACTAGTATTTGATTTTTAGAAAGTCCCCCCCATCCGAGACTGTCCCCATCGAATACTCACAGGGCAGGGACGCACGGGGTTAGCTGCAGAGTAAAGATCCATCTACCAATGCCAGACTCACTTTTCCTCTGTCTCTTTCTCCTCATCTCTCACTGCCTGCAACACCCTTTCTCTGCCTCTCTTTCTCCCTCTTCCCATCCTGAGAGCAAGCGGGAGAGATTGAGATAGTGTGCAGAGGGTGATAGAGAGAGAAAAGGGAGAGATAGACTTGGAAAGTGAGTAACACAGAGAAGAAACTGGGCTTCAGAGTGTCGAAGAGAGTGGAAGAGAGATAGAGATGGAGAGAGATTACCAGCAAGAGAGTTTACCAGAGATTCCCTCTCTCTCAGTCCCTATCACTCCTTTCCAATTTGTTACCATCTCCATCTATTTTTCCCTCTCTACCCCGATGTTTCACACTCCATGCCTCTCGCTGGTATGTCTGTTTATACTGCAGTGAAAGATTACATCAAATTATTTTGTTTTACTTTTGCTCTTTCAATCTAACCGAACAATCGCTCTGTCTGGGAACAGAGGGGCCTTGGAGTGACGGTCCACTGATTCCTGAGGGTAACAGCTCAGGTGGATATGGTGGTTAAGAAGGCTAAACGGAATACTTTTCTTTATTGGCCGATGTACAGAATATAAGAGCAGGGAGGTTATGCTAGAACTGTATAAAACACTAGTTAGACCACAGCTAGAGTATTGTGAGCAGTTCTGGTCTCCACATTACAGGAAGGATGTGATCACACTAGAGAGGGTACAGAGGAGATTTACAGAGGATGTTGTCAGGAATGGAGAATTTTACTATGAGTAAAGATTGGATAGGCTGGCATTGTTTTCTTTGGAACAGAGAAGGTTGAAGGGAAGATTAAATTGAGGTGTATAAAATAATGACGGGCTTAGATAGAGAGGATAGGAGGGACCCATTTCCCTTAACAGAGGGGTCAATAACCAGGGACATAGATTTCCAGGTTTCCACACCATTATCATGAGGGTGTGATGGCTTCCATGAAAGAATACCTAGCTGGAAGTTTACAATGGAGCGTTTTCCTTCCTGTTTATCAAAACTGGCCGCATGGGCCCCAACTTCATCCACATTTCTCCCACTCTACCAATATTTCACTCGCATACCTATCTTTCTCTGTTTGTGTACACGACAGTGAAGGATTACATCAAATGAATATATCTTACATTCTGCCTTTCAATCCACCCCAACAATCTCTCTCTCTCCAACCTTGTCCTTCTCCAAAGCCCTCTCTCTTAAGCTTAGATATGCACTCTCTCCCTCTGTCTCCCTCTTAGTGTCAGAGATAGCAGGATGGAGAGACAGAGAGAGCAAGACAGAGAGAGACACAGAGAACAACACCAGCATCTCCAATCTATCCCCGTAACTGAAGCAACTCATCCCTGGAACCATTCTGGTGAATCTTTTCTGCACCCTCTCTAATGCCCCCACATTCTTCCGAAATTACAGTGTCCAGAATTGGACAATGCTCCAGTTGAAGGCAAACCAGCGTTTTACAAACGTCATATTTTCCTTGGTTTTGTATTCAATGTCTCTATTTATAATCTCAGGACACCTTCTTCCGTTTAACCACCTTCAGATATTGGTGCACAAATACTCTCCAGATGTGTCTGTTCCTGCACCTCCTTTAGAATTGTATCCTTTACTTTATATTGTCTCTCCTCCTTTTTCCTAACCGTGGAGGCGGAAGATGTGGGCATGTTTCTTAATGAATACATAGCGACTGTCTTCACAAAAGGAGGGATGACGCAGACATTGTAGGCAATGAGGAGGGGTTTGAAATATTGAATGGGATAAATAGTGGGAGAGGAAATATTAACTGGTTTAGCATCTTTGAAAGCTGATAATTCATCAGGCTCAGTCTTTTTGGAGGTGCAAAGGAGGAAATAGCAGAGGCTCTGACCATCATTTTCCAAATCCTCTCTGGTTACAGTCGTGCTGCCAGAGGACTGGAGGACTGCGCGTGTTGTACTTTTGATTAACAAAGGAGAAAGTAATAGACTGAGTAATTACAGGCCACCCAGCCTAATCACAGGGGAGGGCAAATCATTGGGCACAAGGGAATGATTAATTCCTTTCTAGTATTGTGTGTCTCTATGTCTCCTTGTCTGTGCCTCTGTCATTGGTGAGGAGTCGGTCTCTGCAATAAATGTACCAGTGCTGTGGAAACATAAAATGGCCACCGAGAACCAGCCTAAAATGGCTGACTAATGTTTGTGGATTTCCACAGATGATTGAGATAGGAGAGAGAGACAGACAGACAGACAAAGAGAGAGACACAGACCAAGACACAGACAGTGATAGCAAGATATTTGTCATTGGAGAGAGGAAGAGGAGGAGGCCATTTGGCCCCTCAGCCCTCTTCTGTCATTCAATGAGCTCATGGCTGATGTGCAATCTAACTCCATGTGCCTATCTTTGCCCCTTAATACCTTTGGTTAACAAAAATCTTATTATCTTGAAAACATTCATCAAATCACCCCATCATCTTCTAAATTCCAGGGAAAGGACATGTTGGAGCAGGAGGGGAGACTGGAGCAGATGGCTTGGGAAAGTGGATAAACTGAAGCAATGGATGAGAAGACTGAGGATTCAATGCAGTGGGAGGAGAGCCTGAGTTTCATAGGGAGAGACTGCAGCAGAGTGTTAGAGGAAATCTAATCTATAGATCCCAGTAATACAACTCAATTCATACATTCAAACAATAATCCCTGTGGTTATTGGTGTAGGAGAACAGTTCATTGTTTATACAATATAGTCAATATGTTTAGTTTGTACAGGCTATTCAATATAAATTAAAATATATTTCTGATATTAGCCTCGCTCTTTATTGAATTCAGCAGTCACAGAGATTTTAAAGTGCAGTATTTAAATAATGAATTACCATCAGTGAAGAACTGATTTTATTCAATTTATTCAGTCACTAAGTAATGAATAGGAACTTTCTACAAAACAAAATGAGGACCTGACAGAAATCAACACAGAGGATCAGGTCCAAAAGGAAAATGAACACAATCTGACAACAGACAACTTCAACTCACAGTTTCTCTCACTAATTGTTCTGGACATTCCAGCACTTTATGATAGTGAATTATTCACACTGCTGCTTCTTTCTCTTTCTCTTTACTTCTGCTTTTCTCTTTCCCTCTGTTTCGTTCTCCCTGCTCCTTTTCTCCTTCCCTATCTCTTCGGAGTACGCACACCCTGCAAACTGTTAGCTAATGCTACATTTCACACATGATTTTTTTCCTAACATTCTGTGGCTGTGTCCTGTTCACCAGCCCAGCTTCAATGATTCTATTCTCAGAGTCAGTTTGTTCAATGGTGAAACCTCTGTGAATAATTTAATGTATCTACAGATCACTGAAGTCTCCACCTGTTCACCTGCACTCTTCTCTTCATCTACAATGCATGGAATAAACAGGATCGAAAGCTTCTTCCAGACAAACCTCACAATCATTGAAATTCCTTCTCCTGGAATTATAAAGTAATCTGTTAGAATGTGGGATTGTTTAATTAGTAAAACACCAACATCAGCGCTGCAGCTGATAATCTGCAGATAAATGGAAAGACTCTTGATTCCAACTGATAGAGTGAAAACCAATAAAACATCGCATCAACACTTTCTATTTTACAATGTAGTCCAGTGACAGTGAAGGTCCACGGTGAAGCAGAGAAGGAGAAGTGAAAGTGTCAGCAGCAAACTCAGTTCAGTAGCCAGACTTCTGAAGCAGCGTCAGACACACACAGAATGAAATAATATTTGATAACATTGATAATCAATAAATACATTGAAATCCCAGTTAAACTGAGCCATGTTATTGGGGAGGGAGGACATTGTTCTGTCCCCTTGTAACACTGAGACCGTGAGATGTCTCATTATCAATCACCAAAATAAAAATCTTCATATAAATATTCCAAGACGGATTTGGTCCACATTATGAAACTGTTAAAAACTCCTGATGGTTCGATTTGTGATCCGAACTGAAACACATCATTCAAACGCCTTCGCTACACAGAATGATCCAGTAAGAATGCATCGGCAACCGAAAACAATAACATTAAAGACATCATACAACGCCTGCAAGAATGAAAGAGTCGACAATGAGGAGATTCCATCAGTATATTGCTGGAAAATAACAGGCGGCTGTGTAACACACACAGTGAGAAGTAATATTGAGTACAGCAGCACAGTTAACATTGATTTACACTATTAACAGCTGAGATACTGGCTTACCAGCAACTCCAATTGCTGCAAGTACCGGATAGTAAATCCTTGCTATCTGATGCATTAGTTGATATCCCATTTCTGTCAGAAGCAGAGACTTCTATTAGCCTGGAATCCACAGCTCCACCAGGCACTCTGAGCTGATCCATTCCAAAGGGACCTGATTTATCCAGGTGATAAGTCTCTACTGACACGGTTATACCCCTGATTATTACTATTAGTTATACTCACCCAAACAAACATATTACATCAGCAGCTTTGACTCTGATGTAAATAATGTGGTGGATAAAACACGATCATTTCAATGTCAATGACATTTTCTTAGTAAGACCTCTCTTGGAAATAAACCTGAAAACTGTCCTCATACTGGACGGATGCTACAATTATGAGAGGCGTCATTTACATTTTCCATATTATTGTATTGACCTTGTTCACTCCTGGCATTTCCATTGTAAATGTAACTGATCTGTCTGCAGTGGACACTGAATCCAGGGGCAAATGCAATCCCGTTTCACTCTATTCCTACCTTTTCCCAGTTAAAATGTGAACTTTGAGGATCTGATTGGAGACCATTTCCAGGGCTACGGCCTAAAAGCTACTGTGAGTGATATTAGGAAACAAACACTGCAGATATTCATGAAGGAGGCAGCCACAAAGTGATAATACCACTGCTTAACTAATCGAGAGGCCCAAACTAATGGCCTGAGGACAGGGGTTCAAATCCCTCCATGGCAGCTGCCTAAAATAGAGGGAGCTCCCTCTCTACGTATAATGTGGAGGGAACACCCTCTGTATAAATAAAGTGGAGGGAGCTCCCTCTGTATGTATAAAATGGAGGGAGCCCCCTCTCTATGTACAAAGTGGAGGGAACTCCCTCTCTATGTATAAAGTGGAGGGAGCTCCCTTTGTACGTATAATGTGGAGAGAGCACCATCTACATTTAAAGTGGAGAGAGCTCCCCCACTAGGTATAAAGTGGAGGGAGCTCCCTCTCTATGTATAAAGTGGAGGGAGCTCCCTTTGTACGTATAATGTGGAGAGAGCACCATCTACGTTTAAAGTGGAGAGAGCTCCCCCTCGACGATAAAGCGGAGGGAGCTCCCTCTCTATGCATAAATTAGTGGGAGCTCCCCCCTCTGTATAAAGTGGAGGGAGCTCCTTCACTACGTAGAGAGTTAAGGGAGCTCCCTATCTACGTATAATGTGAAGTGAACACCCTCTCTATGTATAAAGTGGAGGGAGCTCCCTCTCTAGGTAGAAAGTGGAGGGACCTCTCTCTGTGCGTAGAATGCAGAGGGAGCACCCTCTCTCTGTATAAAGTGGTGGGAGCTTCCCCTCTACGTATAAAGTGGAGGCAGCTCCCTCTCTATGTATAAAGTGGAGGGAGCACCCTCTCTACGTATAAAGTGGAGGGAGCTCCCTCTCTACGTATAAAGTGGAGGGAGCTCCCTGTCGATGTATAAAGTGGAGGGCGATTAAAGACAAAGGAGAGTGGGAAATGTAAACAAATGGAGAAATGGAGAGAGGGACGAAATGAAAGACAGTGAGATACAGAAGAGATAGTTAAGTGAGAGCTTGACAGAACCCCAGTAACAATCGCCATTGTTTGACCAGTCCTGTATTGACGATTTAGTCCGAGTGTTTTAAAACTGAGTAAAATAAAAGCAAAATACTGTGGATGCTGGAAATCAGAATGAAAAACAAGAAATGCTGGAATCACTCAGCAGGTCTGGCAGCATATGTGGAAAGAGAAGCAGAGTTAACGTTTCGGGTCAGTGACCCTTCTTCAGAACTTGTTTTAGAACTGAGTGTTGGCTCAGTGTTTGATATTTTCAAACTGCAGTCACATTCTCAACAAGGGCAAGTGCGACAGATTCAAAATTAACCAGGGATTGTCTCGAAACATTGCTGTCCAGGGAGAGGGGGAAGGGGAGATGGAGGGAGATAGACACAGACAGACTGGGACAGAGACAGAGGGAGAGAAAGAGAGAGTTAGAGGGAGAAAGACAAAGCGAGAGACAGATACAGTGGGAAAGAGACAGACAGAGAGAAGGAGAGTGAAAGACAGAGGTTGAAACAGAGACTGAGGGCGAGACAGACAGAAAGAGAGCGACAGGGCGAGATTACGGGAGAAAATTTAGATCTAATAATGTTTGAAGAAAGATATAATTAAAAACTAAAACTGGCTGTGCGCAAGAACTGAATTTGAAAGGAAACATTGAGGGTTTCGTGTGAGTGTTTCGGATGCAACTGTTGGATCAGTGTTTCATATTTCCAAACTACAGGGACATTTATTGTTGTTGAAAATATAATATCAAAAACTGACAAACTGTACAAGCAGGGGAAAAGGGAGACAGGGTTTGAGGTGACCTTGACAGAACCTCAGTAACAATCCCCATTATCTGCACAGTCCTGTATTGGGCGTTTAGTGTGAGAGTTTAGGGGGTGATGCTGAACAGTGTTTGCTTTTTTCAAACTGCAGTGACGTACCAAGCAAAGGCAAGAATTGCAGGTTCAAAATTAACAAATAAATGGATTAAAACATTCCTGTCCAAGGAGAGATAGAGGGAGAGATGGTGTGAGATAGGTACAGGCACAGTCATGGACTGAGGCAGAGAAAGAGGGAGAAGGAGATAGAGGGAGAGATAGTGATGGATACAGACAGACATGAGAGACGGAAACAGATAGAGGATGAGACAAGCTGTAACAGTCAGTAACAATCCACATTATCTGCCCAATTCTGTATTGGGAGTTTAGTGTGAGTGTTTTACGGGTGAGTGTTGGATCAGTGTTTGATATTTTCAAACTGCAGTGACATTCCCAACAAGGCAAGTATAGAATAGAAGAGCAGGGAGGTTATGCTGGAACTGTACAACCCATTGGTTAGACCACAACTTGAGTACTGTGTGCGGTACTGGTCACATCATTACAGAAAGGATGCAATTGCACTAGAGAGGTTACAGAGGAGATTTACGAGGATGTTGCTGGAACTGGAAAAATGCAGCAATGAGGAAAGATTCGATCGGCTAGGGTTGTTCTCCTTGGAACAGAAAAGGTTGAGGGGAAGATCTGATTGAAATGTGAGGGGACTGGATAGAGTGGAGGTGAAGGGTCTATTCACCTCAGCAGAGAGGTCAGTGACGAGGGGGCATAGACTTAAAGTGATTGGTAGAAAGATTATAGCGGATATAAGGAAAATGTTTTTCACCCAGAAGGTGGTGGGAATCTGGAACACACAGCCTGAAAGGGTAGTTGAGGAAGAAAACCTCAACTCATTCTAAAAGAGTCTGGATATGCACCTCAAGTGCCGTAATCTGCCGGGCTACGGGCCAAATGGAGGCTGGTGGGATTAGAGTAGGAGGATCGTTTTTCGGCTGGCACAGAGACGATGGGCCAAGTGGCCTCTTTTTGTGCCTTAAATTTTCTGTGATTCTAAAGGAAAGAGTTACTGGTTCAAAATTAACCAAGAAATGCCTGAAAGCATTGCTGTCCTGGGACAGAGAGGAAGGGAGAGATGAAAAGAGAGAGACAGAGAGAGAGAGAGGCAGAGAAAGAGGGAGAGACAGAGAGAGAGGGAGACACAGACAGATAGAGAGGGGTGACAGAGAAAGAGGGAGAGGGAGAAACAGAGGCAGAGAAGGAGGGAAAGACATAGGGGAGATAGAGACAGGGGAGACAGGGTTGGGACATTCAGACACAGAGGTAGTGGCTGAGAGACAGATAGAGGGAGTGGTAGAGGGAGAGATATGGAGGGACAGAGGGAGAGGGAAAGACAGACAGAGGGACAGATGGAGATGGAGAAACAGAGAGACAGAGATTGGGGGAGACAGGGGTCGAGGGAGAGATCGAGACAAAGAGAGAGAGGGAGAGATAGGGATTGGCAGAGAGAGGGACAGCGAAAGAAGGAGAGACCAAGAGAGAGCGAGGCAGAGCGAGAGAGATGGAGGGTGGGACAGAGGGAAGGACAGAGGGAGGGACAGAGAGAGACGGGGAGACTGAGAGAGAGAGACAGGGCAAAGAGAGAGAGAGAGAGAAAGAGAGTAAAGATAGAAACATAGAGAGACGGAGACAGAGAGTGGGGAGACTACAGCAGTAACTTTAGGTCAGTTATTTTAACTTCAGTGGAAAACATTTAGGAAAACCAAGTTGGATGAACATCAAATGTGAGTTAATTAAGGAAAGGCAGTATGGATTTCTTAAGAGAAAATCAAATTGAACGAACTGGCTGGAGTTCTTTGAGGAGGTAACAGAGACGGTTGATGAGGGCAATGTTGTTGATGTGGTGTACATGGATTTTCAAAATGCGTTTGATACGGTGCCACACAACAGACGTGTGAGCAAGCTTGTAGCTCATAGAATAAATACTACGGTAGCAACATGGATACGGAATTGGCTGGGTGACAGGAAACAAAGAGTAGTGATTAATGGATGTTTTTCAGGCTGGAGGAAGGTTTGTAGTGGAGTTCCCCAGGGGTCAGTGTTGGGACCCTTGAGCTTCTTGATATATATTAATGACCGAGACCTCGGTGTACAGGGTACAATTTCAAAGTTTGCAGATGATACGAAACTTGGAAGCATTGTGAACTGCGAGGACGATATTGATGAACTTCAAAAGGACATAGACAAGTTGGTGGAATGGGAAGGCAGGTGGCAGATGAAGTTCAATGCATAGAAATGTGAAGTGATTCATTTTGCTTGGAAGAACATGGAGTGACAATATCGAAAAAAGGAACAATTCCAAAGGGGGAGTAGGAGCAGAGGGACCTGGGTGTATATGTGCAGAAGTCATTGAAAGTGGTAGGACAGGTTGAGAGAGCGGTTAATTAATCATACAGTATCCTGGGATTTATTAATGGGGGCATAGAGTACAAGAGCAAGGAGGTTATGTAGAATTTGTATAAGACACTCGTTCATCCTCAGCACGAGTATTGCGTCCATTTCTGAGTGCCGCACTTTAGTAAAGACGTGAGGACATTGGACAGAGCGCAGAAGGGATTCACGAGAATGGTTGCAGGGATGAGGAATTTCAGTTCTGAAGATCAATTGGAGAAGTTAGGACTGTTTTCCTTGGAGAAGAGAAGAGAAGGCTGAGAGTTGATTTGATAGAGGTATTCAACATCATGAGGGATCTGGACAGAGTTGATAGGGAGAAACTGTTCCCACTTGTGAAAGGATCAAGAACGAGATGACACAGACAGAAAATATTTGGTAAGAGAAACAAAAGTGACATGGAGAAAAACCTTTTCATGCAGTGAGTGGTTAATGTCTGGAATGCACTGCCTGAGAACGTGGTGGAGGCAGGTTTAATTGAAGCATTCAAAAGGGAATTAGACAGTGACATGAAAAGGAAGAATGTGCATGGTCATGAAGAGAAGGCGGGGTAATGGAACTGAGAGAATTGCATTCTCGGAAAACCAGTGCAGACACGATGATCCGAATGTCCTCCTTAAGCACTGCAACAACTCTGAGACAGAGGCAGAGAAAGAGAGAGGGGGAGTGACAGAGAGAGAGGCAGAGGGAGAGAGAGCATGTGAGAGAAACAGAGACAGAGAAGGTGAAACAAAGAAAGGGACAGGCATTGGCAAAGTGAGAGAAGGAGAAGAAGAGAGAGAGAGAGACAGACAGAAAGACAGACAGAGACAGAGAGGCAGAGACATAGAGAGAGAGAGGGATAAAGAAAGAGAGGAAGAGAGAGAGAGAGAGAGAGAGAGAGAGAGAGAGAGTGAGAGAGAGAGAGAGAATGACAGATAGGGACGGAGAGAAGGAGGCAGAGTCGGAGGGAGAGATGAACTGAGAGAAAAACAGAGTAAAGTATTCAGACAGAATAAGAGTGACAGAGAGAGGGAGAGACAATGACAGAGAGAGGTTCAAAGAGAGACAGAGACAGAAAGAGAGAAGGAGAGGCAGAGAAAGGGAGAGGGAGAAAGAGAGAGAGAGATCACACGGTGGAGATACACGAATAAGAGAACCACACAGAGAAACTCCCTGCGGAGATACTATAATAACAGCGCCACTCAGTCACTCTCCTTTGTGGAGATACTATGATAACAGACCCACTCAGTGACTCTCCCTGTGGAGATACTATAATAACAGACCCACTCAGAGTCTCTTTCTCTGGAGATACTATAATACCAGACGCACTCAGTGAATCTCCCTGTGGAGATTCTAGAATAACAGACCCACTCAGTGACTCGCCCTGTGGAGATTCTATAATAACAGACCCACTCAGTCACTCTCCCTGTCGAGATACTACAATAACAGACCCACTCAGAGACTCTCCTTGTGGAGATACTATAATAGTAGACCCACTCAGTGACTCTCCCTGCGGATATGCAATAATAACAGACACACTCAGTGACTCTCCCTGTGGAGATGCTACAACAACAGATCCACTCAGAGACTCTCCTTCTGGAGATACTATAATAACAGACCGACTCAGTGACACTCCTTGTGGAGATACTGTAATTTCAGATCCACTCACTGACTTGCCCTGTGGTGATAGGATAAGAACATACCCACTCAATGATTGTCCCAGTTGAGATACAATAATTACAGACCGACACAGTGACTCTCCTCGTGGAGATGCAACAACAACAGACCCACTCAGTGACTCTCTCTGTGGAAATACTACAATAACAGACCAACTCAGTGACTCTCCTTGTGGAGATACTATAATAACAGACCCACTCAGTGACTCTCCCTGTGGAGATACTATAATAACAGACCAACTCAGTGACTCTCCTTGTGGAGATACTATAATAACAGACCCACTCAGTGACTCTCCCTTTGGAGATACTATAATAGCAGACCCACTCAGTGACTGTTCCTGCGCAGATACTGTAATAACAGACATAATCATTCACTCTCCCTGTGGAGATACTGTAATACCAGGGACACTCGGTGACTCTCCCACTGGAGATACTATAATAACAGACACACTCAGTGACTGTTCCCTGTGGAGATACTACAACAACAGACCCACTCAGTGACTCTCCATGTGGAAATCCTATGATAACAGACCCACTCAGTGACTCTCCCTGTGGTAATACTGTAACAGACCCACTCTGTGACTCTCCCTGTGGAGATACTAGAATGACAGACCCACTCAGAGACTCTCCCTGTGGGGATTATATAGTGACACACACACTCAGTGACTCTCCCAGTGCTTGTTATATATAACAAACTTACTGAGTGAATCTCCCTGTGGAGATACCATAATAAAAGAACAACACAGTCACACTCCCTGTGGAGATAATATAACAACAGACCCACTCAGTGCGCTGCCGTTGGAGATACTAGAATAACAGACCCACTCAGTGACTCTTCCTGTGGAGATACTGTAATAACATACCCACTCAGTGACTCTCCCTGTGGAAATACTGGAATAACAGACCCACTCAGTGACTTTCCCTGTGGAGATACTATAATAACAGACCACTCAGTGACTATCCCTGTGGAGCTACTATAATAACAGACCCACTCAGTGACTCTCCCTGTGGAGATACTACAATAACAGCCCCACTCAGTGACACACCCTGCGGAGAATATATACTAACAGACCCGCTCAGTGACTCTCCCTGTGGATCTACTATATTAACAGATCCACTCGATGACTCTCCCTGTGGAGAAACTATAATGCCAGCCCCACTCAGTGACACACCCTGTGGAGAATATATACTAACAGACCCGCTCAATGACTGTCCCGGTGGAGATGCTTTCATAACATACCCACTCAGAAAATCTCCCTATGGAGATACTACAATAACAGATCCATTCAGTGACACACCCTGTGGAGAATACATATCACAGATCTGCTCAGTGACTCTCCCTGTGGACATTCTTTCATAACATACCCACAAAGACAATCTCCCAATTGAGATACTACAATAACAGATCCACTCTGTGACTCTCCCGGTTGAGATACTAGAATGACAGAGCCACTCAGAGACTCTCCCTGTGGAGATTATATAGTGCCACACACGCTCAGTGAATCTCCCAGTGCTGGTTATATAATAACAAACTTACTGAGTGAATCTCCCTGTGGAGATACTATAATAAAAGACCAACACAGTCACACTCCCTGTGGAGATAATACTACAACAGACCCACTCAGTGACACTGCCGGTGGAGATACTAGAATAACAGACCCACTCAGTGACTCTCCCTGTGAAGATACTGTAATAACAGATCCACTCAGTGATTCTCCCTGTGGAGATACTATAATAACAGACCACTCAGTGACTCTCCCTGTGCATCTACTATATTAACAGATCCACATGATGACTCTCCCTGTGGAGAAACTATAATACCAGCCGCACTCAGTGACACACCCTGTGGAGAACATATACTAACAGACCGGCTCAATGGCTGTCCCTGTGGAGATGCTTTCATAACATACCCACTCAGACAATCTCCCTATGGAGATACTGCAATAACAGATCCAGTCAGTGACTCTGCCTGTGAAGAAACTATAATAACAGCCCCACTCAGTGACATACCCTGTGGAGAATATATACTAACAGATCCACTCAGTGACTCTTCCTGTGGAAATTCTTTCATAACATACCCACAAAGACAATTCCCCTATGGAGATACTACAATAACAGACCCACTCAGCGACTCTCCCTGTGGAGATATTATAATACCAGACGCACTCAGAGACCATCCCTTTGGAGGTACTACAAAAACAGACCCACTCAGTGACTCCCCCTGTGGAGATTCTCCAATAACAGATGCACCCAGTGACTCTCCCTGTGGAGATACTACAACAACAGACCCGCTCAATGACTTTCCCTTTGGAGATACAATGATAACAGACCCACTCCGTGACTCTCCCTGTGGTGATACTATAATAACAGACCCACTCAGTGACTCTCCCTGTGGTGATACTATAATACCAGACCCACTCAGTGACTCTTCCTTTGAAGATACTATTATTTCAGTTCCACTCATTTACTCTCCCTGTGCAGATACTATAATAACAGCCCCATTCATAGAGAGTGTCGCAGTGAGGGGAACTGCTGACTGTATCAGTAAGGGAGAGGGGAAGACTGAGATGGAGACAGATTACCAGTACGTGTAGCTCTCCACTTCTCTCCATGCCTATCTCTCCCTTTCTCACTGTTACACTCTCTCCATCTATATTTCTCCCTCTCTTCTGATGTTTTTTTTTTTAGAATTAGAACATTACAGCGCAGTAAAGGCCCTTCGGCCCTCGATGTCAGGCCGACCTGTGAAACCATCTGACATACACTATTCCATTTTCATCCATATGTCTATCCAATGACCACTTAAATGCCCTTAAAGTTGGCGAGTCTACTCGCGGCACAGTGGCGCGTGGGCGGCACAGTGGCACAATGGTTAGCACCGCAGCCTCACAGCTCCAGGGACACGGATTCGATTCCGGGTACTGCCTGTGTGGAGTTTGCAAGTTCTCCCTGTGTCTGCGTGGGTTTTCTCCGGGTGCTCCGGTTTCCTCCCACAAGCCAAAAGACTTGCAGGTTGATAGGTAAATTGGTCATTATAAATTGTCACTGGTATAGGTAGGTGGCAGGGAAATATAGGGACAGGTGGCGATGTTTGGTCGGAATATGGGATTAGTGTAGGATCGGTAAAAAATGGGTGGTTGATGTTCGGCACAGACTCGATGGGCCGAAGGGCCTGTTTCAGTGCTGTATCTCTAATCTAATCTAATCTAATCTAATCTAATATACTACTGTTGCAGGCAGGGCGTTCCACGCCCCTACTACTCTCTGAGTAAAGAAACTACCTCCGACATCTGTCCTATATCTATCACCCTTCCACTTAAAGCTATGTCCCCTCGTGTTTGCCATCACCATCCGAGGAAAAAGACTCTCACTATCCACCCTATCCAACCCTCTGATTATCTTATATGTCTCTATTAAGTCACCTCCCCTCCCCCTTCTCTCCAAAGAAAACAACCTCAAGTCCCTCAACCTTTCCTCGTAAGACCTTCCCTCCATCCCAGGCAACATCCTAGTAAATCTCCTCTGCACCCTTCCCATAGCTTGCACATCCTTCCTACAATGCGGTGAACAGAACTGCACGCAATACTGCAGGTGCAGTCTCACCAGAGTTTTGTACAGCTGCAGCATGACCTCGTGGCTCCGAAACTCGATTCCCCTACTAATAAAAGCTAACACACCATATGCATTCTTAACAGCCTTATTAACCTGGGTAGCAACCTTCAGGGATTTATGCACCTGGACACCAAGATCTCTCTGTTCATCTACACTACCAAGAATCCTCCCATTAGCCCAGTACTCTGCATTCCTGTTACTCCTTCCAAAGTGAATCACCTTGCACCTTTCGTCATTAAACTCCATTTGCCATCTCTCAGCCCAGCACTGCAGCCTATCTATGTCCCTCTGTACCCTACAACATCCTTCGGCACTATCCACAACTCCACCGACCTTAGTGGCATCTGCAAATTTACTAATCCACCCTTCTACACCCTCTTCCAGGTCATTTATAAAAATGACAAACAGCAGTGGCCCCAAAGCAGATCCTTGCGGTACACCACTAGTAACTAAACTCCAGGATGAACATTTGCCATCAACCACCACCCTCTGTCTTCTTTCAGCTAGCCAATTTCTGATCCAAAGCTCTAAATCACCTTCAACCCCATACTTCCGTATTTTCTGCAATAGCCTACCATGGGGAACCTTATCAAACGCCTTACTGAAATCCATATAGACCACATCCACTGCTTTACCCTCATCCACCTGTTTGGTCACCTTCTCGAAAAACTCAATAAGGTTTGTGAGGCACGACCTACCCTTCACAAAACCGTGCTGACGATCGCTAAGGAACTTATTCTTTTCAAGATGATTATAAATCCTGTCTCTTATAACCTTTTCCAACATTTTACCCACAACCGAAGTAAGGCTCACAGGTCTATAATTACTAGGGCTGTCTCTACTCCCCGTCTTGAACAAGGGGACAACATTTGCAATCCTCCAGTCTTCCGGCACTATTCCTGTCGACAATGACGACATAAAGATCAAGGACAAAGGCTCTGCAATCTCCTCCCTAGCTTCCCAGAGAATCCTGGGATAAATCCCATCTGGCCCAGGGGACTTAGCTATTTTCACACTTTCCAAAATTGATAACACCTCCTCCTTGTGAACCTCAATCCCATCTAGCTTCGTAGCCTGAATCTCAGTATTCTCCTCGACAACATTTTCTTTCTCCACTGTAAATACTGACGAAAAATATTCATTTAACGCTTCCCCTATCTCCTCTGATTCCACACACAACTTCCCACTACTATCCTTGATTGGCCCTTTTCCAACTCGAGTCATTCTTTTATTCCTGATATACCTATCGAAAGGCTTAGGGTTTTCTCTGATCCTATCCGCCAATGAATTCTCGTGTCCTCTCCTTGCTCTTCCTTTAGATCCTTCCTGGCTAGCTTGTCACTCTCAAGCGCCCCAACTGAGCCTTCACGTCACATCCTAACATAAGCCTTCTTCTTCCTCTTGACAAGCGCTTCAACTTCTTTAGTAAACCACGGCTCCCTCGCACGACAACTTCCTCCCTGCCTGACAGGTACATACTTATCAAGGACACGCAGTCGCTGCTCTTTGAATAAGCTCCACATTTCGATTGTACCCATTCCCTGCAGTTTCCTTCCCCATCCTACGCATCCTAAATCTTGCCTAATCGCATCATAATTTCCTTTCCCCCAGCTATAATTCTTGCCCTGCGGTATATACCTGTCCCTGCCCATCGCTAAGGTAAACCTAACCGAATTGTGATCACTATCACCAAAGTGCTCACCTACCTCTAAATCTAACACCTGGCCGGGTTCATTACCCAGTTCCAAATCCAATGTGGCATCGCCCCTGGTTGGCCTGTCTACATACTGTGTCAGAAAACCCTCCTGCACACACTGGACAAAAACTGACCCATCTAAAGTACTCGAACTATAGTATTTCCAGTCGATATTTGGAAAGTTAAAGTCCCCCATAACAACTACCCTGTTACTCTCGCTCCTGTCGAGAATCATCTTCGCTATCCTTTCCTCTACATCTCTGGAACTATTTGGAGGTCTATAAAAGACTCCCAACAGGGTGACCTCACGTCTCCTGTTTCTAGCCTCGGCCCATACTACCTCAGTAGACGAGTCCTCAAACGTCCTTTCTGTCGCTGTATAACTCTCCTTGATTAACAATGTCACCCCCCCCCCCTCTTTTACCATCTTCTCTGTTCTTACTGAAACATCTAAAACCAGGAACCTGCAACATCCATTCCTGCCCCTGCTCTACCCATGTCTACGAAATGGCCACGACATCGAGATCCCAGCTACCAACCCGTGCTGCAAGCTCACCCACCTTATTCCGGATGCTCCGGGCATTGAAGTAGACACACTTTAAACCAGGTTCTTGCTTGCCAGTGCCCTCTTGCGTCCTTGTAACCTTATCCCTGACCTCACTACTCTCAACATCCTGTACACTGGAGCTACAATTTAGGTTCCCATCCCCCTGCTGAATTAGTTTAAACCCCCCGAAGCAAATCTCCCCCCCAGGATATAGGTACCCCTCTGGTTCAGGTGAAGACCATCCTGTTTGTAGAGGTCCCACCTACCCCAGAAAGAGCCCCAGTTATCCAGGAAACCAAAACCCTCCCTCCTGCACCATCCCTGCAGCCACGTGTTCAACTCCTCTCTCTCCCTATTCCTCGCTTCGCTGTCACGTGGCACGGGCAACAACCCAGAGATAACAACTCTGTTTGTTCTCGCTCTCAGCTTCCACCCTAGCTCCCTGAATTTCTGTCTTAAATCCCCATCTCTCTTCCTACCTATGTCGTTGGTGCCTATGTGGACCACGACTTGGGGCTGCTACCCCTCCATCTTAAAGATCCCAAAAACACGATCCGAGACATCACGAACCCTGGCACCTGGGAGGCAACATACCAACAGTGAGTCTTTCTGGTTCCCACAGAACCTCCTATCTGGTCCCCTAACTATGGAGTCCCCAATGACTAATGCTCTGCTCCTCTTCCCCTTTCCCTTCTGAGCAACAGGGACAGACTCTGTGTCAGATACCTATACCCCATTGCTTACCCCTGGTAAGTCGTCCCCCGCAACAGTATCCAAAACAGTATACCTGTTGTTGAGGGAAACGGCCACAGGGGATCCCTGCACTGCCTGCTGGTTCCCTCTCCTTCCCCTGACGGTAACCCATCTACCTATTTCTTTTACCTGAGGTGTGACTACCTCCCCATAACTCCTCTCAATAACCCCCTCCACCTCCCGAATGATCCGAAGTTCATCCAGCTCCAGCTCCAGTTCCCTAACGCGGTTCTCGATGAGCTGGAGTTGGGTGCACTTCCCGCAGATGCAGTCAGCAGGGACACTCTTGGCGACCCTTACCTCCCACATACCACCCAAATGTATAGTTTTTACTTACCCAGCAGTCCCCTGGTCCTCCGAAAACAAAAGGGAATTAACTTCTAAACTTCCGCTGAAATTGACTTCCCAGCTGTTATCTCGCTCTCGCATCTCCGCTACAGTCAAGCTGCAGTCACCAAAGCTAAAGGAAAGAGATTAGAAACCACCCAAATATATAGTTTTTACTTACCCAGCAGTCCCCTGGTCCTCCGAAAACAAAAGGGAATTGACTTCTAAACTTCCACTGAAATTGACTTCCCAGCTGTTAGCTCACTCTCGCACCTCCGCTGCAGTCAAGCTGCAGTCACCAAAACTAAAAGAAAGAGATTAGAAACCAGCCAAATATGTAGTTTCACACTCTATGCCTATTTCTTGCACCTCTGTGTACTCAGGTTTATATCAAACTCTGATTATATTTAACATTTGCCCTTTCGGGCTAACCTAACAACGTGACTGTCTCCAAAATTCTCTCTTGGTCGATGAACAGCGGGACCTTGGAGTGAATGTTCAATGATCGCTGAGGCTGACAGGAATGGTGGATAAGCTGGTTCGGAAGGGGTAAGGGAGACTTTCATTTCCCGACCAAATGAAATAATCTCTCAGTGTCGACCCTATCCAGTCCCTTTGGAATATGTTTCAATGAGATCACCTCTCATTCTTCTAAACTCCAGAGAAGACAGATCCAATTTACTCAGCCTCTCATCATCTTAACCTGCAATCTATTATTATATGTCTGACTCCACTCAATATGCAGTGGGAGTAAAGTTAATTTTGACTGTTTGACACCGCAAGACTTTCTTTAAAGTGAATGCGTGCTGATCTCTCCCTCATAGAGACACACATACTTACAATGCACATGCACACACACACATATAACATCTGCCTTTCTCTCTGCCCACATGTATCCTGGACTTTCCCTCTTTCCCTGGTGGGCACTCTATCTCTCATTCATTTTTCACACTTTCTGTACACCCTGTGTCTGCTCTTTTCCTCTAATTTCTCATTTTCCTTCCCACTCTCTCTCAATCTCTCTCTCTCTTTCGCTCTGTTACTCTCTCCTCACCTTTATCTCTCCATTGATGTGCTTCCTCACTCTCAAACTCCCCCTCTCCCTCACTCTCCACCTTTCTTTCTCTTTGATCTCTCTTCACGTCTCTCTGTCACTCTCTTTCGATCTCTGTCCAATTGAGGAAATTCTCCCTGCATTTCTCACCATCTCTTGCTCTCTCACTCTCTTCCTATCACCTATTTTTTCTGAGCCTCTCCATCTCTCTATTATTGTTTCAATCTCATTTATCTCTCTCTCCCTTGCCCCATCACTCTCTCTTTTCTATTTCCCTCTCTGTTACTTGCTCTCTAACACTCTTGCTCTGTCTGTCCATGTTCGGTACCTTTAAGAGATTGGGACAGTTCTGGCGGTGTAGGGACCCTTTCAGGGTCTGGTGCTGGCCCCTCCCCCACCCCGAGGTGGTCACATGTCTCCCAAACCGCGGCTGCGCGGAGGCTGGAGGCAGCTTTTAACCCCTGTGACCTCCAAACACGTGGAGTGACGCAGCCAATCAGGGCTCAGTGAGGCGCGTGGAGAGACCGCGGCGTCATCAACCGCCATGTTTGCCTGACGTCCCGCCGGCTGTTTATTTCCGTCAGAAAGCAGCTGCAAGGAAAAGGAGAAGCGGCTTCAGTTGTCGATCTCAGTGGAGGAATCTTGAAAGTCTGAGCCGCGGGAGAATGGAAAAAGCGGCAGTTAACGGGCTTGTCGAAGTGCGCATGTGCGGAGGTTCCTCCCAGGGTGCAGCGCGGCCCGTACCACAGGTTGGGGCTTTTTCCAGCCGCGGCCTTGTGGGGGCCGCAGGACGCCATTGCCCCCTCATTAACTCAGTCAAAAGCAACCCATTCTGTCTCAGCTCCCGCTCTCTCCTTTTCATATAGCAGGCTGAAATAGGCTTTGTTGGCAACAACAACACCATCCAGGGTGTGATCAGATACTCTGTCCCTTCGCAAACGATTTCCTGTCTCTCCAACAGCTTGTGCCATTGCCCTATTTATCGGTGTTTTTTCCCCCTTCTGATGTTATTGAATTTGTTAGTGGCTTTTATCCTGATGAAATGGCTGCTGAATTTGTTGGTCTTTTTCTCCTGGCTTCATAGCTAACCCTCTCTCCGTCTGTCTAACTCCGAGTGTCAGAGATAGCAGGAGGGAGAGACAGCGAGAGGAAGACAGAGATAGGGAAACAGATAACAACCCCAGCTTCTCCAATCTATCCACGCAACTAAGTCTCCCATCCCTGGAACTTTCCTCGTGGATCTTTTCTGCACCATGTCTAATGCCCTCACATCCTTCCGAAAGTGTGGTGTCCAGAATTGGACGCAATACTACTTGAGGATGCAGCAGGTGTTTTATAAAGCTTCATCATAACCTCCTTGCTTTTATATTCTAAGCCTCGATTTACAAAGCCTGGGATCCCATATGCCTTTTAGCCACTTTCTCAAATAGCCCTACCACCATCAATTTGTGCCCAGATGTCCCAGATCTCTGTTCCTGCACCCCCTTTCTTTTGTTCTTAGGTTCTCGTAACAGACAGGGACAGGAGGACAGGGAGGTCTAGAAAAAAGGAGGGGGAGAGAAAGCAAATAAACAAGAAGCAGGTATGGGAACACCACCACCTGCAAGTTTCCCTTCAAGTCTCACACCATCCTGACCTGGAACTATATCGCCGTTCCTTCACTGTCACTGGGTCAAAATCCTGGAACTCCCTTCCTAACAGCACTGTGGGTGCACCTACCCTACATGGACTGCAGTGGTTCAAGAAGGTTCAAGGACAATTCGTGATGGGCTATAAATGCTGGCCTCGCCAGTAACACACGCATCTAACAAATGAATAAAAAATAATAACGATTTGGCACCAAGTCACTTAAGGAGATATTAGACTAAAAAAGAATAGTACAGCGCAGGAACAGGCCTTTCGGCCCTCCAAGCCTGCGCCGATCTTGATGCCTGTCTAAACTAAAAGGTTCTGCACTTCTGGGGACCGTATCCATCTATTCCCATTCTGTTCATGTATTTGTCAAGATGCCTCTTAAACGTCGCTATCGTACCTGCTTCCACCACCTCCACCGGCAGCAAGTTCCAGGCACTTACCACCCTCTGCGTAAAGAGCTTGCCTCTCACATCCCCTCGAAACTTTGCCACACGCACCTTAAACTAGACAGAAGAACATGAGAAGTAGGAGCAGGAGTTGGCCATTCAGCCCCTCAAGCCTGCCCTGCCATTCAATCATATCATTGCTGATCTGTCCCAGGACTCAACTCCTCTTTCAGGCCTGCTCCGAATAACCCTCGACAGCTCGAGATTTCAAAAATGTATCTATCGCTTCCTTAAATACAATTAGTGACCTCGCCTCCACAACTCTGAGGTACAGAATTCCAGATTTCAGCAACAAAAACTTGGTCAAAGAGCTTGGATTTCGGGAGTGTCATCAAATAGGAAAGAGCATTGGTGAGACGGCGAGGTTTAGGAAAGGAATTCCAGATTTAGGGCCTTGGCAGCTTGAAGGCACGGCCACCAGTGGTGGAACGATTCAAATTGGGGATGCTCAAGAGGCCAGAATTAGAGGATTGCAGGTATTGGGGGATTGTGGAGCTGGAGGAGATTGCAGATATAGGGTGGGGTTATTTGTCGAAGACAGTTCCAAAATTACATCACCCTTTGCGTGCAGAAGTGTTAATAAATTTCATCCATGAAAGGCTTGTCAACAAATGTTCGATTTTTAGACAGTCTGCCTCGTCCGAGACTCCCGCAACTGGTGAGAAGAGTTTCTCTTGATCTACCCAATCAGTTTCCACTATTATCTTGTAAACTTTGATCAAGTCAACACTTACACTTCTTAACTCCAGGGATACAGAGTAAAGCTCTGTCTACACTGTCCCATCAAATGCTGCCAAGCCAAGTTATCTACAGAGCAAATCACTGTCTTCTCTGTTCCATCAAACACTCGCAGGGCAGGTACAGTGTGGGGTTAGATACAGAGTAAAGCTGCCTCTCTTTATGCCTCTCTTTCTCCTCCTCCATCCACATGGGGAGAGTAACAGTGAGAAAGACAGGGATTGATATGCAGAGAGAATAACAGAGAGAGGGAAGGATAGCAGTGGGGATAGTTCATCGGAGAGAAAGAGGAAGAGATTTCAATGGAGAATGTCATTCAGTGTTCCTGCAAATCTGTGTGCAGCAGCCTGGAAGGTACCACGCAGGTCCTGTTCCGTGATAAATAACAGGTCTGCAAAGATTATTCAAATATTTAAAGGGACAGCGCACGAAAAAAATAACTGGCTGTGCACAATAACTGAATTATCTGGGAACATTGGAGCCAGTTGTGGCTCCGTTGGTAATAATCCTACCTCAGAGTTATATGTTTGTGGGTTTAGGACAGAACACAAAATCCACGCTGATGCCACCCAACAGAAAATTAGAACAGACCAGCGAGACTCAGAAAAGGAAACGTGTGTTAAATTTGTGAGCCTCGCGTTTTGGAATGTTTTAGTGTTTGAGTGTATTTTTAATGTTTGCCGATGATACCAAAATTGGAGGAGATGCAAACAGTGAGGATGACACCAATCGACTGCAACAGGACATTGATAGTTGAGCAGAATGGGCAGACAAGTGGCAGATGGAATTTAATACAGGGAAATGTGAGGTGATGTATTTTGGCAGAAGTGGTAGGGACAGGCAATAGAGACTTAATGGCACAGTTCTAGAGAGTGTGCAGGGACAGAGGTAACTGGGGATACATGTAGATACATCTTAGAAGGTGGCAGGACATATTGAGAGAGCAGTCAGCAAAGCATGTGGCATCTTAGGCTTCATAAACAGTTGTGGGTACAAATGCATGGAAGCTATGCTAAACCTTTCCAAAGCTCTGGTTCGGCCACAACTGGAATATTGCATCCAGTTCTGGTCACCACACATTAGGAAGGATGTGAGGGTCGTTCAGGGGGATCAGAGGAGATGGCAGTTTCAGGGAGGGGAGGGTTTAGCAAACTGGATTGGAAACAGCTACCTGAAGGTAAATGATTGTCAGAGCAGTGAGAGTTAGTGCGGGTTGAGAACAAATATTTTCCCACAAAGACAAACAGAGTAAGACTCCCAAATCTAGAGCCCCTTGGATAACAAGGATCAAACTGGGTGGGATAAGGCACAAAAGGGAAGCTTATGTCAGATACCGAGAGCTCAATACCACAGAAAGTCGACAAGAGTGAAGGAAGTCCAGGGGAGGGGAGTGTACGTCCGAGTGGAAGGAAGACGCAGAGGAAAAAGAAACATCAAGAGGCGCGTCCCCTGGACACATTGACACAACCCGAGACTGAGCTCAGCCCAAAGCCCGTTCCCAAGGAATCCACCTCTCCCAGGGCTTGGCTCAGACCCAGGGTGACTAAAAAAAAAAGGAGGGTGCGGAGGCAGAGGCCTCTGATGACATGGCTGTCTCTGAGCCTCGGCTAGTGGGTAAAAGAGGAGAAGGCACCCCTCCACAGAGGTATCAAGGGGTCCTGAGGTGCAGGTCCATCTATTGGAGGGGGGTTTACTCCTGTTTCGGGTCCTCAGGGTTCCCCCTACTACCACCACCAACATTAAAGCTGATAGGTTTGGGCAGGAGCTCCCTGTTCGTCTGGATGGACGGGAGGGGGAGACACCTGTACATGTGGCCCCTCTGGGGTCGCCAGTGGAGCCCTGATTGTGGTGGGGGAGACTGGGGACACCGCCCATTCTGCCACTGGGTCGGGCGCCCTGAGTGGAGGGGAGGGCAAGGCCCCAGATGGTCGGTCCCACCAGCCAGAGCCCACCACCAACCAGTAGACACCCGACCCAGTTATAACCGAGAATGCTGCCCCATCTCCTGGGCCTGTGGGTGCTGGCGGAGCGAGAGATGGCCTCCTCTCTCCGCCTCCGGTTTCGGCTCCGGCTGGATTTCCGGAGCCGGGAACACCCGACTCCCCTGGACCACTGATTGGCCTGGGGTTGGAGGCGGGGTTTTTGGGGCTCCTGGACCGTTGGCGCCTACAGGCTCCACTTCCATCTTTGAACCCAGAGAGGAGCCCTCCGCCATCCATCCTGGGGGTGGGATCGTGCTGGAGGCAGGACCAGCTGGCGCGGCCAGGACGTCCGCCGCACAGTGTGTGGTGGATGTGTCGGCCACTGGCAGTGATGACCCGGAGGAGGAGGAGGATTCGGTGTGGGGCACGGAGGATGATCTTGATTCCATCACCAGTGAGGTGGTGGAGTCCCTCGTGCCTCCCACCGAATCTCCTCTCATCCCCACGGCGGAACTCTGGGATTTCCTCGCAGCTTGCAGGGGCTGCCGCAATGAAGTTCAGCTGGCCCTCGGCCATTGGTTGAATCTGGCGCTAATCATACAGTCCGTCCATGCTGCCCTCAAGAAAGCGGGCAAGCGCGCGGGCATGAGACTGGTTGAGACGCGCCATTTTAATCTGTTCCTCAATGGGTTGCTGGGGCAGTGGAGGGCCAGGTGCACTACCACTCCCTCCTCACAGTGATGTGTTGGTGACGGGTTTTAAGTACCTTTGACATGAAGATAACCATAGCCAAACTCAACATCAATGGCAGCAGGGGGTCTCACCACAGATTTCACAATCTCTCAGTCCTCAGGGAAGGGAGATACGCGGTGAGCTTTCTGCAGGAAACCCACACCGTTCCGGGAGATGAAGCCACCTGGCTCCTGGAGTGGCAGGGTGGGGTCTACATGAGTCACCTCACCCCTATTTCTAGTGGGGTGGCTGTCTTGTTGGCCCCGACGTTTCAGCCGGAGATCTTGGGGGTCAAAGGAGCTGGAGCCGGGCCGCTTGTTCCACCTCGCCGTTCGCCTGGGTAGCGTGCTGCTGCACTTGGTGAACGTGTACGCGCCCAGGTCCAGCGCATTGCAAGTGCGCCTCCTGGGCGAAGTGTCTACTCTCTTGTGCTCCATCGACAGCGGCGAGTGCCTCATCCTCGGGGGGGATTTTAACTGCACCCTCGAGGTGGGGGATCGCTTCCATCCCCAGTGCAGCTAAGCATCGGTGGACAAGTTGAGGGAACTGATCAGCTCCCTCAACTTGATGGACATCTGGCAGAATCTCCATCCCGACTCCAGCGCCTTCACGTGGAGGTCTGGAGGAGGAGGGTCCCGAATCGACCGCCTCTACATTTTGCAAGCGTACTTCTCCTGCGTCTCGGCGGTCTCCATGCGGCTGGTGCCGTGCTGGGACCACCACCTGGTGTGCGCGAAGTTCATTCCGCTCCGCACGAGGGCGGGGTCCGCGTACTGGCACTTTAACAGTCGGCTGCTGGAGGACGAGCGATTCCGGGACACGTTACATCGATTCTCAGCCGAATGGAGAAGGAAGCAGGGGGCTTCCCCTCCTTGAGGCTATGGTGGGATGTGGGCAAGACTCACATCCGCGTCTTCTGCCAGGCGTATGCGAAGGTGTCGACCAAGAGGCGGAGAGCTGAGATCAGGCGCCTAGAGAGGGAGGTGCTCGACCTGGTGTCCCGCCTCGGTCGTGCCGTCACGGACCCGGTCTTGTGGCAGGCAGACAAAGAGAAGAAGGGCGCGCTGAGGGACCTGCAGCACATAGGGTCCCGAGGCCCGTACGTGCGGTCGCAAATCCAGCTCCTGGAAGATGTGGACCGCGCCTCACCCTTCTTCTACTCACTGGAAAAATGGCGTGGTGTCCGTAAGCAGCTCGTTGAGCTGCTGGCCGATGACGGATCCTCCATCACGGATCCGAAGTGAATGGGCCTCCTGGTCTGTACTTATTGCAGTGCGTTGTTCTCTCCAGATCCGTCCAGCGAAGACACGCGCAGAGTTTTGTGGGAGGACATGCCACAGGTCAGCCCAGAGGGTGCCGAAACGTTGGAGGAGCTGACCGGCGCCCTCCACCAGCTCTCAAGGGGCAAATCCCCAGGGCTGGACGGGCTGACCGTGGAGGTCCTCGGGGAGTTCTGGGTTGTCCTGGGGGACCAGGGGGAAAGCCTGGCGACAGGGGAGATGCCCCGCTTGTGGCACAGGGCAGTCATCTTCCTGCTGCCGAAGAGGGGAGATCTCCGCCTGCTTAAAAAACTGGCATCCAGTCTCCCTCCTCAGCACGGATTATACGATCTTTGCCCGGGCTGTGTCTACCCGCCTGGGCTCCGTGCTGGCCCACATGATCCACCCCGACCAGCCCTACACGGTCCCGGGCCGGTCCATCCAGGACAACATCCACCTGGTCCGGGACCTGATCCATCTTTCCCAGAGGACTGGTCAGTCAGTCGCCTTTCTCTCCCTCGATCAGGAGAAGGCGTTCAACAGGGTGGATCATGAATACCATTTCGGGACTCTGCGCACTTTCGGACTCGGGCCGCATTTCGTGTCCCGGGCCGACTTTAGTACGCCGCCGCAGAGTGTCTAGTCAAAGTTAATGGGTCCTTGATGGCGCCCCTTCGCTTTGGGAGAGGAGTGCGTCAGGAATGCCCAATATCCGGCCAATTGTGTACCATCTGCGTGGAGCCCTTCCTGTGCCAGCTTCGCAGGAGGATGACGGGATTGGCTCTGCGTTAGCCGGCCATGGGGGTCATCCTCTCGGCTTACGCCGACGACGTGCTCCTCATTGTCACAGATCCCGCTGACTTGCATAGGATGCGCGACTGCCAGCAGACCTTTTCTGCCGCGTCCTCTGCGAGAATCAATTGGGAGAAATGTTCTGGACTCCTGGTGGGTCAGTGGCGGGTGGACTCCCTGCCGGAGGAGAGTGCGAAACAGCTGGAGGTGGCAGGTTAAACAGAGAGAGAGAGAGAGACAGGCGGAGTGTGGCTGAGGGAGGGAAGGCAGAGAAAGATGGAGAAAGAGGGAAAGAGAGAGAAATCCACACTCAAACCTTGGTTGAAGTGTCACCATTTCTGGGATCTTGCTGTGCACAGCTTGCAGGCTGTTATCAGAGAGCTGCTTGTGGGATCTTGCTGTGTACCAATGACCTGCAGCATTTCCAACATTGCAAAAGTGACGAACACTTTAAAAATTAATTCATTGAGTGTCACATACTTCTGTGAATCAGCAATGAAATGGGTGAAATGTGAAGGTTTGGAAAGGCTTGTTCTCATTCCCGAATATTGCTGGTGTTTTAGGCTGTGGGGTGAATTTGACAGTGAAATGAAACACCTGGGGATCATTTGAATTCAGTTTTTCAGGGATGGGAATGTGGATTTCTCTCTCTATCCTTCGACAGGAGAGGGGATGGGGGTCACCAGTGTTTGTGTGCTTTTACAATGAGGCAGAAACAGATGTCGAGAGACAGAGAGAAATAGAGAGAGAGAGAGAAAGAGAGAGGCAGCAGGAAATGACAGGGTAAACACATCCACACTTCCCAGTCTCTGGCTCTGTGCCAGGGGATGTGTTTGTAAGTCACTGAGAGATTGTTTGATGTCAATGAGTTAGAGAGAGAGTCCTGGGCTCTCGTTGTGTTTTATTTCTGTTCAAAAATGCTTTGCTTTGTTTGAATCAATTTTATTTCTCTTATTCCCAAGGAGAATCTTTTCGGAAGCTGCAGCTGTGATGATGCAGAGGGAGAATCTTTTAGCCACGTGGAATTCACAAACAAGAGCTTTAACCAGGGAGGGAAAATAATAATAAATATATATTTGTCATTGTCAAATTAATTTCTAAATACAGAAAAGAAAACTGTTTATGATTTTGGGGCTGATAGAAAAACAAAGTTCTGGAAATGCTCAGTATTTCCAGAACAGTTTTTATTTCAGATTTCCAGCATCCTCAGTATTTTGATTTTGTGTTTTGGGGGTCTGTGGATTTTTTTTACCACAAGGGAGGGGGCTGGATGGTGCTCCAAATGGAATAGTTTGGGAATCGCTGCTCCAGAACAGTCAATGTAATCCCATAGATTTACCTCTCTCCATCTCTTGCTGCTACTTGTTCCCTGCACCTTCCTCCTTGTTCCCAGCTCTGTTTCTTCACATCTTTAAATCCCTGTCTCTGTATCTCTCAACATCCTCTCTATCTTTGCCTCTCTCTAGAGTCTCACAGGTTTCCATTTTCATTCTCTTTCTGCGACTCTCTGCATCTTTATCTGTCTCTCTCTCACTCCATTTCTTCTCTCACTCACTTCCAAATCCCTGAATCATTCCATCGCTGCTCCTCCTTTCCTGCAAGATTATCTCTGCATTTCCCCCATCCCGCAGCATCCCTCTCTATTCTGTAAAGGCATCTTACTTTGTATCTCTGCCCCTCCATATCTTTCTGTCTCTGCGTCTCTCTCTTCGTCTGGGATCTTTCTCAATATCTCCATTTCTCTCTCTCTCTCTGAGTTCTCAGTATTTCCGACCCTCTATTCTCAGTTTCTCCCACTGGTGTTGGACTCCCTGCATCTCATTCTCCAGCTCCCTTTCCATTTACTTTTCTCTCTCTCTGTTCTGTCCTAATCCCGGGATCTGTTTTCTGTGTTTCTGTCCCGCTGTCAGGTAGTGGATTTGAACTCACAGCCTTGGTGTTGTGCAGGGTGATTGTGAAGTGGGATCCTGCTTTCCATCTCTGCCCAGTTTTGCTCCCATTGAGGTAAAAACAGGGTGGAGATTCTGAACGGACAGCCGATACACAACCACCCTCCTCCCCTCCACCCTGGTTTGCACCATTGGCACCAAGTCCGAGTCCAGCCCAGTGTTTCTTTGACTCACTGTATCTGCTCCCCGACTGTCTCTGCCTGTCTCCTTGTGGTTCAATGGGGGAAGGGGCAAGTCAGCCATTATCTAACATGGGTGGGACAGGATCAAAGGGCTGAATAGCCTCTTCCCATCCCTGTGCAAAATCAATTTGTGAGTCTTTGTGTGTGTCTCCCTCTGTTTGATTCCCTGAAGCCGATGGGGAGAGCAGGTGAAACACCTTTCTGCAGAGAGGGCTGTGCCCTGTGCGTTAAAGGCTCAGAATGTCAGTTTGCCTCTGAAGGTCCTTGCTCGATGCCCGGCCCTGATTTTGGCCGGACAGGAGTTAAAGGTGCCGGGGATCTGGGAGCAAGTTGTTGGAATTCCAGTGGCTTATCCAGATCTGGAATTAAAATGAACGGAAGATTGTCGGGAGACGGCACCAAACCCAGGAAAGTGATGGACGTGGGAATAACACGGTGGGGAGTGAGGGGGGTACTGGGCTGTTCACGGGGGTGATGATACAGGGTGGGAATTAGTAGAGGGGAAGTTTTTACAGGCCAGGGAGGGTATTTAGAAACCGGGAGAGTTTACAGTGGAGAGCGGGGGGAGAATTAGATTGGGTTCAGTTAATGGGGGGGTATTTAGATGGGAGTCTGTTCACAGAACGGGGGGTATTTAGATGGGGGTCTGTGGCGGGCGGGTATGGAGATGGGAGTCTGTTACCGGGGGGTATTTAGATGGGAGTTTGTTCCTGGGGGGTTATTCAGAGGGGGGTTTGTTGCAGGAGGGTGTTGAGATGGGAGTTTGTTCCTGGGGGGTTATTCAGAGGGGAGTTTGTTCCCGGGGGGGGGGTACTTAGATGGTAGTTTGTTCCAGGAGGGTATTGAGATGGGAGTTTGTTCCTGGGGGGTTATTCAGAGGGGAGTTTGTTCCTGGGGGGTTATTTAGATGGTAGTTTGTTCCTGGGGGTGTATTGAGCTGGGAGGTTGTTCTGGGGATGTATTCAGTTGGGCGTTTGTTCCCGGGGGGTATTTAGATGGGGGCTTGTTCCTGGGGTGTAGTTCGATGGCAGTTTGTTCTGGGAGGTGTATTTAGATGGCAGTCTGTTCCGGGGTGGGGGTATTTAGATGGGAGTTTGTTCCTGGGGGATTATTCAGAGGGGAGTTTGTTCCCGGGGTGTTATTTAGATGGTGGTTTGTTCATGGGGAGGTATTTAGATGGGAGTTTGTTCCTGGGGTTGTATTTAGATGGGAGTTTGTTCTGGGGATGTATTCAGTTGGGCGTTTGTTCCCGGGGGGTATTAAGATGGGAGTTTGTTCCCGGGGGGTATTTAGATGGGGGTCTGTTCCGGGGTGGGGGTATTAAGATGGGAGTTTGTTACCGGGGGGTATTTAGATGGGAGTCAGTTACTGGGGGTGTATTCAGATGGGAGTTTGTTCCCGGGGGGGGAAGTTAAATGGGTGTTTGTTCCCGGGGTCTATTTAGATGTCAATCTGTCCTGGGCGGGTGTTAGTTTGATGGGTTGTCTTGTAACAGAGGGAAGGGGATAATTAGATGGGGGTCTGTTGATAATGAGGGTATTAGATGGGGGTCATTTAACAGGGGATATCAGTCAGTTGTCTGCAGATGAGGATTATTTAGATCGGGGGTGTCTGTACAAGGGGGGAATGTTTTCTGGCGGGGGGAATTGCAGGAAAAAGATTTGCGTGGTGGATAAAAATTGCGGGCAGTGGATAAATTGAGGGCGGTGGATAAATTGAGGGCGGTGGATTAATTGAGGGCGGTGGATAAATTGAGCGTGGTGGATAAATTGAGGGCGGTGGATAAATTGAGCATGGTGGATCGGGTCAGGAAAAGACAGAAAAATTTGGAAAGAGAGAGAGAAATAATAGAAAGAGAAATAGAGAAGACAGAAAGATGCAAAGAAAGAGAGAGAGAAAGAGAAGGGAAAAAAGTTGAGGGAAATAACAAAGACACAAAGAAATTGAAGGCACCAAAGAGACAGTCAGAAAGCCAGTGAGAAAGACACAGAGAATCACAGAGAGATTGAGAGAGAGGACAGAGAAACACAGAGAGATTGAGAGAGAGGACAGAGAATCACAGAGAGATTGAGAGAGAGGACAGAGAATCACAGAGAGATTGTGAGAGAGGACAGAGAAAGCCATTGAGACAGAAAGACGCACAATCACTTGGAGAGAGAGAGAAACACAAAGTGAGGGAGAGAGAGAGAGATGGAGGAAAAGAGAGATAGTGAGAAAAACAGAGACAGAAATACAAGGTGAGGGAGAGATTCAGAAATAGAGAGAGTGAGAGAGAGATTCTGTGCGAGAGAGATTGAGAGAGAGAGAGATTGAGAGAGAGCGATTCAGTGAAAGAGAGATTGAGTGGGAGAGAGATTGAGTGAGGAGAGATTGAGTGGGGAGAGATTGAATGAGGAGAGATTGAGTGCGAGGGAAAGTCTGTGAAAGGGAGATTGAGTGAGAGGGAGTTTGAGTGCGAGGGAGATTGAGTGGGAGGGAGATTGAGTGTGAGAGTGATTGAGTGCGAGAGAGATTCAGTGAGAGAGAGATTCAGTGAGAGAGAGATTCAGTGTGAGGGAGATTCAATGAGAGAGAGAGTTTCAGTGAGAGAGCGTTTCAGTGAGAGAGATATTGAGTGAGAGACAGTTTCAGTGAGAGAGAGTTTGAGTGACAGAGAGTTTAAGTGAGAGAGAGCTTGAGTGAGAGAGAGATTGAGTGAGAGAGATATTGAGTGAGAGAGAGATTGAGTGAGAGAGTTTCAGTGAGAGAGAGATTGAGTGCGAGAGAGTTTCAGTGAGAGAGAGATTCCGTGAGAGAGAGTTTCAGTGAGAGAGAATTTCAGTGAGAGAGAGATTGAGTGAGAGAGAGATTGAGTGAGAGAGAGATTGGGTGAGAGAGAGATTGAGTGAGAGAGCGACTCAGTGAGAGAGTGATTGAGTGGGAGAGAGTTTGAGTGGGAGAGAGATTGAGTGGGAGAGAGATTCAGTGGGAGAGAGATTCAGTGGGAGAGAGATTCAGTGAGAGAGAGATTGAGTGAGAGAGTGATTCAGTGGGAGAGAGATTCAGTGGGAGAGCGATTCAGTGAGACAGAGATTGAGTGAGAGAGAGATTGAGTGAGAGAGCGATTGAGTGAGAGAGAGATTGAGTGAGAGAGAGATTCAGTGGGAGAGAGATTCAGTGAGAGAGAGATTCAGTGGGAGAGAGATTCTGTGGGAGAGAGATTCAGTGGGAGAGTGATTCAGTGAGAGAGAGATTCAGTGAGAGAGAGATTGATTTAGAGAGAGATTCAGTGAGCGAGAGATTCAGTGAGAGAGAGATTCAGTGAGAGAGAGATTGAGTGAGAGACAGATTCAATGAGAGAGAGATTGAATGAGAGAGAGATTCAGTGAGAGAGACTTAGTGAAAGAGACTGAGTCAGAAGAAAGGAGAAAAGCAGAAACAGACAATAAAGATGTGATACTCACCATCCCACACCGTCTGCTTTCCATCGTTGGACTCCAACACCTTCCCGCCATCAACTCATCCATGGGGAAGAGGTCCTGGAGAGGGGCATTGTGGTGGGATTTGGAGAATAGCGTCAGGACTGGGACAGAGAGTGTGGGGGATTCAGACTGGACTCTCTCTCTCACACACACTGTAATCAGTTCCAATTCACCTGGGCACAGAGATTGAGACACAGAAACTCGCCTTCAGAAACCAGCTGCATGGAAGGAAAGAATGTGGTCTGATGTTCTCCTAATATATCCCAGAACCTGTCACTCAAAACAGACAGTCTACCCAAAATGCAGCTTAACCAACCAGCTCTCAGCTTCCTCCATCTGGACACTCCCTCCCAGATATGGGACAGTCCAAGGTGAGTCTCTGTGTAAACAGCGAATGGGGGAGAGAGGGATATTCCAGACATATCCCAAATGGACCATTCCAGATAGAAACCTGTCTGCCTCTCTCTCTCTCTCTCCCTCCCCCAAAAACCTCATTAACAGAGCAGAAAAACTGCTGTAATTTAAAACCTGGAGGGGTCGGTTTGGACAATAACCATTTAACACTGATTGTATTAAATGTGTTTCACTATTCACCTCCACTTAACAGAAAGTTCAGAAAATGACTCATTGCAATTACCTTGAAATTCTGACAAAGTGTTATTGCTGGATAGGCCTGTTTGAATGCAGTACAAACATGTGGTTTTTATTCGGCTTTTCATTTCCACTGTGTGACAAAGACTGAAACTGGAGCCAGGTTAATGAGGCAGCGAAGAGAACTTTTATAACCAATGACATTTCACACAACAATTCTTACCCATATTTACAGTTGTATTTGTCAATGATTCTTTGCACTGTATTTGATGCTGCTGTATTTATGTATTAGCTGTAATCAATCAATAAAACCTTCTTAACATTCACCAGTTTAATGTTACAAGGATTCACAAAGCTGGGAAATGGCCATTTAACACAAATGGTATTAAAGATCTTCCACTTTTCACCTCCAGTTTATATAAAGTTCAGCAATAAAGACCTCTACTTTCTGACAAAGAGTTTTTACTGCTGTAATAAAGTGTCACTTGTTTCCATTTGCTTCCTGACTGTTTCCATCCTCTGCTCTCCTGGGGGATTCAGAGGGATTTTTGTATATTGTTTGTCCACGTTCAGGAGGTTCCAGCTCCTCTGCAGCTGCTGTCCTGGAGAAATTAATTGCATTGCATTCAAAATCTTTCCCTCATTTTGGAGATATGAGGAGAAATTGTTTACACTAGTAGAGGGGTGAAACAAATAGGCAGGGAGTTTTTATGGTCTGGAATTCACTGTCTGACAGGTTTCTGAAAGCAGATTCAATATTAATTTTCAAAGGTCAATTGGAGTAAAATTTCAACTGCTCGTAGTTATAGTAGAGAAGATACCTGCATAGAAAGAGAAGTGTGTGAGAGAGAGATGTCATAACGTAGGTGATCAAGAACTCAACACAACTTATATTGAGAGTTTTTATTTCTAAATAACTTTCAGTTTTGTTTGATCCTTTTGTTTTATTTGTGCATTACCTTTAATCACTCAATATAACTTTCCAAACAGGAACGAGTTTCATGTTACAAGTGTTCACACAGTCGAAAAATAGCCATTTTACAAAAGTTGCATTGAAATTATTTTATTCAGCATCTCAAGTTTACAATAAAGTAAATTCTTCAGACTTGTGGAAACTTTCAAACTCAGCAAGGGAATCTCCCATCAGTAATGGCTCAGCATCTCCATCTGCTTGTGTCCCTGTCTCACTGCAGTTAATGTCCCACTCTCACCATCTCCATTTGCTGGTGTCCCTGTGTCACTTCAGTTACTGTCCTTTCCTCACCACCTCCATCTCCTGGTGTCCTTGTGTCACTGCAGTTACTGCCCCCTCTCACCATCTCCATCTCCTGGTACTCCTGCCTCACTGCGTTTACTGTCCCCCTCTCACCATCTCCATCTCCTGGTGTCCCTGTGTCACTGCAGTTACTGCCCCCTCTCGCCATCTCCATCTCCTGGTACCCCTGCCTCACTGTGGTTACTGCCCCCTCTCACCATCGCCATCTACTGGTGTCCCTGTGTCACTTCAGTTACTGTCCCTTTCTCACCATCTCCATGTCCTGGTGTCCCACTCTCACTGCAGTTACTGTCCCCCTCTCACCATCTCCATCTCCTGGTACCCCTGTGTCACTGCAGTTACTGTCCCCCTCTCACCATCTCCATCTCCTGGTGTCCCTGCCTCACTGCGGTTACTGCCCCCTCAAACCATCTCCATCTCCTGGTGTCCCTCTGTCACTGCAGTTACTGTCCCCCACTCACCATCTCCATCTCCTGGTGTCCCTGCCTCACTGCGCTTACTGCCCCCTCTCACCATCGCCATCTGCTGGTGTCCCTGTGTCACTTCAGTTGCTGGCCCTTTCTCACCATCTCCATCTCCTGGTACCCCTGCCTCACTGTAGTTACTGCCCCCTCTCACCATCGCCATCTGCTGGTATCCCTGTCTTACTGCAGCTACTAGCCCACTCACCATCTCCATCAGCTGGTGTCACTGCCTCACTGCAGTTACTGCTCACCTCTGTCCATCTCCATCTGCTGGTGTCCCTAACTCGCTGCAGCGACTGTCCCTCCTTACCATCTCCATCTGCTGGCGCCACTGCCTCACTGCAGTTACTGCTCCCCTCTGTCCATCTCCATCTGCTGGTGTCACTGTCACACTGCAGTTACTGCCCTGCTCACGACCTCACATCCACTCCGATTTGCAGCTTTGTCCACTGGCTGCGGTTGTTGACAACAGCAACCACGAGGTGGCGCTGCACTGGCACATGCGCAAACGTATCCTATTCCCGTCAACCATCAGGGTCTGCACGTTCATTCGCTGCCAGGACTAAAGATGGCGCCGGTCAAATAATCACAGAGGCGGGTGGAGGGTGGGAGGTGGAGCTGGGGGTCTGGGAGGGTGGAGGAGGGGGAATGGGATTTAGTTCCAGTGTTTGAAACCCTTCAGCTCTTTCTATGATTTCACTAATTTAACAATGAGATTGAGAGGGTATTTCACCCCCTTCTTCAGCTCCTGTCTGAATTTAGTCTGGGTCACAAGGTAAATACATGTGTTGGTGCAGGAACTGAGAAGCTGCAGCATCTTTGATGTTTGATCTGTGATCAAGAGAGGGTCAGTGTAGGAGGAAAAATATTAAATATCTGTAATTCTCCTATAAATGCGATACACAACCCAGGTCACCCATAACAGTATAAAACTGCCGGATATACTGAAGAGTAAAATAATTGATTTCCTGCGATTCTCCATCTCTGGGTCCTTGTGATTCTCTGCATTGCTGTGGCACCGGAATCCCCTGCGGACTTTACTGGAGAATAAAATCCGTCTGACAGTCAGAACATTGAACAGCAACATCAGAAAGACCGGGACACAAGGGGTTAAAATGCGGTTAAACAATTCAAATGCCCCCATATGGGGGAAGTAGAGAAGCTCAGTTTATAATCACAACCCATGGGAACATTATCAATAATGTATTGTTGTTTCCGTGTAAAGTACCAGGGAAGAGACTCTAAACAGCCCAGCACACTCACTGTTCCCACAACCACAGCCGCCGTTTTCTCGCTGCAATATTTTGTTTTCAGCTTCTCACAACAAATGGCCACAAATCGATCAAAGGTGAAAGTGACTGTGAGCCAGACAGAAGCATCTGTGGATGCAGAAAGCAGAACGGTAATGAGAGAACACACTGGAGTAATTCTCAGGAATGAATATGGGAAATAAATTCCAACAATCCAGTTCAATATGGGATCAGTGATAACGACCAGGAGATCAGACACTGCCATTCCCACCAGGTAGACACTGATACATTTGGAGAGACCGCACTTTCCTCGGGACAGGATCACAATCGCCACCAAGTTAACTGGATGAGAGAGAGAAAAGGAAGCAGAGAAATTACTGATCTGACCTGGAGACAAAGCAGCAGTTTGACAGGATCTGGGCTGAAATTTACAGCTTTGTTGCTGCATCAAGCAGGGAAAACTGATTCATTGACCCGGGCAGTGCTTTGTCACAGTGAAATGTTTGTAAACACAGTTATTAATAATGAATTGGGAAATTGATGCAGAAAGTGAATAAATTCAGCACCGGATCTACTGGAAGTACTGAGTGAGGATGGAGTGCCAGTAGGGGACTGAGAACGGGCTTTACAGAGATGGAATCCAATAGGTTAATTGGGAATTTGTCTCCAGACTGTTGTTTGGGATGGATTGGGGGCAGTGGGATGTGTAGCTGGTTTGTTGCTCTGGGTTCAGGGAACCGACAGGGACTGTTACCAAATGGGAAAGGGCTGAAAACTGCAGCGCTGAGTCTGAGTATCAGCCATGATCCAGAATGGCAGAACAGGCTGGAAGGGCTGAATGGCATCCTCCTGCTCCTATGTTACTGTATTCCTATCAGGTTGGACGAGGTAGCTGGAAGTGGAGGCAGAGAGTGAGATTGAGAGGGAGAGAAGGAAAAGGACATATTGGAGCAGGAGGGGAGACTGGAGCAGATGGTTTGGGAAAGTGGATAAACTGATGCAATGGATGTGGAGACTGAGGATTCAATACAGTGCGAGGAGAGGCTGAGATTCACAGGGAGAGACTGCAGCAGAGTGTTAGAGGATATCTAATCTATAGATCCCAGTAATACAACTCAATTAATACATTCAAACAATAATCCCTGTGGTTATTGGTGTTGGAGAACAGTTCATTGTTTCTCCAATTTAGTCAATATATTTAGTTAGTACAGGCAATTTAATATAAATTTAAATATATTTCTGATATCAGCCTCGCTCTTTATTGAATTCATCAGTCACAGAGATTTTAATGTGCTGTATTTAAATAATGAGTTACTATGCATAGAAATGCAGCAAGACCTGGACAATATCCAGGCTTGGGCTGATAAGTGGCAAGTAACACTTGCGCCACACAAGTGTCAGGCAATGACCATCTCCAACAAGAGAGAATATAACCATCTTCCCTTGACATTCAACGGCATTACCATCGCTGAATCCCCCACTGTCAACATCCGAGTGGCGACCATTGAACAGAAACTGAACTGGAGTAGCCATATAAATACCGTGGCTACAAGAGCAGTTCAGAGGCTAGAATCCGGCAGCGAGTAACTCACCTCCTGACTCCCCAAAGCCTGTCCACCATCAACAAGGCACAAGTCAGGAGTCTGATGGAATACTCTCCACTTGCCTGGATGGGTGCAGCTCCAACAACACTCAAGAAGCTCGACCCTCTCCAGAACAAAGCAACCCACTTGATTTGCACACCATCTACAAACATTCACTCCCTCCTCCTCCGATGCACAGTGTCAGCAGCGTGAACCATCTACAAGATGCACTGCAGAAATGCACCAAGGCTCCATCGACAGTACCTTCCAAACCCGCGACCTCCAACACCTCGAAGGAAAGAGCAGCAACTGTATGGGAACATCATGACCTGAAGTTCCCCTCCAAGCCACACACCATCCTGACTTGGAACTATATCGCCGTTCCTTCTCTGTCACTGGGTCAAAATCCTGGAACTCCCTTCCGAACAGCACTGTGGGTATACCGACCCCACATGGACTGCAGCGGTTCAGGAAGGCAGCTCACCACCATCTTTTCAAGTGCAATTAGGAATGGGCAATAAATGTTGGCCTGGCCATTGATGCGCACATCCCATGAATGAATTTTTAAAAACGGTGAAGAACTGATTCTATTCAGTTCATGCAGTCACTAAGTAAGGAATGGGAACTTTCTGCAAAACACAATGAGGACCTGACAGAAATCAAGACAGAGATCAAGTCCAACGGGAAAATGAACACAATCTGACAACAGACAACTTCAACTCACTGTTTCTCTCAATAATTGTTCTGGACATTCCAGCATTTTATGAGAGTGAATTATTTACACTGCTGCTTCTTTCTCTTTCTCTTTACTTCTGCTTATCTCTTTCCCTCTGTTTCGTTCTGCCTGCTCCTTTTCTCCTTCCCTGTCTCTCCGGAGTACTCACACCCTGCAAACTGTTAATTAATGCTACTTTTCACATATGATTTATTGCTAACATTCTGCTTCTATGTTATGTTCACCAGCCCCAGGTTCAATGATTCTATTCTCAGAGTCAGTTTGTTCAATGGTGAAACCTCTGTGAATAATTTAATGTATCTGCAGAACACCCAAGTCTCCACCTGTTCACCTACACTCTTCACTTCATCTACAATACATGGAATAAACAGGATCGAAAGCTTCTTCCAGACAAACCTCACAATCATTGAAATTCCTTCTCCTGGAATTATAAAGTAATCTGTTAGAATGTGGGATTGTTTAATTAATAAAACACCAACATCAGCGCTGCAGCTGATAATCTACAGATAAATGGAAAGACTCTTGATTCCAACTGACAGAGTGAAAACCAATAAAACATCACATCAGTACTTTCTATATCTTAATGTAGTCCAGTGACAGTGAAGGTCCACAGTGAAGCAGAGAAGGAGAAGTGAAAGTGTCAGCAGCAAACTCAGTTCAGTAGCCAGACCTCTGAAGCAGCGTCAGACACACAAAGAATGAAATAAAATTTGATAACAGTGATAATCAATAAATACATTGAAATCCCAGTTAAACTGAGCCATGTTATTGGGGAGGAAGGATCTTGTTCTGTCCCCTTGTCACACTGAGACAGTGAGATGTCTCATTAGCAATCACTAAAAAAAATCATGAGCATATTCCAGGACCAGTTAGATCCACATTATGAAAATGTTAACAACTCCTGATAGTCTGATTATTGATCCTCACTGAAACATCCCTTTCCAATACATTCAATACACAGAATAATCAAGTAAGAATGCCACGGTTACAGAAAACAATATCTGCAAACACATGATAGAACTCCTACAAACCTGAAAGAGTAGACAATGAGGAGATTCCTGCAGTATATTGCTGGAAAAGAACATTCGGCTGTGTAATACACACAGTGAGAAATAATACTGAGTACAGCAGCACAGTTAACATCGATTTACACCATTAACAGTTGAGATACTGGCTTACCAGGAACTCCAATTGCTGCAAGTACAGGACAGTAAATGTCTTCTATCTGATACATTACTGGATATCCCATTTCAGTGGGAATCAGAGACTTCTGTTAGCCTGGAATCCACAGCTCCTGCGGGCACTCGGAGCTGATCCATTCCAATGGATCCTGATTTATACAGGGAATAAGTCTCCACTGACACAGTTATACCCCTGATCATTTCTATTAGTTACACTCACCTGAACAAACAGATTACATAAGCAACTTTGACTGCGATGTGAATAATGTGGTGGATAGAACAGAATCATTTCACTGTCAATGACATTTTCTGAGTAAGACCTCCCTGAGGAAGAAAACTGAAATCTGTCCTCATACTGGACGCATGCAACAATTATGAGAGGCATCATTTACATTTTCCATATTATTGCATTGACCGTGTTCACTCCTGGCTTTTCTATTGTAAATGTAACTCATCTGTCTGCAGTGGACACTGAATCCAGGGACAAAAGCCATCCCGTTTCACTCTGTTCTTGCCTTTGCCCAGTTAAAATGTGAAAATTTGAGACTCTGATTCGACTCTGACTCGGAACCATGTACAGCATTACAGCAGAGAAACTACTGTGGGTGATATTATGGGACAGACAGTGTCCATGTCCATTCTGGAGGGAATCGCAGCATAGTGAGTATATCACCGGTCAGGTAATCCTGAGGCCCAACCTAATGGACTGGGGACAGGGGTACACATCCCACCTTGACAGCTGTATAAAATAGAGGGAGCTCCCTCTCTATGCTGAGAGCGGAGGGAGCTCCTTCTCTACGCTGAGAGTGGAGGGAGCTCCCTCTCCATGTATAAAGTGGAGGGAGCTCCATCTCTATGTCAAAAGTGGAGGGAGCTCCCTCTCCAGGTATAAAGTGCAGGGAACTCCCTCTCCATGTATATAGTGGAGGGAGCTCCATCTCTATGGATAAAGTGGAGGGAGCTCCCTCTCCATGTATAAAGTGGAGGGAGCTCCCTCTCCATGTATAAAGTGGAGGGAGCTTCCTCTCTATGTATAAAGTGGAGGGAGCTCCCTCTCCATGTAGAAAGTGGAAGGAGCTCCATCTCTATGTATAAATTGGAGGGAGCTCCATCTCTATGTATAAAGTGGAGGGAGCTCCATCTCTACGCTGAAAGCGGAGGGAGCTCCCTCTCCATGTATAAAGTGCAGGGAGCTCCCTCTCCATGTATAAAGTGGAGGGAGCTCCATCTCCATGTATGAAGTGGAGGGAGCTCCCTCTCTATGTATAAATTGGAGGGAGCTCCCTCTCCATGTATGAAGTGGAAGGAGCTCCCTCTCTATGTATAAAGAGGAGGGAGCTTCCTCTCTATGTATAAAGTGCAGGGAGCTCCCTCTCCATATATCAAGTGGAGGCAGCTCCATCTCTATGTAGAAAGTGGAGGGAGCTCCATCTCTACGCTGAAAGTGGAAGGAGCTCCCTCTCTACGCTGAGAGTGGAGGAAGCTCCCTCTCTATGTATAAAGTTGGGGGCGATGAAAAAAACAGGAGAAAGGGAAATGAAAACAAATGGGGAAATGGAGAGAGAGGGACAAAGTGGAAGACAGTGAGAGGCAAAAGAGATAGCGAAATGAGCCCTTGACAGATTCCCAGCAGCAATCCCCATTATCTGCTTAGTCCGATATTGTGGCTTTAGTGTGAGTGCTTTCGGGCTGAGTGTTGGATCAGTGTTTGATATTTTCAAACAGCAGTGACATTCCCAACAAGGGCACCAGTTACAGATTCAAAACTAACCAAGAAATTACTCAAAGCATCGCTCTCCAGAGACAGGGGGAGGCAGAGCTTGAGGGAGAGATACACAGACAGAGTGAAACAGAGACAGAGGGAGAGAGAGAGAAAGAGCTAGAATGAGAGAGAAAAAGGGAGAAACAGAGACAGAGGGAGAGAGATAAACAGGGAGGTATTCAGATGCAGAAGGAGAGAGACAGGGAGAAAACGTGGGAGACAGATACAGAGGGAGGGACACAGTTGCAGAGGGAAAGGGAGAGAGAGAGAGAGAGAGTGCGCGAGAGAGGGCAACATTATAGGTGAAATGTGACATCTAATAATGTTGACAAAAGATACAATTAAAATGTGCAACGGGCTGTTTGCCAGAACTGAATTTGAAGGGAAACAGCGGTGTTTCGTGGGAGTGTTTTAGGGGCATGTGTTGGATCAGTGGTTGATATCTTCGAACTGCAGTAACATGTAATGTCATTGAAAAAAATATTATTAAACACTGACAAACTTTAGAAGCAGGTGAAATGGGATACAGTGTGTGAGGGGACCTTGACAGAACGTCAGTAACAATCCCCATTATCTGCACAGTCCTGTATTGGGGGTTTAGTGTGAGAGTTTATAGGGCGAGAGTTGAACAGCGTTTGATATTTTCAAACTGCCGTGACGTTCCCAGCAAGGGCAAGATTTACAGGTTCAAAATTAACCAAGAAACGGATAAAAACATTTCTGTCCAAGGAGAGAGAGATGGTGTTAGAGACAGAGTCATGGAAAGAGGCAGAGAAAGAGGGAGAGGGAGAGGGAGAGAGAGAGAGAGAGAGAGAAAGATGGGAAGAAACAGACATGAGAGTGAGAGACAGAGAGAGGATGAGACACGTTGCAACAATCATTAACAATCCTCATTATCAGCCCAGTGCTGTTTTTGGAGGTTAGTGTGAGTGTTTTAGGGGTGAATGTTGGATCAGTGCTTCATATTTTCAAACTGCAGTGACATTCCCAAAAAGGCTGTTAAAGTATATAAGAGCAGGGAGGTTATGCTGAAAGTGTATAACTCATTGCTTAAGCAACATAATGAGACCTCCCAAGGCAGGTTCAGTGTGAGTATACTTACAAAGTAAAGCAGTGGATTTAGAGAAGGAGGGAGAGACGGGCAGAAAGAGTGAGGAGATACGGGGAGGCAGGCAGATTGTCGGGGAAACTTTACATCTAACCACATGAAAAAACAAAATAATTAAAAATTTAAATGGACTGCGCACTGAAATTACTGTCCGCACACAACAACGAAAGTCACACACCATCCTAACTTGATACTATATCGCCATTCCTTCACTGTTACTGGGTCAAAATCCTGGAACTCCCTTCCTAACAGCACTGTGGGTATACCTATCCCACATGGACTGCAGCGGTTCAAGAAGGAGGCTCAACACCACCTTCTCAAGGGCAATAAGGAATGGGTAATAAATGCTGGCCTGGCCAGTAACGCACACATCCAACAAATAAATAAGGCAAATAAGAAGTTGACAACGAGACAAATCAGGAGATATTAGACTAGAAGAACAAAAACTTGGTCAAAGAGGTTGGTTTGAGGAATCGTCTTCAAAGAGGAAAGAGAGTTAGTGAGACGGAGAGGTTTAGGAAAGGAATTCCAGAGTTAGGGTCTTGGCAGCTTGAAGGCACGGCCACCAATGTTGGAACAATTCAAATTGGGGATGCTCAAGAGGCCAGAATTAGAGGATCACAGATATTGGTGGATTATTTGAGCTGGAGGAGATTGCAGAGATAGGAAGGGGTCATTTGTGGAAGACAGTTCCAAACTTCTACCACCCTTTGTATGGAGAAGTGTTTCTGAATTTCAACTTTGAAAGGGCTTTCGACTATTTTTTGATTTTTAGATAGTCCTCCCCGTCCAAGACTGTCCCCATCGAATAATCACAGGGCAGGCACGCGCAGGGTTAGATACAGAGTAAAGATCTATCTACCAATGCCAGACTCGCTGTTCCTCTGTCTCTTTCTCCTCATCTCTCACTGCCTGCAACGCCCTTTCTCTGCCTCTCTTTCTCCCTCTTCCCATCATGAGAACAAGAAGGAGAGATTGAGTTAATGTGCAGAGGGAGATAGGGCGAGGAAAGTGAGAGATAGACTTGGAAAGTGGGTAACAGAGAGAAGAAATAGTGTTTCAGAGAGTAGAAGAGAGGGGAAGGGAGAGAGAGAGATGGAGAGAGATTACCAGCAAGAGAGTTTACCAGAGATTACCTCTCTCTCCGTCCCCATCACTCCTTTCCAATTTGTTACCATCTCCATCTATTTTCCTCCCTCTACCCCGGTGTTTCACACTCCATGCCTCTCGCTCGTATGTCTGTGTATACTGCAGTGAAGGATGACATCAAATTATTATGTTTTACATTTGCTCTTTCAATCCAACTGAACAATCGCTCAGACTGTGAGCAGAGGGGCCTTGGAGTGACTGTCCACTGTTTCCTGAGGGTAACAGGACAGGTGGATAAGGTGGTGAAGAAGGCTTACGGAATACTTTCCTTTATTGGCCGATGTAGAGAATATAAGAGCAAGGAGTTTATGTTAGAACTGTATAAACACGAGTTAGACCACAGCAAGAGTACTGTGTGCAGTTCTGGTCACCACAATACAGGAAGGATGTGATCACACTAGAGAGGGTGCAGAGGAGAGTTGCAGAGGATGTTGTCAGGAATGGAGAATTTTCACTATGAGTAAAGATTGGATAGGCTGGAATTGTTTTCTTTGGAACAGCGAAGTTTGAAGGGAAGATTTAATTGAGGTGCTTAAAATAATGACGGGCCGAGATAGATAGAGTGGCTTGGAAGGACCCATTTCCCTTAACAGAGGGGTCAATAACCATGGGCATAGATCACAAGATTTCCACACCAATATCATGAGGGTGTGATGGCTTCCATGGTGGAATACCTTGCTGGATGTTTACAATGGAGCGTTTTCCTTCTGGATCATCAGAACTGGCCGCTTGGGCCACAACTTCATCCACATTTCTCCCACTCTACCAACATTTCACTCTACGTACCTCTGTTTCTCTGTTTGCGGATACGGCAGTGAAGGATTACATCAAATGAATATGTCTTACATTCTCCCTTTCAATCCACCCCAACAATCTCTCTCTCTTCAACCTTGTTCCTCTCGACAGCCCTCTCTCTGCCTGCATATCTAAGCCTCTCTCCCTCTGTCTCCCTCTCAGTGTCAGAGATAGCAGGAGGGAGAGATAGAGAGAGGAAGACAGAGAGAGACACAGAGAACAACCCCAGCTTCTCCAATCTATCCACGTAACTGAAGTCACTCATCCCTGGAACCATTCTTGAGAATCTTTTCTGCACCCTCCTTAATGCTCCCACATTCTTCCGAAAGTACAGTGTCCAGAATTGGACAATGCTCCAGTTGAAGGCAAACCAGCACTTTACAAATGTCATATTTTACTTGTTTTTGTATTTACTGTCTATATTTATAATCTTAGGACACCTTCTGCCGTTTAACCACTTTCTGAACCTGCCCTGCCACCTTCAGTGATTGGTGCACAAATAACCCCGAGATGTGTCTGTTCCTGCACCTCCTTTAGAATTCTATCCTTTACTTTATATCGTCGCTTCTCCTTTTTCCTACCCGTGGAGGCGGAATATGCTGGCATGGTTCTTAATGAATACATTGCAACTGTCTTCACAAAAGAGGGGGCGACAGAGACATTGTCGTCAGTGAGGAGGGGTTTGAAATATTGAATGGGATAAACAGTGAGAGAGGAAATATTCAGGGGTTTAGCATCTTTGAAAGCTGATAATTCAACAGGCTCAGATTGTTAAGAGGTGCATGGGAGGATATATCAGAGGATCTGACCATCATTTTCCAATCCTCTCTGTTTATATTCATGCTGCCAGACGACTGGAGGACTACGAATGTTGTACTGTTGATTAACAAGGGAGAAAGTAATAGACTGAGTAATTACAGGCCACCCAGCCTTATCACTGTGGAGCGAAAATTACTGGGCAAAAGGGAATGATTAATTCCTTTCTAGTAATATGTGTCTCGTGTCTCCATGTCTCTGTCACAATTTGAGCACTATCCTGACATTGGCGAAGAGTCGGTCTGTGGAATAAATGTCCCAGTGTTGTGGTAATATAAAATGGCCACTGCGAACCAGCCTAAAATGGCTAACTAGTGTTTGTGGATTTCCACAGATGTTTGAGAGAGGAGAGAGAGAGACAGAAAGAGAGACAAAGAGAGAGACAGAGACCAAGACACAGAGAATGACAGCACGATATTTGTCATTGGACAGAGGAAGAGGAGGAGGCCATTTGGCCCCTCAACCCTCCTCTGTCATTCAATGAGCTCATGGCTGATGTGTGATCTAACTCCATGTATCTATCTTTGCCCCTTAATACCTTTGGTTAATAAATATCTATCAAACTCAGATTTAAAAACTAACAAGTGTCTCAGCATCAATTGCCGTTTGTGGAAGAGAGTTCCAAACTGATACCACACCTGGTGTGTTGAAGTGTTTCTTCATTTCACTCCTGAAAGGTTTTCAGACTGCGTTTAGATTTTTAGACTATGCCTCCAAGTTCCTGACTCCGCAGCAAGTGGGAATTGTTACTCTCTGTCCACCCGTTCAGATTCCCTTATTATCTTGGAAACATTCATCAAATAAAACCATAACCTTCTAAATTCCAGGGAAAGGAAATGTTGGAGCAGGAGGGGAGACTGGAGCAGATGGTTTGGGGAAGTGGATAAACGACAGAAATGGATGAGGAGACTGAGGATTCAATACAGTGAGAGGAGAGGCTGAGATTCACAGGGAGAGACTGCAGCAGAGTGTTAGAGGAAATCTAATCTCCAGATCCCAGTAATACAACTCAGTTAATACATACAAAAAATAATCCCTGTGGTTATTGGTGTTGGAGAACAGTTCATAATTTCTACAATATAGTCAATATATTTAGTTTGTACAGGCTATTAAATATAAATATAAATGTAAATATATTTCTGATATCAGCCTCGCTCTTTATTGAATTCAGAAGTCACAGAGATTTTAAAGTGCAGTATTTAAATAATGAATTACCATCAGTGCAGAACTGATTCTATTCAGTTCATTCATTAACTAAGAAAACAATAGGAACTTTCTACAAAACAAAATGAGGACCTGACAGAAATCAACACAGAGGATCAAGTCCAACAGGAAAATGAACACAATCTGACAACAGACAACCTTAACTCATAGTTTCTCTCACTATTTATTCTGGACATTCCAGCACTTTATGTTAGTGAATTATTCACACTGCTGCTTCTTTCTCTATCTCTTGACTTCTGATTTTCTTTTACCATCTGGTTCCTTCTCCCTTCTCCTTTTCTCCTTCCCTATCTCTCTGGAGTGCTCACACCCTGTAAATGGATACTGAATGCTGCTTTTCACATATGATTTATTCCTAACATTCTGTGTCTGTGTTCTGTTCACCTGCCCCAGGTTCAATGATTCTGTTCTCAGAGTCAGTTTGTTCAATTGTGAAATCTCTGTGAATAACTTAATGTATCTACAGAACACTCAGGTCTCCACCTGTTCACCTACACTCTTCACTTCATCTACAATGCATGGAATAAACTGGATCAAATGCTACTTCCAGACAAACCTCACAATCATTGAAATTCCTTCTCCTGGAATTATAAAGTAATCTGTTAGAATGTGGGATTGTTTAATTAATAAAACACCAACATCAGCGCTGCAGTTGATAATCTACAGATAAATGGAAATACTCTTGATGCCAACTGATAGAGTGTAAACCAATAAAATATCACATCAATACTTTCTATTTTACAATGTAGTCATGTGACAGTAAAGGTCCACACTGAAGCAGAGAAGGAGAAATAAAAGTGTCAGCAGCAAACTCAGTTCAGTAGCAAGACTTCTGTAGCAGCGTCAGACACACACAGAGTGAAAAAATATTTGATAACAGTGATAATCAATAAATACATTGAAATCCCAGTTAAACTGAGCCACGTTATTGGGGAAGGAGGACATTGTTCTGTCCCCTTGTAACACTGAGACCGTGAGATGTCTCATTATCAATCACTGAAAACAAAATCATAAAAATATTCCAGGCCCGGTTAGATCCACATCATGAAAATATTAAAAAGTCCTAATCGGCTGATTATTGATCTTAACTGAAAGGTCTCATTCCAATACATTCAAAACACAGAATAATCTGATAACAAAACTAGTTACTTAAAACAATACCATTTAATACATAATGCAGTTCCTGCAAGAATGAAAGAGTAGACAATGAGGAGATTCCATCAGTCAATTGCTGGAAAAGAACAGGTGACTGTGTCACACACACAGAGGAAAATAATACCGAGTACAGCAGCACAGTTAACATCGATTTAGACCATTAGCAGCTGAGATACTGCTTACCAGGAACTCCAATTGCTGCAAGTGCAGGATAATAAATGCGGAGTACATGATACATTACTGGATATCCCATTTCTGTGAGAAGCAGAGACTTCTATCAGCCTGGAATCCACAGCTCCAGCAGGCACTCTGAGCTGATCCATTCCAATGGGTCCTGATTTATGCAGGGGATAAGTCTCCACTGACACGGTTCTACCCCTGATCATTTCTATTAGTTACACTCACCTGAACAAACACATTACATCAGCAGCTTTGACTCTGATGCAAATAATGTGGTTGATAAAACACAATCAATTCAATATCAATGACATTTTCTGAGCAAGACCTCTCTCGGGAATAAACCTGAAATCTGTACTCATACTGGACGGATGCTGCAATTACGAGAGGCGTCATTTACATTTTCCATATTATTGTATTGACCTTGTTCACTCCTGGCATTTCTTTTGTAAATGTAACTGATCTGTCCGCAGTGGACACTGAATCCAGGGACTAAAGCAATCCCGTTTCACTCTGTTCCTGCCTTTTCCCAGTTAAAATGTGAACTTTGAGTCTCTGATTCGGGACCATGTTCAGGGTTACAGCCCAGAAACTGTGGGTGATATTGGGGGACAGACACTGTACACATCCATCAGGGAGGCAGTCGCATAGTGATAATATCACTGGTTACGTAATCCAGTGGCCCAACCTGATGGGCTGGGGACAGGGGATCAAAACCCACCATGGCATCTGTTTATTAGAGGCAGCCCTCCTCAAGGTATAAAGTGGAGGGAGCTCCCTCTCCATGTATAAAGAGGAGGGAGCTCCCTCTCCATGTCTAAAGTGGAGGCAGCTCCCTCTCCATGTATAAAGTGGAGGAAGCTCCCTCTCCATGTATAAAGTGGAGGCAGCTCCCTCTCCATGTATAAAGTGGAGGGAGCTCCCTCTCCATGTCTAAAGTGGAGGCAGCTCCCTCTCCATGTATAAAGTGGAGGAAGCTCCCTCTCCATGTATAAAGTGGAGGCAGCTCCCTCTCCATGTATAAAGTGGAGGGAGCTCCCTCTCCATGTATAAAGTGGAGGCAGCTCCCTCTCCATGTATAAAGTGGAGGCAGTTCCCTCTCCATGTATAAAGTGGAGGCAGCTCCCTCTCCATGTATAAAGTGGAGGGAGCTCCCTCTCTCTGCATAAAGTGGAGGCAGCTCCCTCTCTCCGCATAAAGTGGAGGCAGCTCCCTCTCTCCGCTTCAAGTGGATGGAGCTCCCTCTCTATGTATAAAGTGGAGGCAGCTCCCTCTCCATGTATAAAGTGGAGGCAGCTCCCTCTCCATGTATAAAGTGGAGGCAACTCCCTCTCCATGTATAAAGTGGAGGCAGCTCCCTCTCCATGTATAAAGTGGAGGCAGCTCCCTCTCTATGTATAAAGTGGAGGCAGCTCCCTCTCCATGTATAAAGTGGAGGCAGCTCCCTCTCCATGTATAAAGTGGAGGCAGCTTCCTCTCCATGTATAACGTGGAGGGAGCTCCCACTCTGCATAAAGTGGAGGCAGCTCCCTCTCTCCACATAAAGTGGAGGCAGCTCCCTCTCTCCGCATAAAGTGGAGGCAGCTCCCTCTCTCCGCATAAAGTGGAGGCAGCTCCCTCCCTATGTATAAAGTGGAGGCAGCTCCCTCTCCATGTATAAAGTGGAGGCAGCTCCCTCTCCATGTATAAAGTGGAGGCAACTCCCTCTCCATGTATAAAGTGGAGGCAGCTCCCTCTCCATGTATAAAGTGGATGGAGCTCCCTCTCTATGTATAAAGTGGAGGCAGCTGCCTCTCCATGTATAAAGTGGAGGCAGCTCCTTCTCCATGTATAAAGTGGAGGCAGCTCCCTCTCCATGTATAAAGTGGAGGCAGCTCGCTCTCCATGTCTAAAGTGGAGGCTACACCCTCTCGATGCCTAAAGTGAGGGAGCTGCTTCTCTATGTCGAAAGTGAGGGAGCTCCCTCTCCGTGTATAAAGTGGAGGGAGCTCCCTCTCTGTGTATAAAGTGGAGGGAGCTCCCTCTCCATGTATAAAGTGGAGGGAGCTCCATCTCAATGTATAAAGTGGAGGGAGCTCCATCTCTATGTATAAAGTGGAGGGAGCTCCCTCTCTGTATATAAAGTGGAGGGAGCTCCCTCTCCGTGTATAAAGTGGAGGGAGCTCCCTCTCGGTGTATAAAGTGGAGGGAGCTCCATCTCCGTGTATAAAGTGGAGGGAGCTCCCTCTCCGTGTATAAAGTGGAGGGGGCTCCATCTCCGTGTATAAAGTGGAGGGAGCTCCCTCTCCGTGTATAAAGAGGAGGGGGCTCCCTCTCCGTGTATAAAGTGGAGGGAGCTCCATCTCAATGTATAAGCTTTTAGTTTCGGTGACTGCAGCTTGGATAGCAACGGAGGTGCGTGAACGGGCTTACAGCTGTGAAGTCAATTTCAGCGGATGTTTAAAAGTGAATTCCCTTTTGTTTTCGGAGGACCAGGGGACTGCTGGTTTCGGTGACTGCAGCTTGGATAGCAACGGAGGTGCGTGAACGGGCTTACAGCTGTGAAGTCAATTTCAGCGGAAGTTTAAAAGTGAATTCCCTTTTGTTTTCGGAGGACCAGGGGACTGCTGGGTAAGGGAAAAGGTATATATTTGTGTGGTGGCTGTACCCGAGACACTACACGTGTAGTGTCTCCCACCCACCCTCCTCCTCTAACCAAAAAAAAAGGACTCTGGTGTGTTGATAAGGTAAGCTTTTTATTTAGGAAGTTCTGTCCGTTGGATTGCTAACCTAACAAGTTTTGACTTTTTGTTTTTTTTTGGTTTTTCAGTAGAATTGTTGGGAATTTGGAACAGTGGGAATGGAGGTTAAGGCAGTTGTATGTTCCTCCTGCAGAATGTGGGAGGTAAGGGTCGCCAAGAGTGTCCCTGCTGACTGCATCTGTGGGAAGTGCACCCAACTCCAGCTCCTCGAGAACCGCGTTAGGGAACTGGAGCTGGAGCTGGATGAACTTCGGATCATTAGGGAGGCAGAGGAGGTTATTGAGAGGAGTTATGGGGAGGTAGTCACACCTCAGGTAAAAGAAGTAGGTAGATGGGTTTCCGTCAGGGGAAGGAGAGGGAACCAGCAGGCAGTGCAGGGATCCCCTGTGGCCGTTTCCCTCAACAACAGGTATACCGTTTTGGATACTGTTGCGGGGGACGACTTACCAGGGGTAAGCAATGGGGTACGGATATCTGGCACAGAGTCTGTCCCTGTTGCTCAGAAGGGAAGGGGGAAGAAGAGCAGAACATTAGTCATTGGGGACTCCATAGTTAGGGGAACAGATAGGAGGTTCTGTGGGAACGAGAGAGACTCACGGTTGGTATGTTGCCTCCCAGGTGCCAGGGTTCGTGATGTCTCGGATCGTGTTTTTGGGACCCTTAATGGGGAGGGGGAGCAGCCCCAAGTCGTGGTCCACATAGGCACCAACGACATAGGTAGGAAGAGAGATGGGGATTTAAGACAGTAATTTAGGGAGCTAGGGTGGAAGCTTAGAGCGAGAACAAACAGAGTTGTTATCTCTGGGTTGTTGCCCGTGCCACGTGATAGCGAAGCAAGGAATAGGGAGAGAGAGGAGTTGAACACGTGGCTGCAGGGATGGTGCAGGAGGGAGGGTTTTGGTTTCCTGGATAATTGGGGCTCTTTCTGGGGTAGGTGGGACCTCTACAAACAGGATGGTCTTCACCTGAACCAGAGGGGTACCAATATCCTGGGGGGGGAGGTTTGCTAGTGCTCTTCGGGGGGGTTTAAACTAATTCAGCAGGGGAATGGGAACCTAAATTGTAGTGCCAGTGTACAGGATGTTGAGAGTAGTGAGGTCAGGGATATGGTTACAAGGACGCAAGAGGGCACTGGCAAGCAAGAACCTGGTTTAAAGTGTGTCTATTTCAACGCCAGGAGCATCCGGAATAAGGTGGGTGAGCTTGCAGCATGGGTTGGTACCTGGGATCTCGATGTAGTGGCCATTTCGGAGACATGGGTAGAGCAGGGGCAGGAATGGATGTTGCAGATTCCGGGATTTAGATGTTTCAGTAAGAACAGAGAAGATGGTAAAAGTGGGGGGGGGGGGGGGGGGTGTGGCATTGTTAATCAAGGAGAGTATTACAGCGACAGAAAGGACGTTTGAGAACTCGTCTACTGAGGTAGTATGGGCTGAGGTTAGAAACAGGAGAGGTGAGGTTACCCTGTTGGGAGTCTTTTATAGACCTCCGAATAGTTCCAGAGATGTAGAGGAAAGGATAGCGAAGATAATTCTCGACAGGGGTGAGAGTAACAGGGTAGTTGTTATGGGGGACTTTAACTTTCCAAATATCGACTGGAAATACTATAGTTCGAGTACTTTAGATGGGTCAGTTTTTGTCCAGTGTGTGCAGGAGGGTTTTCTGACACAGTATGTGGACAGGCCAACCAGGGGCGATGCCACATTGGATTTGGTACTGGGAAATGAACCCGGCCAGGTGTTAGATTTAGATGTAGGTGAGCACATTGGTGACAGTGATCACAATTCGGTTAGGTTTACCTTAGCGATGGGCAGGGACAGGTATATACCGCAGGGCAAGAATTATAACTGGGGGAAAGGAAATTATGATGCGATTAGGCAAGATTTAGGATGCGTAGGATGGGGAAGGAAACTCCAGGGGATGGGAACAATCGAAATGTGTGTGTCCTTGATAAGTATGTACCTGTGAGGCAGGGAGGAAGTCGTCGTGCGAGGGAGCCGTGGTTTACTAAAGAAGTTGAAGCGCTTGTCAAGAGGAAGAGGAAGGCTTATGTTAGGATGAGACGTGAAGGCTCAGTTAGGGCGCTTGAGAGCTACAAGCTAGCCAGGAAGGATCTAAAGGGAGAGCTAAGAAGAGCAAGGAGAGGACACGAGAAGTCATTGGTGGATCGGATCAGGGAAAACCCTAAGGCTTTCTATAGGTATATCAGGAATAAAAGAATGACTAGAGTTAGATTAGGGCCAATCAAGGATAGTAGTGGGAAGTTGTGTGTGGAATCAGAGGAGATAGGGGAAGTGTTAAATGAATATTTTGCGTCAGTATTTACAGTAGAGAAAGAAAATGTTGTTGAGAATACTGAGATTCAGGCTACGAGGCTAGATGGGATTGAGGTTCACTAGGAGGAGGTGTTATCAATTTTGGAAAGTGTGAAAATAGATAAGTCCCCTGGGCCAGATGGGATTTATCCCAGGATTCTCTGGGAAGCTAGGGAGGAGATTGCAGAGCCTTTGTCCTTGATCTTTATGTCGTCATTGTCGACAGGAATAGGGCCGGAAGACTGGAGGATTGCAAATGTTGTCCCCTTGTTCAAGAAGGGGAGTAGAGACAGCCCTGGTAATTATAGACCTGTGAGCCTTACTTCGGTTGTGGGTAAAATGTTGGAAAAGGTTATAAGAGACAGGATTTATAATCATCTTGAAAAGAATAAGTACATTAGAGATAGTCAGCACGGTTTTGTGACGGTTAGGTCGTGCCTCACAAACCTTATGGAGTTTTTCGAGAAGATGACCAAACAGGTGGATGAGGGTAAAGCAGTGGATGTGGTGTATATGGATTTCAGTAAGGCGTTTGATAAGGTTCCCCACGGTAGGCTATTGCAGAAAATACGGAAGTATGGGGTTGAAGGTGATTTAGAGCTTTGGATCAGAAATTGGCTAGCTGAAAGAAGACAGAGGGTGGTGGTTGATGGCAAATGTTCATCCTGGAGTTTAGTTACTAGTGGTGTACCGCAAGGATCTGTTTTGGGGCCACTGCTGTTTGTCATTTTTATAAATGACCTAGAAGAGGGTGTAGAAGGGTGGGTTAGTAAATTTGCAGATGACACTTAGGTCGGTGGAGTTGTGGATAGTGCCGAAGGATGTTGTCGGGTACAGAGAGACATAGATAGGCTGCAGAGCTGGACTGAGAGATGGCAAATGGAGTTTAATGCGGAAAAGTGTGAGGTGATTCACTTTGGAAGGAGTAACAGGAATGCAGAGTACTGGGCTAATGGGAAGATTCTTGGTAGTGTAGATGAACAGAGAGATCTTGGTGTCCAGGTGCATAAATCCCTGAAGGTTGCTAACCAGGTTAATAGGGCTGTTAAGAAGGCATATGGTGTGTTAGCTTTTATTAGTAGGGGGGTCGAGTTTCGGAGCCACGAAGTCATGCTGCAGCTGTACAAAACTCTGGTGAGACCGCACCTGGAGTATTGCGTGCAGTTCTGGTCACCGCATTATAGGAAGGATGTGGAAGCTATGGAAAGGTGCAGAGGAGATTTACTAGGATGTTGCCTGGTATGGAGGGAAGGTCTTACGAGGAAAGGCTGAGGGACTTGAGGTTGTTTTCGTTGGAGAGAAGGAGGAGGAGAGGTGACTTAATAGAGACATATAAGATAATCAGAGGGTTAGATAGGGTGGATAGTGAGCGTCTTTTCCCTCGGATGGTGATGGCAAACACGAGGGGACATAGCTTCAAGTTGAGGGGTGATAGATATAGGACAGATGTGAGATTTAGTTTCTTTACTCAGAGAGTAGTAAGGGCGTGGAACGCCCTGCCTGCAGCAGTAGTAGATTCGCCAACATTAAGGGCATTTAAGTGGACATTGGATAGACACATGGATGAAAATGGAATAGTGTATGTCAGATGGTTTCACAGGTCGGCGCAACATCGAGAGCCGAAGGGCCTGTACTGCGCTGTCATGTTCTAAAAAAAAAATAAAGTGGAGGGAGCTCCCTCTCCGTGTATAAAGTGGAGGGAGCTCCATCTCAATGTATAAAGTGGAGGGAGCTTCCTCTCTGTGTATCAAGTGGAGGGGGCTCCCTCTCCATGTATAAAGTGGAGGCAACTCCCTCTCCATGTATCAAGTGGAGGGAGCTCCCTCTCCATGTATAAAGTGGAGGGAGCTCCCTCTCCGTGTATAAAGTTGAGGGGGCTCCCTCTCCGTGTATAAAGTGGAGGGAGCTCCCTCTCCGTGTAAAAAGTGGAGGGAGCTCCCTCTCCATGTATAAAGTGGAGGCAGCTCCCTATCCATGTATAAAGTGGAGGGAGCTCCCTCGCTATGTATAAAGTGGACGGAGTTCTATGCATAAAGTGGAGGGAGCTCCCTCTCTATGTATAAAGTGGAGGGAGTTCCCTCTCCATGAATAAAGTGGAGGGAGCTCCCTCTCTGCCGATAAAGTGGAGGGAGCTCCCTCTCTATGTATAAAGTGGAGGGAGCTCCCTCTCTATGTATGAAGTGGAGGGAGCCCCCTCTCTATGTATAAAGTTGGGGGCGATGAAGGGTACAGGAGAAAGGGAAACGAAAACAAATGGGGAAATGGAGAGTGAGAGACAAAGTGGAAGAAAGTGAGAGGCAAAGGAGATAGCGAAATGAGACCTTGACAGATTCCCAGTAGCAATCCCCATTATCTGCTTAGTCCGGAATTGTGGCTTTAGTGTGAGTGCTTTCGGGCTCAGTGCTGGATCAGTGTTTGATATTTTCAAACAGCAGTGACATTCCCAACAAGGGCACGAGTTACAGATTCAAAACTAACCAAGAAATGGCTCAAAGCATCGCTCTCTAGAGACAGGGGGAGGGGGAGCTTGAGGGAGAGATACACAGACATAGTGAAACAGAGACAGAGGGAGAGAGAGAGAGAGAGAGACAGAGCTAGAATGAGAGAGAAAAAGGGAGAAACAGAGACAGAGGGAGAGAGATAAACAGGGAGGTATTCAGATGCAGAAGGAGAGAGACAGGGAGAAAGCGTGGGAGACAGATACAGAGGGAGGGACACAGTTGCAGAGGGAAAGGGAGAGAGAGAGAGAGAGAGTGAGAGAGGGCCAAATTATAGGTGAAACGTGACATCTAATAATGTTGAGAAACGATAAAATTAAAATGTGCAACGGGCTGTTTGCAAGAATTGAATTTGAAGGGAAACATCGGTGTTTCGTGGGTGTGTTTTCGGGGGCATGTTTTGGATCAGTGGTTGATATCTTCGAACAGCAGTAACATTTAATGTTATTGAAAAAAATATTATTAAACACTGACAAACTTTAGAAGCAGGTGAAATGGGATACAGTGTGTGAGGGGACCTTGACAGAACGTCAGTAACAATCCCCATTATCTGCACAGTCCTATATTGGGGGGTTAGTGTGAGAGTTTAGAGTTGAACAGTGTTTGATATTTTCAAACTGCGGTGACGTTCCCAGCAAGGGCAAGATTTACATGTTCAAAATTAACCAAGAAATGGATAAAAACATTTCTGTCCAAGGAGAGAGAGATGGTGTTAGAGACAGAATCATGGAAAGAGGCAGAGACAGAGGGAGAGGGTGAGGGAGAGAGAGAGAAAGATGGGAAGAAACAGACATGAGAGTGAGAGACAGAGGGAGGATGAGATAAGTTGTAACAATCATTAACAATCCTCATGATCTGCCCAGTCCTGTTTTTGGAGGTTAGTGTGAGTGTTTTAGGGGTGCATGTTGGATCAGTGTTTCATATTTTCAACCTGCAGTGACATTGCCAACAAGGCTGTCAAAGTATAGAAGAGCAGGGCGGTTATGCTGGAAGTATATAACTCATTGCTTAAGCACCATAATGAGACCGCCCAGGGCAGGTACAGTGTGAGTATAGATACAAAGTAAAGCAGTGGCTTTAGAGAAGGAGGGAGAGACGGGCAGAAAGAGTGAGGAGATACGGGGAGACAGTCAGATAGTAGGAGAAACTTTACATCAAACTACATGAAAAAAATAAATAATTCAAAATTTAAATGGACTGCGCACTGAAATTACTGTCCGCACACAACAACTAAAGTCACACACCATCCTAACTTGAAACTATATCGCCATTCCTTCACTGTTACTGGATCAAAATCCTGGATCTCCCTTCCTAACAGCACTGTGGGTATTCCTACCCCACATGGACTGCAGCAGTTCAAGAAGGAGGCTCAACACCACCTTCTCAAGGGCAATTAGGAATGGGCAATAAATGCTGGCCTGGCCAGTAACGCACACATCCAACAAATAAATAAGGCAAATAAGAAGATGACAACGAGTCAAATATGGAGATATTAGACTAGAAGAACAAAAACCTGGTCAAAGAGGTTGGTTTGAGGGAGCGTCTTCAAAAGGAAAGAGAGTTAGTGAGACGGAGAGGTTTAGGAAAGGAATTCCAGAGTTAGGGTCTTGGCACCTTGAAGGCACGGCCACCAATGTTGGAACAATTCAAATTGTGGATGCCCAAGAGGCCAGAATTAGAGGATTGCAGATATTGGGGATTGTGGAGCTGGAGGAGATTGCAGAGATAGGGAGGGGTCATTTGTGGAAGATAGTTCCAATCTTCTACCACCCTTTGTTTGGAGAAGTGTTTCTAAATTTCATCTTTGAAAGGGCTTTCGACAAATTTTTGGTCTTTAGACAGTCCCCCGCCACCCCCCGCCCCCCCCCCCCCCCCCCTGCGTCTGAGACTGTCCCCATCGAATATTCACAGGACAGGTAAGCACGGGGTTAGATACAGAGTAAAGATCCATCTATCAATGCCAGACTCACTGTTCCTCTGTCTCTTTCTCCTCATCTCTCACTGCCTGCAACACCCTTTCTCAGCCTCTCTTTCAACCTCTTCCCATCCTGAGAGCAAGAGGGAGAGATTGAGATAGCGTGCAGAGGGAGATAGAGATAGAGGGAGAATAGTAGAGAGATAGACTTGGAAAGTGAGTAACAGAGAGAAGAAACAGGGTTTCAGTGAGTAGAACAGATGGCAAGAGAGAGATAGAGATGGAGAGAGATTGCCAGCAAGAGAGTTTATCAGAGATTCCCTCTCTCTCAGTCCCTATCACTCCTTTCCAATTTGTTACCATCTCCAACTAGTTTTCTCCTGCTAACCCGATGATTCACACCCCATGCGTCTCGCTCGTATGTCTGTTTATACTGCAGTGAAGGATTACATCAAATTATTATGTTTTACATTTGTCCCTTCAATCTAACTGAACAATCTCTCAGACTGTGAACTTGGAGTGAATGTCCACTGATTCCTGAGGGTAACAGGACATGTGGATAAGATGGTTAAGATGGCTTCCGGAATACTTCCCTTTATTGGCCGATGTAGAGAATATAAGAGCAGGGAGGTTATGCTAGAACTGTATAAAACACTAGTTAGAAAACAGCTAGAGGACTGTGTACAGTTCTGGTGACCACATTACAGGAAGGATGTGATCGCAATAGAGAGGGTACAGAGGAGGTTTACAGAGGATGCTGTCAGGAATGGAGAATTTTAACGATGAGTAGAGATTGGATAGGCTGGAATTGTTTTCTTTGGAACAGAGAAGGTTGAAGGGAAGATTTAATTGAGGTGTTTAAAATGACGATGAGTCGCGATAGAGTGGATAGGAAGGACCCATTTCCCTTAACAGAGGGGTCAATCACCAGGGGCAGAGATTTCCAGATTTCCACACCAATATCATGAGGGTTCCATGGTGGAATACCTTGCTGGATGTTTACAATGGAGCGTTTTCCCTCCTGATCATCAGAACTGGCTGCCTGGGCCCCAACTTCATCCACATTACTCCCACTCTACTAATATTCCACTCGACAGACCTATCTTTCTCTGTTTGCGTACACAGCAGTGAAAGATGACATCAAATGAATATATCTCCCATTCTCCCTTTCAATCCACCCCAGCAATCTCTCTGTCTCCGATATTGTCCCTCTCCACAACACTCTCACTACCTGCATATCTAAGCCTCTCTCCCTCCGTCTCCCTCTTAGTGTCAAAGATTGCAGGAGGAAGAGACAGAGAGAGGAAGACAGAGAGAGACACAGAGAGAGGAAGACAGAGAGAGACACAGAGAACAACCCCAGCTTCTCCAATCTATCCACGTCACTGAAGTCCCTCATCCCTGGAACCATTCTTGTGAATCTTTTCTGCACCCTCTCTAATGCCCCCACATTCTTCCTAAAGTACGGTGTCCAGAATTGGACAATGCTCCAGTTGAAGGCAGACCAGCGTTTTACAAAGGTCATACTTTCCTTGATTTTGTATTCAATGTCTCTATTTATAATCTCAGGACCCCTTATGCCGTTTAGCCACTTTCTGAACATGCCCTGCCACCTTCAGTGATTGGTGCACAAATACCCCCCAGATGTTTCTGTTCCTGCACCTCCTTTAGAATTCTATCCTTTACTTTATATCGTCTCTCCTCCTTTTTCATACCCATGGAGGCAGAAGATGCGGGCAGGGTTCTTAATGAATACATACCGACTTTCTTCACAAAAGAGGGGATGACATAGTCATTGTAGTCAATGAGGAGGGGTTTGAAATATTGAATGGGATAAACAGTGAGAGAGGAAATATTAAGGGGTTTGGCAGCTTTGAAAGCTGATAATTCATCAGGCTCAGACTGTTAACAGGTGCAAGGGAGGAAATAGCAGAGGCTCTGACCATCATTTTCCAATCATCTCTGGTTATAGTCGTGCTGCCAGAGGACTGGAGGACTGCGTATGTTGTACTGTTGTTTAACAAGGGTGAAAGTAATAGACTGAGTAATTACAGGCCACCCAGCCTAATCACAGTGGAGGGAAAATAATTAGGCACAAGAGAACGATTAATTATTTTCTCGTACAGTGTCTCAGTGTCTCTGTGTCTCTGTCTCTGTCACATTTGAAGCACGACCCATACATTGGTGAGGAGTCGGCCTCTGGAATAAATGTCCCAGTGTTGTGGTTATATAAAATGGCCACCAAGAACTTGCCTAAAATGGCTATCGAATGTTTGTGGATTTCCACAGATGTGTGAGAGAGGAGAGAGAGAGAAACAGACAGACAGAAAGAGAGACACAGAGAGAGACACAGACCAAGACACAGAGAGTGAAATCAAGATATTTGTCATTGGACAGAGGAAGAGGAGGAGGCCATTTGGCTCCTCAACCCTCTACTGTCATTCAATGAGCTCATGGCTGATGTGTGATCTAACTCCATGTACCTATCATTGCCCATTAATACCTTTGGTTGACAAAAATCTGTCAAACTCAGATTTAAAAACAACAAGTGTCTCAGCATCAATTGCCGTTTGTGGAAGAGAGTTCCAAACTGATACCACACCTAGTGTGTTGAAGTGTTTCTTCATTTCACTCCTGAAAGGTTTTTAGACTGCGTTTATATTTATAGACTATGCTCCCTAGTTCCAGACTCCGCAGCCAGTGGGAATTGTTACTCTCTGTCCACCCGTTCAGTTTCCCTTATTATCTTGAAAACATTCATCAAATCACCCCATAACCTTCGAACATTCAGGGAAAGGTCATGTTGTAGCAGGAGGGGAGACTGGAGCAGATGGTTTGGGAAAGTGGATAAACTGAAGCAATGGATGATGAGACTGAGGATTCAATACAGTGAGAGGAGAGGCTGAAACTCACAGGGAGAGACTGCAGCAAGGTGTTAGAGGAAATCTAATCCATAGATCCCAGTAATACAACTCAATTCATACATTCAAACAATAATCCCTGTTGTTATTGGTGTTGGAGAACAGTTCATTGTTTATACAATATAGTCAATATATTTAGTTTGCACAGGCTATTAAATATAAATGTAAATATATTTCTGATATCAGCCTCGCTCTTTATTGAATTCAGCAGTCACAGAGATTTTAAAGTGCAGTATTTAAATAATGAATTACCATCAGCGATGAACTGATTCTATTCTGTTTATTCAGTCACTAAGTAAGGAATAGGAACTTTCTACAAAAGAAAATGAAGTCCTGACAGAAATCAACACAGAGGATCAAGTCCAACAGGAAAATGAACACAATCTGACAACAGACAACTTCAACTCACAGTTTCTCTCACTCATTGTTCTGGACATTCCAGCACTTTATGATAGTGAATTATTTACACTGCTGTTTCTTTCTCTTTCTCTTTACTTCTGCTTTTCTTATCCCGTCGGTTTCGTTCTTCCTGCTCCTTTTCTCCTTCCCTATCTCTCTGGAGTACTCACACCCTGTAAATTGCTACTTAATGCTGCTTTTCACATTTGATTTATTCCTAACATTCTGCACCTGTATTCTGTTCACCAGCCCCAGGTTCAATGATTCTATTCTCAGAGTCAGTTTGTTCAATGGTGAAATCACTGTGAATAACTTAATGTATCTACAGAACACCCAAGTCTCCACCTGTTCACCTACACACTTCACTTCATCTACAATACATGGAATAAACAGGATCGAAAGCTTCTTCCAGACAACCCTCACAATCATTGAAATTCCTTCTCCTGGAATTATAAAGTAATCTGTTAGATTGTGGGATTGTTGAATTAATAAAAGACCAACATCAGCGCTGCAGCTGATAATCTACAGATAAATGGAAAGACTCTTGATTCCAACTGACAGAGTGAAAACCAATAAATCATCACATCAATACTTTCTATTTTACAATGTAGTCCAGTGACAGTGAAGGTCCACAGTGAAGCAGAGAAGGAGATGTGAAAGTGTCAGCAGCAAACTCAGTTCAGTGGCCAGACTTCTGAAGCAGTGTCAGACACACACAGAATGAAATAATATTTGATAACAGTGATAATCAATAAACACATTGAAATCCCAGTTCAACTGAGCCATGTTATTGGGGAGGGAGGACATTGTTCTGTCCCCTTGTAACAATGAGACCGTGAGATGTCTCATTATCAATCACTGCAAAAACAATCATAAAAAAAATCCAGGACCGGTTAGATCCACATCATGAAACTGTTAAAAACTCCTGATGGTCTGATTATTGATCCTAACTGAAACATCTCATTCCAATACATTCAATACACAGAATAATCCAGCAATAATGCCACAGTTACTTAAAACAATACCATTAAATACCAAATGCAGCTCCTGCAAGAATGGAACAGTAGACAATGAGGAGATTCCATCAGTAAATTGCTGGAAAAGAACAGGCGGCTGTGTAACACACACAGAGGGAAATAATACCTACTACAGCAGCACAGTTAACATCGATTTACACCATTAACAGCAGAGATACTGGCTTACCAGGAACTCCAATTGCTGCAAGTACAGGATAGTAAATGTCTTCTATCTGATAGATTACTGGATATCCCATTTCTGTGAGAAGCAGAGACTTCTATTAGACTGGAATCCACAGCTCCAGCAGGCACTCTGAGCTGATCCATTCCAATGGGTCCTGATTTATGCAGGGGATAAGTCTCCACTAACACGGTTATACCCCTGATCATTGTTATTAATTACACTCACCTGAACAAACACATTGCATCAGCAGTTTTGACTCTGATGTAAATAATGTGGTGGATAAAACACAATCATTTCAATGTCAATGATATTTTCTGAGTAAGAGCTCTCTCGGGAATAAACCTGAAATCTGTACTCATACTGGATGGATGGCAATTTTGAGAGGCGTCATTTACATTTTCCATATTATTGTATTGACATTGTTCACTCCTGGCATTTCTGTTGGAAATGTAACTGATCTGTCTGCAGTGGACACTGAATCCAGGGACAGAAGCAATCCCGTTTTACTCTGTTCCTTCCTTTTTCCACTTAAAATGTGAACTTTGAGTCTCTGATTCCGGACCGTGTTCAGGGTTACAGCCCAGAAACTACTGTGATTGATATTTCGGGACAGACACTGTACACATCCATTTGGGAGGCAGTTGGGTCGTGATAATATCAATGGTCACGTAATCCAGAGGCCCAACCTGATGGCCTGGGGACAGGGGTTCAAATCCCACCACGGCAGCTATATAAAACAAAGGGAGCTCCCTCTCTATGTATAAAGTAGAGGGAACTCCCTCTCGATATGTAAAGTGGAGGGAGCTCCCTCTTTATTTATAAAGTTTGGGGCGATGAAGGAAAAAGGAGAAGAGGGAAACGAAAACAAATGGGGAAATGGAGCGAAAGAGGACAAAGTGGAAGGCAGCGAGAGACTGAAGAGATAGTCAAATGAGACCTTGATGGAACCCCAGTAACAATCCCCATTGTCTGCCCAGTCGGTATTTGGCGTTTAATGTGAGGGTTTTAGGGGTGAGTGTTAGATGAGTGTGTGATATTTTCAAACTGCATTGACATTCCCAACAAAAGCAAGAGTTAAAGATTCAAAATTAACCAAACAAATGGCTCAAAGCATTGCTGTTCATGTACAGAGGGACGGAGAGATGGAAGGAGTGAGACACCGATGGAGAGAGACACAGACAGAGTGGGACAGAGTCAGAGGGAGAGAGAGAGACAGAGGTAGAATGATAGAGGAAAAAGGAGAAACAGAGAGAGAGGGGGAGAGACAGAAAGGGAGGCAGGCAAATGCAGAGTGAGACAGACAGAAAGGGAGGCAAGCAGATGCAGAGGGAGAGAGACAGATGCAGAGGGAGAGGCAGACAGAGAGAGAGAGGGAGGGCGAGATTATCGGAAAAAGTTTACATCTAATAATGTTGACAAAAGATAGAATTAAAAAGTAAAACTGGCTGTGTGCAAGACCTAATTTTGAAAGGAAAGATCAGAGGTTTAGTGTGAGTGTTTTGGGGGTGAGTGTTGGATTAGTGATTGATATTTTCAAACTGAAGTGACATATAATATTATTAAACAAAATATTATTAAACACTGACTAACTTTAGAAGCAGGGGAAATGTGATACAGTGTGTGAGGGGACCTTGACAGAACCTCAGTAACAATCCCCATTATCTGCACAATCCTGTATTGGGGATTTAGTGTGAGAGTTTAGGGGGCGAGTGTTGAAAAGAGTTTGATATTTTCAAACTGCAGTGACGGTCCCAGCAAGGGCAAGATTTACAGGTTCACAATTAACCAAGAAATGGATAAAAACATTTCTGTTCAAGGAGAAAGAGAGATGGTGCTTGAGACAGAGTCATGGAAAGAGGCAGAGAAAGAGGGAGAGGGCGAAGGGGGGAGAGAGAGAGAGAGAGAGAGAGAGAAAGATGGGAAGAAACAAACATGAGAGGGAGAGACAAATGGAGAAGATGAGACAAGTTGTAACAATCAGTAACAATCCGCATTATTAGCCCAGTGCTGCTTTTGGAGGTTAGTGTGAGTGTTTTAGGGGTGAATGTTGGATCAGTGTTTCATATTTTCAAACTGCAGTGTCATTCCCAACAACGCTGTTAAAGTATATGAGAGCAGCGAGGTTATGCTGGAACTGCATAACTCATTGCTCAAGCACCATAATGAGACCTCCCAGGGTAGGTACAGTGTGAGTTTAGATACAGAGGAAAGCAGTGGATTTAGAGAAGGAGGGAGAGACGGGCAGAAAGAGTGAGGAGATGTGGGGAGGCAGTCAGATTGTAGGAGAAACTTTACATCTAACCACGTGAAAAAAATAAATAATTAAAAATATAAATGGACTGCGCACTGAAAATACTGTCCGCACACAACAACTAAAGTCACACACCATCCTACCTTGAAACTATATCGCCATTCCTTCACTGTTACTGGCTCAAAGTCCTGGAACTCCCTTCCGAACAGCACTGTGGGTGTACCTACCCCACATGGACAGCAGCGGTTCAAGAAAGAGGCTCAACACCACCTTCTCAAGGGCCATTACGGATGGGCAATAAATGCTGGCCTGGCCAGTAACGCACACATCCAATGCAATAAATAAGGCAAATAAAAAGTTGACACCGAGTCACTTAAGGGGATATTACAGGAGACAAACAAAAACCTAGTCAAATAGGTTGGTTTGAGGAAGTGTCTTCAAAGAGGAAAGAGAGTTAGTGAGACGGAGAGGCTTAGGAAAGGAATTCCAGAGTTAGGGCCTTGGCAGCTTGAAGGCACGGCCACCAATGTTGGAACAATTCAAATTGGGGATGCTCAAGAGGCCAGAATTAGAGGATCGCAGATATTGGGGGATTGTGGAGCTGGAGGAGATTGCAGAGATAGGGAGGGATCATTTGTGGAAGACAGTTCCAAACTTCTACCACCCTTTGTATGTAGAAGTGTTTCTAAATTTCATCTTTGAAAGGGCTTTCGACTAATGTTTGATTTTTAGACAGTCCACCTCGTCCAAGACTGTCCCCATCGAATACTCACAGGGCAGGTACGCATGGGGTTAGATACAAAGTAAAGATCCATCTACCAATGCCAGACTCGCTGTTCCTCTGTCTCTTTCTCCTCATCCCTCACTGCCTGCAACACCCTTTCTCTGACTCTCTTTCTCCCTCTTCCCATCCTGAGAGCAAGAGGGAGAGATTGAGATAGTGTGCAGAGTGAGATAAACTTGGAAAATGAGTAACAGAGAGAAGAAACAGGGTTTCAGAGAGTCGAAGAGAGGGGAAGAGAGAGATAGAAATGGAGAGAGATTACCAGCAAGAGAGGTTACCAGAGATTACCTCTCTCTCAGTCCCTATCACTCCTTTCCTAATTTGTTACCTTCTCCATCTATTATTCTACTTCTCCCCCGATGTTTCACACTCCATGCCTCTCGCTCATATGTCTGTGTATACTGCAGTGAAGGATTACATCAAATTATTATGTTTTACATTTGCTCTTTCAATCTAACTGAGCAATCTCTCAGATTGTGAACAGAGGGGCCTTGGAGTGACGGTCCACTGTTTCCTGAGGGTAACAGGACAGGTGGATAAGGTGGTGAAGAACGCTTACAGAATGCTTTCCTTTATTGACCGATGTAGAGAACATAAGAGCAGGGAGGTTATGCTGGAACTGTATAAAACACTAGTTAGACCACAACTAGAGTATGGTGTACAGTTCTGGTCACCACATTCCAGCAAGGATGTGATCACACTAGGGAGGGTACAGAGGAGATTTACAGAGGATGTTGTCAGGAATGGAGAATTTTAACTATGAGTAAAGATTGGATAGGCTGGAATTGTTTTCTTTGGAAGAGAGAAGGTTAAAGGGAAGATTTAATTGAGGTGTATAAAATAATGATGGGCCTAGATAGAGTGGCTTGGAAGGACCCATTTCCCTTAACAGAGGGGTCAATAACCATGGCCATAGATTACAAGATTTCCACACCAATATCATGAGGGTGTGATGGCTTCCATGGTGGAATACCTTGCTGGATGTTTACAATGGAGAGTTTTCCTTCCTGATCATTAAAACTGGCCGCCTGAGCCCCAACTTCATCCACATTTCTCCCATTCTACCAGTATTTCACTCGACATACCTATCTTTCTCTGCTTGCGTCCACAGCAGTGAAGAATTACATCAAATGAACATATCTTATATTCTCCCTTTCAATCCACCCCAACAATCTCTCTCTCTCCAACCTTGTCCCTCTCGACAGCCCTCTCTCTGCCTGCACATCTAAGCCTCTCTCCCTCTGTCTCCCTCTTCGTGTCAGAGATAGCAGGAGGGGGAGACAGAGAGCTGAAGACAGAGAGAGACACAGAGAACAACCCCAGCTTCTCCAATCTATCCACGTAACTGAATTCCCTTATCTGTGGAACCATTCTTGTGAATCTTTTCTGCACCCTCTGTAATGCCCCCACATTCTTCCTAAAGTACGGTGTCCAGAATTGGACAATGCTCCAGTTGAAGGCAATCCAGCGTTTTACAAAGGTCATAATTTCCTTGCTTTTCTATTCAATGTCTCTATTTATAATCTCACGATCCCTTATGCCGTTTAACCACTTTCTGAACCTGCCCTGCCTCCTTCAGTGATTGGTGCACAAATACCCCCCACATGTGTCTGTTCCTGCACCTCCTTTCGAATTCTATCCTTTACTTTATATCGTCTCTCCCCCTTTTTCCTAACTGTGGAGGTGGAAGATGCAGGCATGGTTCTTAATGAATACATCGCAACTGTATTCACAAAAGAGGGGACGACACAGACATTGTAGTCAATGAGGAGGGGTTTGAAATATTGAACGGGACAAACAGTGAGAGAGGAAATATTCAGGGATTCAGCATCTTTGAAAGCTGAAAATTCACCAGGCTCAGACTGTTTAGAGGTGCAAGGGAGGAAATAGCAGAGGCTCTGACCATCATTTTACATTCCTCTCTGGTTATAGTCGTGCTGCCAGAGGACTGGAGGACTGCACATGTTGCACTGTTGATTAACAAGGGTGAAAGTATTAGACTGAGTAATAACAGGCCATCCAGCCTAATCACAGTGGAGGGAAAATTATTGGGCACAAGGGAATGATTAATTCCTTTCTAGTACGGTGTGTCTCAGTGTCTCCATGTCTGTGGCTCTGTCACAATTTGAGCACTGCCCTCACATTGGTGAGGGTAGTGAGGTCTCTGGAATAAATGTCCCAGTGTTGTGGTAACCGAGAACCAGCCTAAAATAGCTGACTAATGTTTCTGGATTTCCACAGATGTTTGAGAGAGGAGAGACAGACAGACAGACAGACAGAAAGAGAGACAAAGAGAGAGACGCAGACCAAGACACAGAGAGTGATAGCAAGGTATTTGTCATTGGACGCAGGAAGAGGAGGAGGCCATTTGGCCCCTCAACCCTCTTCTGTCATTCAATGAGCTTTTGGCTGATGTGTGATCTAACTCCATGTACCCATCTTTGCCCCTGAATGCCTTTGGTTAACAATAATCTATCAATCTCAGATTTAAAATCTAACAAGTGTCTCAGCAACAATTGCCGTTTGTGGAAGAGAGTTCCAAACTGATGCCACACCTGGTGTGTTGATGTGTTTCTTCATTTCACCCCTGAAAGGATTGTAGACTGCGTTTAGATTTTTTGACTGTGCCCCAAAGTTCCTGACTCTGCAGCCAGTGGGAATTGTTACTCTCTGCCCACCCGTTCAGTTTCCCTGATTATCTTGAAAACATTCATCAAATAATCCCGTAACCTTCTAAATTCCAGAGAAAGAACAGGTTGGAGAAGGAGGGGAGACTGGAGCAGATGGTGTGGGAAAGTGGATAAACTGAAGCAATGGATGAGGAGACTGAGGATTCAATACAGTGAGAGGAGAGGCTGAGATTCACAGGGAGAGACTGCAGCAGTGTGTTAGAGGAAATCTAATCTATAGATCCCAGTAATACAACTCAATTCATACATTCAACAATAATCCCTGTGGTTATTGGTGTTGGAGAACAGTTCATTGTTTCTACAATATCGTCAATATATTTAGTTTGCACAGGCTATTAAATATAAATGTAAATATATTTCTGATATCAGCCTCGCTCTTTCTTGAATGCAGCAGTCACAGAGATTTTAAAGTGTAGTATTTAAATAATGAATTACCATCCGTGGTGAACTGATTTTATTCTGTTTGTTCAGTCACTAAGTAAAGAATAGGAACTTTCTACAAAACAAAATGAGAACCTGACAGAAATCAACACAGAGGATCAAGTCCAACAGGAAAATGAACACAATCTGACAACAGACAATTTCACCTCACAGTTTCTCTTACTAATTGTTCTGGACATTCCAGCACTTTGTGATGATGAATTATTCACACTTCTGCTTCTTGCTCTTTCTCGTTATTTCTGCCTATCGCTTTCCCTCTGTTTCATTCTCCCTGCTCCTTTTCTCCTTCCCTGTCTCTCCGGAGTACTCACACCCTGCAAACTGTTAGCTAATGCTACTTTTCTCATATGATTTATTCCTAACATTCTGCGAAAGAGAGAGAAAGCAGAGAAAGAGAGAGAGGGAGAGAAAGCAGAGAAAGAGAAAGAGAGAAAGTCGGAAAGTGGCAAAAAAGAGAAAGAAAGCAGAGAAGGAGAGAGAGGGAGAGAGAGAAAGTCGGAAAGTGGCAAAAAAGATAGAGAAAGCAGAGAAAGAGAAAGAGAGGGAGAAAGTTGGAAAGTGGCAAAGAAAGGGAGAGAAAGAGAGAGAGATAGATAGAAAGGAGAGAGAGAGAGAGAGAGAGAGAGAGAGAGAGAGAGAGAGAGAGAGAGAGAGAGAGAGAGAGAGAGAGAGAGAGTGAGAGAGAGAGAGAGAGAGAGAGAGAGAATTTGGAAAGTGGCCAAAAGGGAGAGAAAGCAACGAAAGAGAGGGAGAAAGTTGGAAAGCGGCAAAGAAAGAGAGAGAAAGCAGAGAAAGAGAGAGAGGTAGGCAAAGCAGAGAAAGGGAGAGAGAGAAAGCAGAGAAAGAGAAAGAGAGAGAGAGAGAAAGTCGGAAAGTGGTAAGAACGAGTGAGAAAGCAAAGAAAGATATAGAGGGAGAGAAAGCAGAGAAAGAGAAAGAGAGGGAGAAAGTTGGAAAGTGGCAAAGAAAGAGAGAGAAAGCAGAGAAAGACAGAGAGATAGAGGAAGTAGAGAAAGGGAGAGAGAGAGAGGGGGGAGAGAAATCAGAGAAAGGGATAGAGAAAGATAGAAAGACAGAGAAAGCAGAGAAAGTGAAAGAAAGATAGAGAAAAAGTCTGAAAGGAGCAAAGCAAGAGAGAGAAAGCAGAGAAACAGAGAGAGACAAAACACAGGGAAAGAGGAAGAGAGAGAGAGAAAGTCGGAAAGTGGCAAAAAAGAGAGAGAAAACAGAGAAAGATAGAGAGGTAGAGAAAGCAGAGAAAGGGAGAGAGAGAGTAAGAGAGAGAGAAAGTCGGAAAGTGGCAAAAAAGAAAGAGAAAGAGAAAGAGAGGGAGAAAGTTGGAAAGTTGCAAAGAAAGGAAGAAAAAGAGAGAGAGAGAGAGAAAGAGAGAGAAAGCAGATAAAGAGAGAGAGGGAGAGAGAGAGAGAGAAAGTCGGAAAGTGGCAAAAAGAGAGAGAAAGACAGAAAGCAGAGAAAGTGAAAGAAAGATAGAGAGAAAGTCGGAAAGGAGCAAAGCAAGAGAGAGAAAGCAGAGAAAGAGAGAGAGAAAACAGGGAAAGAGGAAGAGAGAGAGAGAAAGTCGGAAAGTGGCAAAAAGAGAGAGAAAGCAGAGAAAGAGAAAGAGAGGTAGAAAGTTGGAAAGCACCAAAGAAAGAGAGAGAAAGCAGAGAGAGGGAGAGAGAGAGAGAGACTGAAAGCAGAGAAAGAGAGAGAAAGAGAAAAGAGAAAGTGGCAAAAAGAGTGATAAAGCAGAGAAGGAGAGAGAGAGGAGGGGGCAGAAAGTCGGAAAGTGGCAAAAAGATAGAGAAAGCAGAGAAAGAGAAAGAGAGGAAGAAAGTTGGAAAGTGACAAAGAACGAGATAAAGCAGAGAAAGAGAGAAAGGTAGAGAAAGCAGAAAAAGGGAGAGAGGGAGAGGGAGACAGAAAGCAGATAAAGTGAAAGAAAGATAGAGAGAAAGTCGGAAAGGAGTAATGGAAGGTAGAAAAAGCAGAGAAAGAGAGAGAAAAAAACAGGGAAAGAGGAAGAGAGAGCGAGAAAGTCAGAAAGAGGCAAAGGAAGAGAGAGGGAGAGCAAGAGAAAGAGAAACACAAAGACTCAGAGAGAAAGAGACTGAGCGGAAGAGATTGCGATTGAGGGAGAGAGACAATAAAGATGTGATACTCTCCATCCCATCCCACATGGTCTGTGCTCCATCGTTGGACTCCAACACATTGCCTCCATCAGCTCGTCCATGGGGAAAAGATCCTGGAGAAGAACATTGGGGTGGGAATTAGAGAAAAGGCTCAGGACTGAGACAGAGAGAGTGGAATTCAGACTGGACTCTCTCTCTCTCTCACACACACACTGTAATCAGTTCCAATTCACCTGGGCACAGAGACTAAGACACAGAAGCTCACCTTCACAAACCAGCTGCATGGAAAGAAAGAATGGAGTCTGATGTTGTCCCAATATATCCCAAAACCTGTCACTCAAAACATCCAGTCCACCCAAAATACAGCTCATCCAACCAGCTCTCAGCTTCCTCCATCTGGACACTGCATGCCAGGTATGGGACAGTCCAAGGTGAGACTCTGTGTAAACAGGGAATGAGGGAGGGAGGGATATTGAAGCCGTATCCCAAATGGGCCAAGTGAACTTTAACAACTGGTAACATTTCACACAACAGTTGTGACCCATATCTACAGTTATATTTGTCAATGATTCTTTGTACTTTATTTAATGCTGCTGTATTTATGCATTACCCTGTACTCATTGGCAAACAAATCTTTCTTTACATTTACCGCTTTAATGTTACAAGGGTTTACAAATCTGGGAAATGGCCATTTAACACAAATTGTATGAAAGATCTTCCACATTTCAGCTCCAGTTTATATAAAGCTCAGCAACAAAGACCTCTACATTCTGACAAAGAGTTTTTACTGCTGCAATAAAGTGTCACTTGTTTCCCTTTGCTTCCTGACTGTTTCTTTCCTCTGCTGTCGTGGGGGATTCAGAGGGATTTTTGTTCATCACTTGTCCAAATTCAGGAGGTTCCAGCTCCTCTGCAGCAACTGTCCTGCAGACATTAATTGCATTCAAAACCTTTCCCTGGTTTTTGAGACATGAGGAGAGACGGTTTACACTAGCAGAAGGTGAAACAAATAAGCAGGGGGTTATTATGGTCTGGAATTCACTGTCTGACAGGTTTCTGAAAGCAGATTCAATATTAACTTTCAAAAGACAATTGGATCAAAATTTCAACTACTCTTAGTAACAGCAGAGAAGATACCAGCAAAGAACGAGAAGTGAGAGAGAGAGAGAGAGAGATAGCATAACATTCGTGATCAAGAACGCAACACAACTTATATTGAGAGTTTTTATTTATAAATGACTGTTTGAGTTTTATTTGATCCTGTTGTTTAATTGAGACATTACGTTTAATCACTCAATATAATTTTCTAAACAGGAACGAGTTTCATGTTACAAGTGTTCACATAATAGAAAAATAGCCATTATACAAAAGTTGCATTGAAATTATTTTATTCAGCATCTCAAGTTCACAATAAAGTAAATTCCTCAGACTTGTGGAAACTTTCAAACTCAGCAAGAGAATCTCCCATCAGTAATGGCTCAGCATCTCCATCTGCTGGTGTCCCTGTCTCATTGCAGTTACTGTCCCAGTCTCACCATCTCCAACTGCTGGTGTCCCTGTGTCACTGCAGCTACTGACACAGCCAGCTCACCATCTCCATCTGCTGGTGCCCCTGTCTCACTGCAGGTACCGAACACCTCTCACCATCTCCATCTGCTGGTATCCCTGCCTCACTGCAGTTACTGCCCCACTCACCACCTCACAATCACTGCGATTTGCAGCTCTGTCCACTGGCTGCGGTTGTTGACAAAGCAACCACTAGGTGGCGCTGTACTGGCACATGCGCAAAAGTACACTATTTCAGTGAAACGTCAGGGTCTGCCCACGCTCAGGCAGCTGCCAGGACTAAAGATGGCGCCGGTCAAATAATCACAGAGGCGGGTGGAGGGTGGGAGGTGGAGCTGGGGGTCTGGGGGGGGTGGGGAGGAAGGGGAATGGGATTTAGTTCCAGTGTTTGAAGCCCTTCAGCTCTTTCTATGATTTCACTAATTTAACAATGAGATTGAGAGGGTATTTCACCCCCTTCTTCAGCTCCTGTCTGAATTTAGTCTGGGTCACAATGTAAATACATGTGTTGGTGCAGGAACTGAGAATCTGCAGCATCTTTGATGTTTGATCTGTGATAAAGAGAAGGTCAGTGTAGGAGGAATAATAATAATTATCTGTAATTCGAATATAAATGTTATACACAACCCGGGTCACCCATAACAGGATAAAACTGCCGGAAATACTGAAGAGTAAAATGATTGATTTCCAGCGATTGTCCATCTCTGGGTCCTTGTGATTCTCTGCATTGATGTGGCGCCGGAATCCCCTGCGGACTTTACTGGAGAATAAAATCCGTCTGACAGTTTGAACATTGAGCAGCAAAATCAGAAAGACCGGGACCCAAGGGGTTAAAATGATGTTAAACAATTCAAATGCCCCCCCATATGGGGGAATTAAAGAAGCTCAGTTTGTGAACACAACCCATGGGAACTTTATCAATAATGTAATCTTGTTCCTGTGTAAAGTACCAGGGGAGTGACTCTAAACAGCCAAGCACACTCACTGTTCCCACAACCACAGCCGCCGTTTTCTGGCTGCAATATTTTGTTTTCAGCTTCTCACAACAAATGGCCACAAATCGATCAAAGGTGAAAGTGACTGTGAGCCAGACAGAAACAACTGCGGATGCAGAAATCAGAACGGTAATGAGAGAACACACAGGAGTAATTCTCAGGAATGAATATGGGAAATAAATTGAAACAATCCAGATCAATATGGGATCAGTGATAACGACCAGGAGATCAGACACTGCCATTCCCTCCAGGTAGACACTGATACATTTGGAGAGACCGCACGTTCCTCGGGACAGGATCACAATCGCCACCAAGTTAACTGGAAGAGAGAGAGAAAAGGAAGCAGAGAAATTACTGATCATACCTGGAGACAAAGCAACAGTTTGACAGGATCTGGGCTGAAATTTCCAGCTTTGTTGCTGCATCGAGCAGTGAAAACTGATTCATTGACCCGGGCAGTGCTTTGTCACAGTGAAATGTTTGTAAACACAGTTATTAATAATGAATTGGGAAATTGATGCTGAAAGTGAATAAAGTCAGCACCGGATCGACTGGAAGTACTGAGTGAGGATGCAGTGTCAGTGGGGAAATGAGAAGGGGTTTTACAGAGATGGAATCCAAAGTGTTAATTGGGAATGTGTCTCCAGGCTGTTGGTTGGGAAGGTTTGGGGAGAACGGGATGTGTAGCTGGTTTGTTGCTTTGGGTTCAGGGAACCGACAGAGACTGTTATCAAATGGGAAAACTGCAGCGCTGTGTCAGAGTATCAGCAAAGATCTAGAATGGCAGAGCAGGCTCGAAGGGCTGAATGACCTCCTCCTGCTCCCATGTTACTGTGTTCCTATCAGGTTGGACGTTACACCTGGAGGTGGAGACAGTGAGTGAGAATGGGAGGGAGAGAAGGAAAAGGACATGTTGGAGCAGGAGGGGAGACTGGAGCAGATGGTTTGGGAAAGTGGATAAAGTGAAGCAATGGATGAGGAGACTGAAGATTCAATACAGTGAGTGGAGAGGCTGAGATTCACAGGGAGAGAATGCAGCAGAGTGTTCGAGGAAATCTAATCTATAGATCCCAGTAATAGAACTCAATTAATACATTCAAACAATAATCCCTGTGGTTATTGGTGTTGGAGAACAGTTCATTGTTTAGACAATATAGTCAATATATTTAGTTTGTACAGGCTATTAAATATAAATTTAAATATATTTCTGATATCAGCCTCGCTCTTTATTGAATTCTGTAGTCACAGAGATTTTAAAGTGCAGTATTTAAATAATGAATTACCATCAGTGAAGAACTGATTCTTTTCTGTTTATTCAGTCACTAAGTAATGAATAGGAACTTTCTACAAAACAAAATGAGGACCTGACAGAAATCAACACAGAGGATCAAGTCCAACAGGAAAATTAACACAATCTGACAACAGACAACTTCAACTCACAGTTTCTCTCACTAATTGTTCTGGACATCCGAGCACTTTATGATAGTGAATTATTTACACTTCTGCTTCTTTCTCTTTCTCTTTACTTCTGCTCAACTCTTCCCCTCGGTTTCGTTGTCCCTGCTCCTTTTCTCCTTCCCTATTTCTCTTGAGTACTCACACACTGTAAATTGATCCTTATTGCGACTTTTCACATATGATTTATTACTAACATTCTGCACCTGTGTTCTGTTCACCAGCCCAGGTTCAATGATTCTATTGTCAGAGTTAGTCTGTTCAATAGTGAAACCTCTGTGAATAATTTAATGTATCTACAGAACACACAAGTCTCCACCTGTTCACCAACACTCTTCACTTCATCTACAATACATGGAATAAACAGGATCGAAAGCTTCTTCCAGACAAACCACACAATCATTGAAATTGCTTCTCCTGGAATTAAAAATTCATCTGTGAGAATGTGGGATTGTTTCATTAATAAAACACCAACATCAGCGCTGCAGCTGATAATCTACAGATAAATGGAAAGACTCTTGACTCCAACTGCTAGAGTGAAAACCAGTAAAACATCACATCAATACTTTCCATTTTACAATGTAGTCCAGTGACAGTGAAGGTCCACAGTGAAGCAGAGAAGGAGAAGTGAAAGTGTCAGCAACAAACTCAGTTCATTAGCCAGACTTCTGAAGCAGCGTCAGACACACAGAGAATGAAATAATATTTGATAACAGTAATAATCAATAAATACATTGAAATCCCAGTTAAACTGAGCCATGTTATTGGGGAGGGTGGACATTGTTCTGTCCCCTTGTAACACTGAAACCGTGAGATGTATCATTATCAATCACTGAAAAAAATCATAAAAATATTCCAGGACCGGTTCGATCCACATCATGAAACTGTTAAAAACTCCTAATGGTCTGATCATCGATCCTCACTGAAATATCTCATTCCAATACATTCAATACACAGAATAATCCAGTAATAATGCCACAGTTACTTAAAACAATACCATAAATTCATAATGCAGTTCCTGCAAGAATGAAAGAGTAGACAATGAGGAGATTCCATCAGTAAATTGCTGGAAAAGAACAGGCGGCTGTGTAACACACACAGAGGGAAATAATACCCAGTACAGCAGCTCAGGTAACATCGAATTACACCATTAACAGCTGAGATGCTGCTTGCCAGCAACTCCAATTGCTGCCAGTACAGGTTAATAAATGTGTTCTATCTGATAGATTACTGGATATCCCATTTCTGTCAGAAGCAGAGACTTCTGTTAGCCTGGAATCCACAGCTCCACCAGGCACTCTGAGCTGATCCATTCCAATGGATCCTGATTTATACAGGGGATAAGTCTCCACTGACACGGTTATACCCCTGATCATTGTTATTAGTTGCACTCACCTGAACAAACGCATTACATCAGCTGCTTTGTCTCTGATGTAAATAATGTGGTGGATAAAACACAATCATTTCAATGTCAATGATATTTTCCGAGTAAGACCTCTCTCAGAATAAACCTGAATTCTGTACTCATACTGGACGGATGCTACAATTACGAGAGGCGTCATTTACATTTTCCATATAATTGCATTGACCTTGTTCACTCCTGGCATTTCTATTGTAAATGTAACTGATCTGCCTGCAGTGGACACTGAATCCAGGGGCAAAAGCAATCCCGTTCCACTCTGTTCCTGCCTTTTCCCAGTTAAAATGTGAACTTTGAGTCACTGATTCGGGACCATGTTCAGGGTTACAGCCCAGAAACTACTGTGAGTGATATTACGGGACAGACACTGTTTGCATCCATTTGGGATGCAATTTGGTGGTGATAATATCACTGGTCACGTAATCCAGAGGCCCAACCTGATGGCCTGGGGACAGGGGTTCAATTCCCACCACGGCAGCTATATAAAACAGAGCGAGCTCCCTTTCTATGTATAAAGTAGAGGGAGCACCCTCTTTATTTATAAAGTGGAAGGAGTACCCTCTCTCTGAATAAAGTTGGGTGTGCTGAAGGAAAGAGGAGAGAGGGAAACGAAAACAAATGGGGAAATGGAGAGATAGGGACAAAGTGGAAGACAGTGAGAGACAGAAGAGATAGTGAAATGAGACTTTGACGGAACCCCAGTAACAATCCCCATTGTCTGCCCAGTCCGGTATTTGGGGTTTAATGTGAGTGTTTTAGGGATGAGTGTTAGATGAGTGTTTGATATTTTCAAACTGCATTGCCATTCCCAACAAAAGCAAGAGTTAAAGATTCAAAATTAACCAAACAAATGGCTCAAATCATTGCTGTCCATGTCCAGAGGGACAGAGAAATGGAGGGAGTGAGACACAGATGGAGAGAGACACAGACAGAGTGGGACAGAGACAGAGGGAGAGAGAGAGAGACAGAGGTAGAATGATAGAGGAAAAAGGAGAAACAGAGACAGAGGGATCGAGACAGAAAGGGAGGCAGTTAAATGCAGAGTGAGACAGACAGAAAGGGAGGCAGGCAGATGCAGAGGGAGAGAGACAAATGCAGAGGGAGAAAGGGACAGAGAGAGAAAGAGGGAGGGCGAGATTATAGGAAAAACATTACATCTAATAATGTTGAAAAAAGATAGAATTAAAATGTAAAACTGGCTGTGTGCAAGAACTAATTTTGAAAGGAAAGATCAGGGTTTTAGAGTCAGTATTTTGGGGGCAAATGTTGATCAGAGATTCATATTTTCAAACTGAAGTAACATTTATTATTATTGAAAAAAATATTGTTTAACACTGACAAACTTTAGAAGCAAGGGAAATGGGATATAGTGTTTTAGGTGACCTTCACAGAACCTCAGTAACATTCCCCATTATCTGACCAGACCGGTATTTGGGTTTTAATGTGAGTGGTTTAGGGACGAGTGTTAGATGAGTTTTTGATATTTTTAAACAGCATTGACATTCCCAACAAAAGCAAGAGTTAAAGATTCAAAATTAACCAAAGAAATGGCTCAACGTATTGCTGTCCATGTCCAGAGGGACGGAGAGATGGAGGGAGTGAGAGACAGATGGAGAGAGACACAGACAGAGTGGGACAACGACAGAGGGAGAGGGAGAGAGACAGAAAGGGAGGCAGGCAAATGCAGAGTGAGACAGACAGAAAGGGAGGCAGGCAGCTGCAGAGTGAGAGAGACAGGGAGAAAGCGAGTGAGACAGATACAGAGGGAGAGAGACAGATGCAGAGGGAGAAAGGGAAAGAGAGACAGAGAGGGAGGGAGACACACAGAGGGAGAAACAGAGACAGAGGGAGAGACAGACAGAGAGAGAGGGAGGGTGAGATTATAGGAAAAACTTTACATCTAATAATGTTGAAAAAGGATCAAAAAAGGAAAAAAAGTATTACTGGCTGTGTGCAAGAACTAATTTTGAAAGGAGAAATCAGGGGTTTTGTGTGAGTGTTTTGGGGGCAATTGGTGGATCAGTGATTGATAGTTTCAAACTGAAGTGACATTTAATATTATTGAAAAAATATTATTAAACACTGACGAACTTTAAAGCAGGGGAAATGGGATGCAGTGTGTGAGGGGATCTTGAAAGAACATCAGTAACAATGCCCATTATCTGCATAGTCCTGTATTGGGGATTTAGTGCGAGAGTTTAGGGAGCGAGTGCTGAAGTGTTTGGTATTTTCAAACTGCAGTGACGTTCCTAGCAAGGGCAAGATTTACAGGTTCACAATTAACCAAGAAATGGATAAAAACATTTCTGTCCAAGGAGAGAGAGAGATGGTGTTCGAGACAGAGTCATGGAAAGAGGCAGAGAAAGAGGGAGAGGGTGAGGGAGAGAGAGATAGAGAGAGAAAGATGGGAAGAAACAGACATGAGAGGGAGAGACATGGAGAGAGGATGAGACAAGTTGCAACAATCATTAACAATCCTCATTATCTGCCCAGTCCTGTTTTTGGAGGTTAGTGTGAGTGTTTTAGGGGTGAATGTTGGATCAGTGTTTCATATTTTCAAACTGCAGTGACATTCCCAACAAGGCTGTTAAAGTATATAAGAGCAGGGAGGTTATGCTGGACCTGTATAACTCATTGCTTAAGCACCATAATGAGAACTCCCAGGGCAGGTACAGTGTGAGTTTAGATACAGAGTAAAGCAGTGGCTTCAGAGAAGGAGGGAGAGACGGGCAGAAAGAGTGAGGAGATACGGGGAGGCAGGCAGATTGTGGAGAAACTTGACATCTAACTACGTGAAAAAAATAAATCATTAAAAATATAACTGGACTGCGCACTGAAAATACTGTCCGCACACAACAACTAAAGTCTCACACCATCTTAACTTGAAACTATATCGCCATGCAATCACTGTTACTGGGTCAAAATCCTGGAACTCCCTTCCTAACAGCACCTTGGGTATACCTTCCCCACATGGACTGCAGCGGTTCAAGAAGGAGGCTCAACACCACCTTCTCAAGGGCCATTAGGAATGGGTAATAAATGCTGGGCTGGCCAGTAACGCACACATCCAACAAATAAATAAGGCAAATAAAAAGTTGACACTGAGTCACTAAAGGAGCTATTAGACGAGACGAACAAAAAATTGGTGAAAGAGGTTGGTTGGAGGGAGCGTCTTCAAAGAGGAAAGAGAGTTCGTGAGACGGAGAGGTTTAGGAAAGGAATTCCAGAGTTAGGGTATTGGCAGCTTGAAGGCACGGCCACCAATGGTGGGACGATTCAAATTGAGGATGCTCAAGAGGCCAGAAATCGAGGATCGCAGATATTGGTGGATTGTGCAGCTGGAGGAGATTGCAGAGATAGGGAGGGGTCATTTGTGGAAGACAGTTCCAAACTTCTACCACCATTTGTATGGAGAAGTGTTTCTAAATTTCATCTTTGAAAGGGCTTTCGACTAACTTTTGATTTTGAGACAGTCCGCCCCGTTCGAGACTGTCCCCATTGAATACTCACAGGACAGGTACGCACGGTGTTAGATACAGAGTAAAGATCCATCTACCAATGCCAGACTCGCTTTTCCTCTGTCTCTTTCTCCTCATCTCTCACTTCCTGCGATGCCCTTTCTCTGCCTCTGCTTCTCCCTCTTCCCATCCTGAGAGCAAGAGGGAGAGATTGAGATAATGTGCAGCGGGAGACAGAGAGTGAAAAGGGAGAGATAGACTTGGACACTCTCAGAAACTCTCTGACACTCTCTGACACTCTCTGACACTCTCTGACACTCTCTGACCCTCTCTGACTCTCTCTGACACTCTCTGACATTCTCTGAGAAGAAATATGGTTTCAAAGTGTCGAAGAGAGGGGAAGAGAGAGATAGACATGGAGAGAGATTACCAGCAAGAGAGTTTACCAGCGCTTACCTCTCTGTCTGTGCCTATCACTCCTTTCTAATTTGTTACCATCTCCATCTATTTTTTCCCTCTACCCCGATGTTTCACACTCTATGCCTCTCGCTCGTATGTCGGTGTATACTGCAGTGAAGGATTGCATCAAATTATTATGTTTTACATTTGCTCTTTCAATCTAACTGAACAATCCCTTCAACTGTGAACAGAGGGGCCTTGGAGTGAATGTCCACTGATTCCTGAGGGTAACAGGACAGGTGGATAAGGTGGTTAAGAAGGCTCACAGAATACTTGAAAATAAAAACAAGAAAAGCTGGAACCACTCAGCAGGTCTGGCTGCATCTGTGAAAAGAGAAGCAGAGTTAACGTTTCGAGTCAGTGACCCTTCTTCGAAACTCTTTCCTTTATTGGCTGATGTAGAGAATAGAAGAGCAGGGAGGTTATGCTGGAACTTTACAAAACACTAGCTAGACCACAGCTAGAGTACTGTGTGCAGTTCTGGTCACCACATTACAGGAAGGATGTGATCACACTAGAGAGGGTACAGAGGGGATTTACAGAGGATGTTGTCAGGAATGGAGAATTTTAAGTATGAGTAAAGATTGGATAGGCTGGAAGTGTTTTCTTTGGAACAAAGAAGGTTGTAGGGAAGATTTAATTGAGGTGTATAAAATAATGACGGGCCAAGATAGAGTGGATGGGAAAAACCCATTACCCTTAACAGAGGGGTCAATAACCATGGGCATGGATTACAAGATATCCGCACCAATATCATGAGGGTGTGATGGCTCAAATTGTGGAATACCTGGCTGGATGTTTACAATGGAGCGATTTCCTTCCTGATCATCAAAACTGTCCGCCTGGGCCCCAACTGCATCCACATATCTCCCACTCTACCAATATTTCACTCTACATACCGATGTTTCTCTGTTTGCGTACACAACAGTGAATACATTGAATAAATAGATCTTACATTGTGCCTTTCAATCCACCCCAACAATCTCTCTCTCTCCAACCTTGTCCCTCTCAACAGCACTCCCTCTATCTGCATCTCTAAGCCTCTCTCCCTCTGTCTCCCTCTTAGTGTCAGAGATAGCAGGAGGGAGAGACAGAGAGAGACACAGAGAACAACCCCAGCTTCTCCAATCTATCCACGTAACTGAAGTCCCTCATGCCTGGAACCATTCTTGTGAATCTTTTTTGCACCCTCTCTAATTCTTCATTCTTCCATTCTTCATTCATATTCTTCCTGAAGTACGGTGTCCAGAATTGGACATTGCTCCAGTTGAAGGCAAACCAGCGTTTTACAAAGGTCATAATTTCCTTGCTTTTGTATTCAATGTCTCTATTTATAATCTCAGGACACCAGCTGCCGTTTAACCACTTTCTGAACCTGCCCTGCCACCTTCAGTGATTGGTGCACAAATAACCCCCAGATGTTTCTGTTCCGGCATCTCCTTTAGAATTCTATCCCTTACTTTATAGCATCTCTCCTCCTTTTTCCTAAACGTGGAGGTGAAAGATGCGGGCATGGTTCTTAATGAATACATTGCGACTGTCTTCAAAAAAGAGGGGACACAGACATTGTAGTCAATGAGGAGGAGTTTGAAATATTGAATGGGATAAACAGTGAGAGAGGAAATATTCAGGGGTTTAGCATCTTTGAAAGCTGATAATTCACCAGGCTCAGGCTGTTAAGAGGTTCAAGGGAGGAAATATCAGAGGCTCTGACCATCATTTTCCAATCTTCTCTGGTTCTAGCCGTGCTGCCAGAGTACTGCAGGACTGCGTATGTTGTACTATTGATTAACAAGGGAGAAAGTAAAAGACTGAGTAATTACAGGCCACCCAGCCTAATCACTGTGGAGGGCAATTTATTGGGCACAAGGGAATGATTAATTCCTTTCTAGTACTGTGTCTCTCAGTGTCTCCATGTCTGTGTCTCTGTCACAATTTGAGCACCACCTTTACATTGGTGAGGAGTCCATCTCTCGAATAAATGTCCCAGTGTTGTGGGAACATAAAATGGCCACCGAGAACCAGCCTAAAATGGCTGACTAATGTTTGTGGATTTCCACAGATATTTGAGAGAGGAGAGAGAGAGAGACAGACAGACAGACAGAGAGACAAAGAGAGAGACACAGGCCAAGACACAGAGAGTGATAGCAAGATATTTGTCATTGGACAGTGGAAGAGGAGGAGGCCATTTGGCCCCTCAACCCTCTTCTGTCATTCAATGAGCTCATGGCTGATGTGTGATCTAACTCCATGTACCTATCTGTGCCCCTGAATACCTTTGGTTAACAAAAATCTATCAATCTCAGATTTAAAAACTAACAAGTGTCTCAGCATCAATTGCTGTTTATGGAAGAGAGTTCCAAACTGATACCACACCTAGTGTTTTGAAGTGTTTCTTCATTTCACTCCTGAAAGGTTTTTCGACTGCGTTTAGATTTTTCGACTATGCCTCCAAGTTCCTGACTCCGCAGCCAGTGGGAATTGCTACTCTCTGTCCACCCGTTCAGTTTCCCTTTTTATCTTGAAAACATTCATCAAATCACCCCACAACCTTCCAAATTCCAGGGAAAGGACATGTTGGAGCAGAAGGGCAGACTGGAGCAGATGGTTTGGGAAAGTGGATAAACTGAAGCAATGGATGAGGAGTCTGAGGATTCAATACAGTGAGAGGAGAGGCTGAGATTCACAGAGAGAGACTGCAGCAGAGTGTTAGAGGAAAACTAATCTATAGATCCCAGTAATAGAACTCCATCTTCCTCTGCTTTTCTCTCCCCCCGCACTTTCTCTATTTTAACCAGTAATCAATCGGAGCCACAATGTGACGTGTGGTTATTTTAAACGGTAACATAAACACTTCAGAGGACGTTTCAATCCAGATTAAATCCCAGATCGATTGAAAAAGAAACAGATGTGGATGGGGTGCAGTGGGGAGGGAGCAGGAGAAAGACAGGGAGAGGTTTGTTTGAGATTTTCAAACTGCAGAAATGTCCCTCCCTCTGGGATCTCGAAACTTACATCACTAAAAACAGATTATCTGCATATTAGCATATTGTTGCCTTTGGGTTCTTGCTGTGCACAGATTGCCTGCAGGTTTCCTGCATTGCAACAGTGAGGACCACTTTAAAAATTAGTTTGTTGATTCTCAACTGCTCCTCAGGGCCAATAATTACAAGAGCTGAACGTGAAGCTGTATAAAGGCTTGTGAAAAGTTTAAAGATGGAGTTCAGCATTTTCAGAGGACTGTGATAGGATATCTGGCTATGATCACACTGTGGGATCCTGCTTTGCATACATTCCCTGCATCAATTCTTAAATTACAGCACTGAGGCAGAAACAGATGGAGAGAAAAAGAGGGAGAGGGAGAAACAGCTGGAGGTGGCAGGTAAATCAGAGTGAGAGAGAGAGACAGGCGGAGTGTGGATGAGGGAGGGAAGGCAGAGAAAGATGGAGAAAGACAGAGAGAGAGAGAGAAATCCACACTCAAAATCTTGGTAAACTTAATTTTGAAGTGTCACCATTGCTCTGATCTTGCTGTGTCCAGCTTGCCTGCAGAATTCCCTGCATTGTAACAGTGACTGCATTTTAGAAGTGAATTAATTGTGTGTAAAGCTCTCCTGAAGGCCTGGAACTTAAGTCCGGAGCTTGAAGCCAGTATAATTCCAGAATAATGCTGGTGTTTTGGGCAGTGACGTGAATTTCTCTCTCTCTCTCCATCTGTCTCTCTGAATGAGAGTAACAGGAGGGAGAGAGACGCAGGAGAGTGAGGTAAACATGGAGGGAATCAAGAGGGGGAGAGAAGGGGTAGCCCACTGTTATCAGACTGCTGCTTGTGGGATCCTGCTGTGCACCAATGGTCGACAGCATTTCCAACGTAGCAACAGTGACGAGCACTTTAAAAATTAATTCATTGGGTGTCAAATACTTCTATGAATCAGCAATGAATTGGGTGAAATGTGAAGGTTTGTAAAGGCTTGTTCTCATTCCCGAATATTGCTGGTGTTTGAGGCTGTGGGCTGAATTTGACAGTGAAATGAAACACCGGGGGACCATTTGAATTCAGATTTTCAGGGATGGGAATGTGGACTTCTCTCTCTATCCTTCTACAGGAGAGGTGATGGGGGTCTCCAGTGTTTGTGTGCTTTTACAATGAGGCAGAAACAGATGGAGAGAGACACACAGAGAAATAGAGAGAGAGAGGGAGAGAGAGAGCGAGAGCAGGAAATGACAGGGTAAATACATCTACATTTCCCAGTCTCTGGCTCAGTGTCAGGGGATGTGTTTGTAAGTCACTGAGAGATTGTTTTATGTCAGTGAGTTTGAGAGAGAGTCCTGGGCTCTCGCTGTGTTTTATTTCTGTTGAAAAATGCTTTGCTTTGTTTGAATCAATTTAATTTCTCTTATTCCCAAGGAGAATCTTTTCGGAAGCTGCAGCTGTGATGATGCAGAGGGAGAATCTTTTGGCAACGTGGAATTCTCCGACAAGAGCTTTAACCGGAGAGGGAAAGTAATAATAAAAATATATTTGTCATTGTCAAATTAATTTCTAGATCCAGAAAAGAAGACTGTGTGATTTCGGGGCTGATAGAAAAACAAACTGCTGGAAATGCTCAGTATTTCCAGCACAGTTTTTATTTCAGGTTTCCAGCATCCTCAGTATTTTGATTTTGTGTTTTCGGGGTTTGTGGATTTTATTTTAACCACAATGGAGGGGGCTGGATGGTGCTCCAAAGGGAATAGTTTGGGAATCGCTGCTCCAGAACAGTCAATGTAATCCCATAGATTTCCCTCTCTCCATCTCTTGCTGCAACTTGATCCCTGCACCTTCCTCTTTGTTCCTAACTCTGTTTCTTCACATCTTTAAATCCCTGTCTCTGTTTCTCTCAACATTCTTTCTGTCTTTGCCTCTCTCTGGATTCTCACAAGTTTCCATTGTCACTCTATTTCTGCAACTCTCTGCATCTTTATCTGTCTCTCTCTCTCTGTCCATTTCTTCTCTCACACACTTCCAAATCCCTGAATCTTTCCATCTCTACTCCTCCTTTCCTGCAAGGTTATCTCTGCATTTCCCTCCCACCTGTCCCGGGACACCCCCCTCTATTCTGTGAACACATCTTACTTGGTATTTCTGCCCATCCACCTCTTTCTGTCTCTGCATATTCAGATGGTTTTTAGATAGGGGTCTGTCCCCGGGGTTCGTATTTTGATGGGGATCTGTCCCAGGGGGTGGTATTTAGATGGGGGTCTGTCCCTGGGGTTAGTATTTAGATGGGGGTCTGTCCCGGGGGGGGTGTTATTTAGATGGGGGTCTGTCCCTGGGGTTAGTATTTAGATGGGGTCTGTCCGGGGTGGTGGTTATTTAGATGGGAGTCTGTCCCCGGGGTTAGTATTTAGATGGGGGTCTGTCCAGGGGGGTAGTTAGATGGGGGACTGTCCCTGGGGTTAGTATTTAGATGGGGGTCTGTCCGGGGTGGGGGTTATTTAGATGGGGTTCTGTCCCTGGGGTTAGTATTTAGATGGGGATCTGTCCCCGGGGCGGGTATTTAGATGGGGGTCTGTACCGGGGGTTAGTATTTAGATGGGGGTCTTTCCCTGGGGTTAGTATTTAGATGGGGGTCTGTCCCGGGGTGGGGGGTATTTAGATGGGGGTCTGTCCCTGGGGTTAGTATTTCGATGGGGGTCTGTCCGGTGTGGGGGTTATTTAGATGGGGGTCTGTCCCTAGGGTTAGTATTTAGATGGGGGTCTGTCCCGGGGGGGGTGGTATTTAGATGGGGGTCTGTCCCGGGGGAGGTTATTTAGATGGGGGTCTGTCCCTGGAGTTAGTATTTAGATGGGGGTTTGTCCCCGGCGGGGGGTAGATAGATGGCGGTCTGTCCCCGGAGTTAGTATTTAGATGGGGCTCTGTCCCCAGGGGGTAGATAGATGGGGGTCTGTCCCTGGGGTTAGTATTTAGATGGGGTCTGTCCGGGGTGGTGGCTATTTAGATGGGGGTCTGTCCCCGGGGTTAGTATTTAGATGGGGGTCTGTCCAGGGGGGGTATTTAGATGGGGGACTGTCCCTGGGTTAGTATTTAGATGGGGGTCTGTCCGGGGTGGGGGTTATTTAGATGGGGTTCTGTCCCTGGGGTTAGTATTTAGATGGGGATCTGTCCCCGGGGCGGGTATTTAGTTGGGGGTCTGTACCGGGGGTTAGTATTTAGACGGGGGTCTTTCCCTGGGGTTAGTATTTAGATGGGGGTCTGTCCCGGGGTGGGGGGTATTTAGATGGGGGTCTGTCCCTGGAGTTAGTATTTAGATGGGGGTCTGTCCCGGGGGGGTATTTAGATGGGGGTCTGTCCCGGGGGAGGTTATTTAGATGGGGGTCTGTCCCTGGGGTTAGTATTTAGATGGGGGTCTGTCCCCGGCGGGGGGTAGATAGATGGCGGTCTGTCCCCGGAGTTAGTATTTAGATGGGGCTCTGTCCCCAGGGGGTAGATAGATGGGGGTCTGTCCCTGGGGTTAGTATTTAGACGGGGGTCTGTCCTGGGTGGGGGTTATTTAGAATGGGGTCTGTCCCGGGGGGGTATTTAGATGGGGGTCTGTCCCGGGGGTGTTATTTAGATGGGGGTCTGTCCCTGGGGTTAGTATTTCGATGGGGGTCTGTTCCCGGGGGGGGTGGGTATTTAGATGGTGTTCTGTCCTCGGAGTTAGTATTTCGATGGGGTTCTGTTCCCGTCAGGTATTTGTAACAGGGGTATTATAAGGGGATAATTAGATTGGGGTCTGTCCCTGGGTGGGGTATTTAGATGGGGGTATGTCCCGGGGTGGGGGATATTTAGATGGGGGTCTGTCCCTTGGGTTAGTATTTAGATGGGGGTCTACACCGGGGTGGGTGGTATTTAGATGGGGGTCTGTCCCCGGAGTTAGTATTTAGATGGGGTCTGTCCCCGGGGGGTATATAGATGGGGGTCTGTCCCTGGGGTTAGTATTTAGATGGGGGTCTGTCCCGGGGTGGGGGGTATTTAGATGGGGGTCTGTCCCTGGGGTTAGTATTTAGATGGGGGTCTGTCCGGGGTGGGGGTTATTTAGATGGCGGTCTGTCCCCGGAGTTAGTATTTCAATGGGGGTCTGTTCCCGTCAGGTATTTGTAACAGGGGTATTATAAGGGTATATTTAGATGGGGGTCTGTTCCCGGGCATGCATTTAGATGGGGGTCTGTTCCCGGGATTAATATTTAGATGGGGGTCTGTCCCCGGGGATATATTTAGATGGGGGTCTGTTCCCGGGATTAGTATTTAGATGTGGATCTGTTCCCGGGATTAGTATTTAGATGGGGTCTGTCCCGGGGAGGGTATTTAGTTGGGGGTCTGTCCCCGGGGTTAGTATTTAGACGGGGGTCGGTCCCCGGCAGGTATTTGTAACAGGGGTATGATAAGGGTATATTTAGATGGGGGTCTGTCCCCGGGTGGGCTATCTAAATAGGGGTCTGTCCCCGGGGATGTATTTAGATGGGGGTCTGTCTTCGGGAGGGGTAGTTAGATGGGAGTCTGTCCCCGGGTGGGGTATCTAGATGGGGGTCTGTCCCCGGGGATGTATTTAGATGGGGGTCTGTCACCGGGGATGTATTTTGATGGGAGTCTGTCTCCGGGGGAGTAGTTAGATGGGGGTCTGTCCCTGGGTGGGGTATCTAGATGGGGGTCTGTCCCCGGGTGGGGTATCTAGATGGGGGTCTGTCCCCGGGGATGTATTTAGATGGGGGTCTGTCTCCGGCGGGGTATCTAGATGGGAGTCTGTTATTGGCGGGGTATTTAGATGGGAGTCTGCTCCTGGGGGCGTATTTAGATTGGAGTCTGTCCCTGGGGGCGTGGAGTCTCTTTCTGGGGTGGGGTATTTAGATGGGAGTCTGTTCCTGGGGGGTTATGTAGATGGTACTCGGTCCTGGGGGCTTACCTAGATGGGACTCGGTCCTGGGGGGGTATCTAGATGGATTGTCTTGTAACAGGGGGAAGGGGATAATTAGATAGGGGTCTGTTGCTGGGTCTGCTGATCGTGAGGGTATTAGATGGGGGTCAGTTAACAGGAGTTATCAGATAGGGGTCTGTAGATGAGGATTATTTAGATTGGGTGGGGGTCTGTACAAAGGGGGAATGTTATCCGGGAGAGACTTTAGATGTGAGGGAAGGGGGGACACACTTTAAAATCCACACTGATGTCAGTAAAAATCCCCAAACACAACCTCAGTAACAATCCCCATTATCTGCCCAGTCCTGTACTGTGGGTATATGTCAAATATGTTCACACAAAGACAAACAGGGTGGGACTCCGAAATCTAGAGCCCCTTGGATGTCAAGGATCAAACCGGGTACAATAAGGCACAAGAGGGAAGCTTACGTCGGATACCGAGAGCTCAATACCACAGAAAGCCGAGATGAGTGTAGAAAGTACAAGGGTGAAATTAAAAATCAAATTAGGAGAGCAAAGTAATGGCCGGAAAATAATATTACCAGTAAATCAAAAGAAATCACAAAGATGTTTTATAAATACACGAAGATCAAGAGGATAATTAAGGATAGAGTATTAGGGACCAAAAAGGGAATGTGTGTGTGGAGGTGGGAGATTTGGGCATGGTTCTTAATGAATACTTTGTCTCCATCTTTATAAAAGAGGGGGAACAATGCAGATATTGTCGTTAAAGAGGAGGAGTGTGAAATATTGGATGGGATAAACAGAGTGAGAGGTAAATATTAAGGTGTTTGGCAACTTTCAAAGTGGATAAATGGTCAGGCCTGGATGCATTGGAACCAGTTCAGAGAAGGTTCACTCGGCTGATTCCTGGGATGAAGGGGTTGTCTTATGAGGAATGGTTGAACAGGTTGGGCCTATACTCATTGGACTTTAGAAGAATGAGAGGTGATCTTATTAAAACATACTAAATACTTAAAGGGATAGACAGGTTAGATGCAGGTAAGATGTCTCCTTTGGTTCGGGAGTCTAGAACCAGGGACACAATTTCAAAATAAGGGGGAAGCCACTTAGGTCAGAGATGGGGAGAAATGTCTTTTCTCAAAGGGTTGTGAATCTTTGGAATTCTCTACTCCAGTGGGCTGTGGAAGCTCAGTCTGGGAAAAAGGCATTGAAGTGGCATGATCATCTGGAATGGCGGAGCAGGCTCGATGGGCTGAATGGCCTACTCCTGTTCCTACGTTCCCAAGCTGCTGAAATAGTTTCTCCCAAACTACCCCAACAATTCCCTTTAATATCTCAACACCTTTGAACAAATCACCTTGATCCTCCTAAATTCCAGGCAATAAATCCCTAGTTTGTGTAATATTACCTCGTAATTTAACCCTTGGAGTCCAGTTATCATTCTGGTAAATCGACGCAGCACTCAAATGGATATGGAAACCCCCAAAGTCTCTTTGAACCTCCAGTGTTTCTATCTTTTCACCATTTATAAAGTACTCTGTTCTAGTCTTTTTTTTGCTGACATTGAAATCTAACTACAACAGCTTTGCCCATTTATTTAAGATATTAATATCTCTTTGTAATTTGCTGCTTCCAGCTACACTGCTTACAATGCTGCCTATTTTTGTGTCATTGGTAAACTTGGGTATGTTGCGTTGTACCACATCATCTTAAATTGTTAATAAATACAGCAAACTGAGACACACACGGGCTTTGCACTAGTAGACAGGAGTGAATCATTCCAACCTCGAGGCTTTATAACTCCAGATTTATGTTTTTTAAAAGAAAAAATAGAATTCTAATTCACAACAGCCCTGTGTGGGATTTGAACTCCTGCTTTTACAATCATCAGCTCAGGCCTTCAAATTAAAACCCGTAAAAAGAGATTCATTTTCCTACTGCTGTTGTCTGACTGTCTCAGGTTTTGTATATTGTTCCCTTCGCCTCTTCTTCCATGTGTCTGAAGTCTTTGACGTTTGTCAGACATTGGTAAAATACTTCATGTGGTGTTCTGTAAATACCTTCAATTCTGTGTATCTGGAAGGGACACAATTCCAATTCTCACCTTATTGCATCAACTAAAACCTGCAGGTCCATTCAAACAACTCTAGTTCCTGTCTCTGCAAGGATAGCTCGCACTTCCACAATGCAGGAATGTCTGAATGGAAACAGCTTTTGACACATTTCCCAAATTGTTTGCTAACACTTTTCAGGATGAAGCTAAATTCAACTGACAAGACTGGAAGTCCCAAATTGAATCTTGCAGATATAAAAACTGACGCAGATCTCTCCAGATTCCAGATCTCTCTGTTCCAGCACCCATTTTAACATTGTACTATTTAGTTTATATCGCTTCTCCTCAGCCTTCCTTCCTAAATGCATCATTTTACATTTCTCAGCATTGAAGTTAACCTGCCATGTGTCTGACCAATTCACCAGACTGCCTCTATCCTCCTGAACCCCACACAGTACCTGCCCTGACAGTGTTTTTTAGAACAGAGAAGACAGAGATTTACTACTACTATTCCCTTCTCTGTTTATTACATTGCAGATGGTGCAATGTTGAAGTTATGCCCTGTAAACCCAAGTCCAAGTCATTAATATATATCAAAAAGATCAGTGGTCCTAATCCAAACCCCTGGGGAATGCCACTGCACCACAATGTACACTGTATACAGTCAGTACAAAAGCAGGGAGGTTATGCTGAACATTTATAAAGCTCTATTTCGGCCCCAACTGGAGAATTGTGTCCAGTTCTGGTCACCACACTTTAGGAAGGATGTGAGGTTCCTTGAGAGGGTGCAGAGATTTACCAGAATGGTTTCAGAGATGGGGGATTTTAGCGACAAGGTTAGGTTGGAAAAGCTGGGTTTGATCTCCTGAGAACAAAGGAGATAGAGGGGAGATTGAATAGAAGTGTATAAGATTATGTCAGGCAAAGAAACCGCCCTCCAGTCTGAAGCAACCATTCACCACTACTCTCTGTGTCCTGTCCCTTAGCCAATGTTGTATCCACTCTGTCCCTGTCCCATTCATTCCATCAGCATTCCTTTCGTGAACTAGTCAATTATGACGCTGCATTATGACCTCCCCATGAGGAAATTGGTCCCAGAGCACAGAAGAACACACACAGACAGGCAATGATCATCTGCAACAAGAGAGAATCCAACCACCTCCCCATGGCATTCAAAGCATTATCCCATCGCTGAAACCCCCAGCATGAACATCCTAGGGAGACATTGACCAGGAACTGAGCTGAAGTAATCGCATCAGTACTGTGGCTACAAGTGACTCACCCCCTGCCTCCCCAAAGCCTTTCAACCACCGACAAGACACAAGTCAGGTGTGTGATGGTATCTCTCCATTTGCCTGGATGAGTGTAACATCTACAACACTCCAGAGGCTCGACACCATCCAGGACAAAGCAGTCCACCTGATTGGTACCCTATCCACCACTTTAAACTTTGACCAGATCACCCCTTACCCATAAATTCCAGGGATACAGAGTAAAGCTCCGCCTACACTGTCCCATCAAATGCTGCCAAGCTATTAGTTAGCTATTGAGTAAATCTCTGTCTTCTCTGTTCTATAAAATACTCCCAGGGAAGGTACAGTGTGGGGTTAGATACAGAGTAAAGCTGCCTCTATATATGCCTCGCTTTCTCCTCCTCCATCCAGATGGAGAGAGTAACAGTGAGAAAGACAGGTATAGATATAGAGAGGTGCAGAGGAGATTTACTAGGATGTTGCCTGGTATGGAGGGAAGGTCTTACGAGGAATGGCTGAGGGACTTGAGGTTGTTTTCGTTAGAGAGAAGGAGGAGAAGAGGTGACTTAATAGAGACATATAAGATAATCAGAGGGTTGGACAGGGTGGATAGTGATAGCCTTTTTCCTCGGATGGTGATGGCAAACACGAGGGGACATAGCTTTAAGTTGAGGGGTGACAGATATAGGACAGATGTCAGAGGTAGTTTATTTACACAGAGAGTAGTAGGGGCGTGGAATGCCCTGCCTGCAACAGTAGTAGACTCGCCAACTTTAAGGGCATTTAAGCGGTCATTGGATAGACATATGGATGAAAATGGAACAGTGTAGGTCAAATGGTCGGCGCAACATCGAGGGCTGAAGGGCCTGTACTGCGCTGTAATGTTCTATGTGCTATGACTTAACAGAGAGAGGGAAGGATAGCAATGGGGAGAGATTACCAGAGAGAAAGAGGACGAGATAGGGATGGAGAGTGTCGGTCAGCATTCCCGCAAAGCTGTGTGCAGCATCCTGGAAGGTATGACGCAGTGAGAGATTGAGATTAAGAGAGTACAGAGAGAGAAATAAACAAGGAGAAGGTTGCAGAGAGGGGAACTAGTGATTGATTGAGTAAGAGAGAGGGGAAGACGGAGATGGAGAGAGATTACCAGTAAGAGTAGCTCTCCACATCTCTCTCCATGCCTATCTCTCCCCTTCTCACTGTTACCCTCTCTCCATCTATATTTCTCCACCTCTCCTGGTGTTTCACACTCTACACCTATTTCTTGTACATCTGTGTACACAGGATTACATCAAACTATGATAACATTTGTCATTTGCACTTTTGATCTAACCGAACAACATGACTGTCTCCAACATCATCTCTGTGACTGTGAACAGCGGGACCTTGGAGTGAATGTTCACTGATTCCTGAGGCTGACAGGACAGGTGGATAAGCTGGTTAGGAAGGGATAAGGGAGACTTTCATTTCCCGGCCAGTGGAAATAATCTCTCAGTGTCCACCCTATCCAGTCCCTTTAGAACCTGATATGTTTCAATGAGATCACCTCTCATTCTTCTAACCTCTTAGAGAGATACAGCACTGAAACAGGCCACTCGGCCCACCGAGTCTGTGCTGTCCAACAGCTGCCCATTTATACTAGTGCTACATTAATACCATATTCCCTGCCACATCCCCACCATTCTCTGCCACCAACCTAAACTAAAGGCAATTTACAATGGTCAATTTACCTACCTGCAGGTCTTTGGCTTGTGGGAGGAACCAGAGCACCCGGCGGAAACCCACACGGTCACAGGGAGAACTTGCAAACTCCGTACAGGCAGTACCCAGAACTGAACCCAGGTCGCTGGAGCTGTGAGGCTGCGGTGCTAACCACTGCGCCACTGTGCTGCCCCGACTCCAGAGAATACAGGCCCAATTTACTCAGCCTCTCATCATAGGACATTGGCAGAGAAACTAAACAAATACTTTGTGTCTGTTTTCACCGAGGAAAATACTAAAAAGCTCCCAGAAATAATGGAGAATCAAGGAACTAGTGTAAATGAGGAACTGCACGATATAAATATTCGTAAAAATTTAGTGTTAGTAAATATTAGTAAAATTAATATCAAACCAATAGTCAATTTTAGTAAAAAAAAAGTACCAGACAAATGAATGAGTCTTAAAGTAAATAAATCCCCTGGACCTGATGATCTACTATCCCAGAGTGTTGAAAGAGGTGGCTGCAGAGATAGTTGATGCATTGGTGGTCATCTTTCAAAATTCAATAGACTCTGGAATGGTTCCTGCAGATTGGAAGGTAGCAAATGTAACCCCACTATTTACAAAAGGAGGGAGAGAGAAAATGGGGAAAGACGGACCTGTTTGTCTAAAATCAGTCAGAGGGAAAATGCTCGAATCTATAATAAAGGATGTGGTTACCGGACACTTGGAAAATAATGGTAGGATTGGGCAGAATAAACATGGATTTATGAAAGGGAAATCATCTTTAACAAACCTCTTGGAGTTTTTTGAGGATGAAACTAACGGAATAGATAAGGGGAACTGGTGGATGTGGTAGATACAGATTTTCAGAAAGCTTTTGATCAGGTCCCACACAAGTGGTTAGTTATCAAAACTAGAGCAGATGGGATTTGGGGGAATATACTGGCATGGATTAAGAACTGGTTAATGGACAGGAAACAGAGAGTCGGAATAAACGGGACATTTTCAGGTTGGCAGACTGTGACTCGTGGGGCACTGCAAAGAGAGAGCAAAAGAGATAGAGAGAGGGGAGAGAGACAGAGAGAAGGAGAGACAGAGACAGAGAGAGCGGGAGAGATAGAGGGAGACAGAGATAGAGGAAGAGACAGAGACAAAGAGAGGGACAGAGAGAGAGATGGACAGGGACAGACAGCGAAAAAGGGAGACAGAAGGAGATCGGAGAGAGAGGGAGCGACAGAGGGAGAGAGAGATGGAGGGTGAGAGAGAGACAAAGAGGGAGGAGGAGACACTGACAGCCAGAGAGAGACAAAGACAGATGGATAGGGACAGAGAGCGACACAGGGAGACAGATAGGGGGAGAGAGAGATATAGAGGGAGAGAGAGAGACAGACAGACAGACAGAGAGGGAGAGAGAGAGAGAGACAAAGAGAAAGAGGCAAAGAGATAGAGAGTCAGAGAGAAATAGTCAGAGAGGCAGAAATGATAAGAACAAAGAACAAAGATAATTACAGCACAGCAACAGGCCCTTCGGCCCTCCAAGCCTGCGCCGATCCAGATCCTCTCTCTAAACATGTCGCCTATTTTCTAAGGTTCTGTATCTCTTTGCTTCCTGCCCATTCATGTATCTGTCTAGATACATCTTAAAAGATGCCATCGTGCCCGCATCTACCACCTCCGCTGGCAACGCGTTCCAGGCACCCACCACCCTCTGCGTAAAGAACTTTCCATGCATATCCCCCCTAAAATTTTCCCCTTTCACTTTGAACTCGTGTCCTCTAGTAATTGAATCCCCCACTCTGGGAAAAAGCCTCTTGCTATCCACCCTGTCCATATCTCTCATGATTCTGTACACCTCAATCATGTCCCCCCTCAACCTCCGTCTTTCTAATGAAAATAATCCTAATCTACTCAACCTCTCTTCATAGCTAGCGCCCTCCATACCAGGCAACATCCTGGTGAACCTCCTCAGCACCCTTTCCAAAGTATCCACATCCTTTTGGTAATGTGGCGACCAGAACTGTACGCAGTATTCCAAATGTGGCCGAACCAAAGTCCTATACAACTGTAACATGACCTGCCAACTCTTGTACTCAATACCCCGTCCGATGAAGGAAAGCATGCCGTATGCCTTCTTGACCAATCTATTGACCTGCGTTGCCACCTTCAGGGAACAGTGGACCTGAACACCCAAATCTCTCTGGACATCAATTTTCCCCAGGACTTTTCCATTTACTGTATAGTTCACTCTTGAATTGGATCTTCCAAAATGCATCACCTCGCATTTGCACTGATTGAACTCCATCTGCCATTTCTCTGCCCAACTCTCCAATCTATCTATATTCTGCTGTATTCTCTGACAGTCCCCTTCACTATCTGCTACTCCTCCAATCTTAGTGTCGTCTGCAAACTTGCTAATCAGTCCACCTATACTTTCCTCCAAATCATTAATGTATATCACAAACAACAGTGGTCCCAGCACGGATCCCTGTGGAACACCACTGGTCACACGTCTCCATTTTGAGAAACTCCCTTCTCCTGCTACTCTCTGTCTCCTGTTGCCCAGCCAGTTCTTTATCCATCTAGCTAGTACACCTTGGACCCCATGCGCCTTCACCTTTTCCATCATCCTGCCATGGGGAACCTTATCAAACGTCCATGTATATGACATCGACAGCCCTTCCCTCATCAATCAACTTTGTCACTTCCTCAAAGAATTCTATTAAGTTGGTAAGACATGACCTTCCCTGCACAAAACCATGTTGCCTATCACTGATAAGCCCATTTTCTTCCAAATGGGAATAGATCCTATCCCTCAGTATCTTCTCCAGTAGCTTCCCTACCACTGACGTCAGGCTCGCCGGTCTATAATTACCTGGATTATCCCTGCTACCCTTTTTAAACAACATTAGCAATTCTCCAGTCCTCCGGGACCTCACCCGTGTTTAAGGATGCTGCAAAGATATCTGTTAAGGCCCCAGCTATTTCCTCTCTCGCTTCCCTCAATAACCTGGGATAGATCCCATCCGGACCTGGGGACTTGTCCACCTTAATGCCCTTTAGAATACCCAACACTTCCTCCCTCCTTATGCCGACTTGACCTAGTGTAATCAAACATCTGTTCCTAACCTCAACGTCCGTCATGTCCCTCTCCTCGGTGAATACCGATGTAAAGTACTCGTTTAGAATCTCACCCATTTTCTCTGACTCCACGCATAACATTCCTCCTTTGTCCTTTAGTGGGCCAATCCTTTCTCTAGTTACCCTCTTTCTCCTTATATATGAATAAAAGGCTTTGGGATTTTCTTTAACCCTGTTTGCTAAAGATATTTCATGACCCCTTTTAGCCCTCTTAATTCCTCGTTTCAGATTGGTCCTACATTCCCGATATTCTTTCAAAGCTTCGTCTTTCATCAGCCGCCTAGACCTTATGTATGCTTCCTTTTTCCTCTTAGCTAGTCTCACAATTTCACCTGTCATCCATGGTTCCCTAATCTTGCCATTTCTTTCCTTCATTTTCACAGGAACATGTGTCTCCTGCACGCTAATCAACCTCTCTTTAAAAGCCTCCCACATATCACATGTGGATTTACCTTCAAACAGCTGCTCCCAATCTACATTCCCCAGCTCCTGCCGAATTTTGGTATAGTTGGCCTTCCCCCAATTTAGCACTCTTCCTTTAGGACCACTCTCGTCTTTGTCCATGAGTATTTTAAAGCTTACGGAATTGTGATCACTATTCCCAAAGTAGTCCCCTACTGAAACTTCAACCACCTGGCCGGGCTCATTCCCCAACTCCAGGTCCAGTATGGGCCCTTCCCGAGTTGGACTATTTACATACTGCTCTAGAAAACCCTCCTGGATGCTCCTTCCAAATTCTGCTCCATCTGGACCTCTAACACTAAGTGAATCCCAGTCAATGTTGGGAAAATTAAAATCTCCTATCACCACCACCCTGTTTCTCCTACATCCTTCCATAATCTGTTTACATATTTGTACCTCTATCTCACGCCCGCTGTTGGGAGGCCTGTAGTACAGCCCCAACATTGTTACCGATGTTAGAGAGAGACAAACTGAGTCATGGACAGAGGGAGAGAAAGAGAGATCAGGAGAAACAGTAAAAGCAGAGAGAGAGACATAGACAGAGAGCAAAAGAGAGAGTGAGAGACTGAGAGAGAGCAAAAGAGAGAGAGATGGAGAGGCAGAGAGAGATGGAGAGATAGAGAGAGAGGGAGAGATGGTGTGAGAGAGACAGAGTCATGGACAGAGGCAAAGAAAGAGAGAGGAAGAGACAGAGAAAGAGGGAGAGACAGTGAAAGAGAGAGACAGAGACAGAGAGGGAGGGAGGGCGGGAGAGAGAGAGAAACAGAGAGGGAGGGGTGCAGAAAGACAGAGAAGGAAGGAGAGAGAGACAAAGAGAGGGAGTGTGAGAGCGATGGAGAGACCAGGGAGAATTAAAGAAGGGAAGGACTGGAGGACTGCTCACGCTGTACCATTGATTAAAAAGGGAGAAAGGGATAGACTGAATAATTACATGCCACTCAGTCAAACTTCAGTGGAGGGCAAATTACTGGGATAAATTCTGATAAACAGTAGTAATGGTCATTTAGAAAGGTGCATTTTAATCAAACACAGTCAGCATGGATTAGTTGAGTGAAGATCGTGTCAGACGAGCTTGACTATATTTTTTTGTGGGTGTAACTAGGAGGGTCGATGAGGGGAGCAGCTCATCACCACCTTCTCAGGGAAATTAGGCAATAAATGCTGGTCTTATCAGTGATGCCCAGATCCCGGGAATGAATTTAATACAGTGTCAGCGCCTGTACACATACAGTGCACAATGGGTACAAGGGAATGATTCACTCCTGTCTGGTACTGTGTGTGTCTCCATGTCTGTGTATCTGTCACGTTTCAAACACTAACAGGACATTAGCGAGGAATCAGTCTCTGAAATAAATGTCCCAGTGTTGTGGTAACATAAAATGGCCACCGTGAGCAAACCTAAAATGGCTGACTGATGTTTTTGGAGAGGAGGGAGGGAGAGAGAGACAGACTGACGGAACGAAAGACAAAGAGGGTGACACAGACCAAGAGGGTAACCCAAACACAGAGAGTGATAGCAGGATATTTGTCGGAGGACATTGGAAGAGGAGGAGGCCATTTGGCCCCTCAACCCTGTTCTGTCATTCAAAAAGATCATGGCTGATCTACCCGTCTTGGCCCCATATCTCTTCATACCTTTAACAATAAAAATCTATCAATCTCAGATTTAAAAATTTACAAGCGTCTCAGCATCAATTGCTGTTTTGTGTAAGAGAGTTCCAAACTGATACCACACCTGGTGTGTTGAAGTGTTTCTTCATTTCACTCCTGAAAGGTTTCAAACTGGGTTTAGATTTTTAGACTCTGCCAACAAATTCTGTCTACCCTATCAGTTTCCCTTATTATTCTGAAAACTTTGATCGAATCACCCTAAACCTTCAAAATTCCAGGGATACAGAGTAAATTACCATCTACACTGTCCCATCACTCCCAGGGCAGGGGCAGCATGGGGTGAGATACAGAGTAAAGACAGGGCCTCTTATATTCTAAACAGAGAAATGGTCTTGTGCAGTACAAAGTTAGACCGGGTGAAAAGCAGCATGAGCAGAGACGACTCCCAGGGCAGGAACATCATGGGGTGGATACAGTGTGAATCCCACTCGACACTGTCCGATAGAGACAGAGAGAGAGAGAATGAGAGAAATAGAGAGAGACACAGACAGACAGGGTGACTGAGAGAGAAAGAAGGATATTTAACATCAGACAAAGGAAGATGAGGAGGCAATTTAACCCCTCGACCCTGTTCCAGCATTCAATGAGATCAGGGCTGATCTGTGATCTAACTAACACCATAAATCCCACCTTTGCCCCTTATCTCTTAATACCTTTGGTTAACAAAAATCTATCATTCTCAGATTTAAAAATTAACAATTCAGCCAGCATGAACTCCGATTTGCAGAAGAGAGTCCCAAAATTGCAAAGAAATCCAAAGGAATGATTGGACAGGCTGGGGTTGTTTTCTTTGGAACAGAGGTGGCTGAGGAGAGATTGAGTTGAGGTGCATAAAATTATGAGGGGCCTCGATAGAGTGGATAGGAAGGACCTATTTCCCTTAGCACCGAGGTTAATAAGCAGGGACATAGATTTCAAAGATAGGGGAGAGAGTGAGAGACAGAGAGGGAAAGACAGATGGAGAGACAGAGAGAGAGACAAAGAGAGAAGGAAAGAGTGGGAGAGACAGAGAGGGAAAGACAGAGGGATGGACAGAGAGAGAGACAGAGAGAGGAGAGAGTGGGAGAGACAGAGAGGGAAAGACAGATGGAGAGACAGAGAGAGAGTCAGAGATCTCTCCCGATGTTTCTGTCTCCATAACAATTTCTTAAATGTTTGTACACAGAGCAGTGAAGCATTACATCAAATTAATTTCTCTTACATTCTCCCTTTCAATCGACCCTGCAATCTCTCTCTCTCCAACCTTGTCCCTCTCCACAGCACTCTCTCTGTCTGCATATCTAACCCTCTCTCCCTCTGTCTCTTTCCCAGTGTCAGAGATAGAAGGAGGGAGAGACAGAGAGAGGAAGACAGATAGAGAATGTTGAAGGAACTATACTCTATTCCAAAGCTGTGCTGAACCTGCTCTGGGAGTGTTTGATGGGCTACATTAATCGGCCATGTACTGTCCTGTATCAGGCTGTGAAGAAGCACAGCTTGTTCAGTGTACAACGGGTCAAAGGGAACGATTCACTCCTGTCTGCTACTGGGAAGAGAGACTGACGTTAACATCAAGGCAGCGTTTGACCGAGTGTGACATCAAGGAGTCCGAGTCAAACTGAAGTCAGTAGGAATCTGCTGGTTGGAGTCAGACCGAGCACAAAGGAAGATGGTTGTGGTTGTTGGAGGTCAATCATCTCAGTCCCAGGACATCACTGCAGGAGTTCCTCAGGGTAGTGTCCGAGGCTCAACCATCTTCAGCTGAGATCCCAGGAGAAAATGCTGGAAATACTGAGCAGGTCAAGTAGCACCTGCAGGGAGCAAAACGGAGTTAGTGATTCAGCTCGATGCTTTCCAGATTTCCAGCATCCACAGTATTTTGCCTCAGATAATGAAGCAATCCATAGCCACATGCACCAAGACCCGGACAACATTCAGGTTTGGGCCGACCAGTGGGAAGTAACATTCATGTCACACAAGTGCCAGGCAATGACCATCTGCAACACGAGAGAATCCAACCACCTCCCCTTGGCATTCAAAGCATTATCCCATCACTGAATCCCCCAGCGTCAACATCCTGGGAAACATTGACATCAAACTTAGCTGAAAGAAACACATCAATAGTTTTTTCACCCAGTGACTGGTGGGTGTCTGGAACTCACTGCCTGAAAGGGTTAGTTTAAAATGGGTGGTTGATGGCTGGCACAGACTGAGCGGGCCGAAGGGTCTGTATCAGTGCTGTATCTCTCTATGACTCTAAAGGATGGTAGAGGCAGAAACCCTCATCACACTGAAAACAATCTCTTGGATATTCACTTCTCCATATTTAAAATGGGTAAGGAATAACTCTCCTCGTCTGCACTGCCCCATCAAACACTCTCAGTGAAGGTCCAGCACGGGTGAGAAACAGAGTAAAGCTCCGTTTAAACTGTCCCTGGAGTGTCGGATTAACCCGGGTCACTCACTGTCCCCGGCTCAGCCTCAAGACTCACCTGCCTCAGTCACTGAGACGCTCCTGTATCACTTGTCTTAATGCCAGTGGATGCCGGGTTTGGGAGCAGGACAGGCACACGGGATTAGGACGACTGCTCATGTGGAGGAGAAGCATCAGTAATCCCTCAGAGAATCAGAACAGACCAGCGAGAATCAGAAAAGGAAACTTGTGTTGAATCTGAGAGTCTTGCATTGTGGAATGCTTTAGTATTTGGTGAGAATGTTGAGCCAGTGAAATTCTGCCCCAGTGGGATGAATAGATACCAGATGACTTGATTACAACAGTCAGGTACCGTGTGTACTGTAAATATGGACTGAAATGACTGAAATAACAATGTAACTGATCAATTTCCAGCTGAATTCTATGACGACAGTTAGAGTCATAGATTTATACAGCACAGAAACACGCCCTTCGGCCCATCGTGTCTGTGTCCACCATCAAGCACCTACCTATTCTAGTCCCATTTTCCAGCACTTGGCCCGTAGCCTTGTATGCTACGGCATTTCAAGTGCTCATCTGAATACCTCTTAAATGTTGTGAGGGTTCCTGCCTCGACCACCCCTTCAGGCAGAGCGTTCCAGATTCCAAACACCCTCTGCGTGAAAAATATTTTAATCAAATCCTCTCTAAACCTCCTGCCCCATACCTTCAATCTATGCCCCCTGGTTATTGACCCCTCCGCTAAAGGAAAAAGTTTCTTCCGATCTAACCTATCAATGCCCCTCATAATTTTGTATACCTCAATCAGGTCCCCCCTCAGCCTTCTCTGCTCTAAGGAAAACAACTCCAGCCTTTTCAGTCTCTCTTCATAGCTGAAATGCTCCAGCCCAGGCAACATCCTGGTCAATCTCCTCTGCATCCTCTCCAGTGCAATCACATCCTCCCTATAGTGTGGTGCCCAGAACTGTACACAGTACTCCAGCTGTGACCTAACCAGTGTTTTATACAGATCCATCATAACCTCCCTGCTCTTATATTCTATGCCTCAATTAATAAAGGCTCGTATCCCATATACCTTCCGAACCGCCTTGTCTACCTGCGCTGCAGCCTTCAGTGATCTATGGACAAGTACACCAAGATCCCTCTGACGCTCGGTACTTCCTATGATCCTACCATTCATTGGATATTCCCTAGCCTCGTTAGTCCTTCCAAAATTCTATGTAGCCTAATCTATGTACAATCTTTAATCTTGCAGTGCATGTGTAATGTTTAATTTCTGAAAGCCAGACAGAGTAAAGCTTAACGTACTCCAAAAAACTCCAGACTTTTGGTACTTATTACCTTATCGGGACAAATCTGTCATTAAGTTGGACTAGACTTGTGAATAATTCTTTTTAACTTGTTTTTCCAACAGTACTAGTGTAAATCAATTTGCAGCATCCCATCATATAATATACTTTGCTGTCAACATCACTGCGATCATGTCTGAATACAGACATAAAATAGACACACATTTGGCTATTTATTTCGGTGCAGACAGGTGAAGTATTTATTTTGCCTGCGATTTAACTCGACCCCCAATGACAACCAACATGGTGGGAGAGAGTGATAGACAGAGAGAGAGGAACAGAGGTAGAGTAACAGAGATATAGGGAGAGTTAGAAATGGAGCGCAAACAGAGAGTTTGTGAGGGATAGAGACAGAAGCAGAGAGATAGAAAGTGCCAGGAGACCCTGAGACATTTTAGAAGCGGGGGACGGGGATACAGGCTGTGTGGGGACCCTGGGGTAACGTTACAAATAGAAAGGTTCGATGGAGTTTAGATGTTTCTCCTGGTTGAATCAGGGGACACAATTTCAATATAAGGGGGAAGCCACTTGGTCCAGAGATGAGGAGAAATGTCATTACTCAGAGGGTTGTGAATCTTAGGAATTCTCTATCCCAGAGGGCTGTGGAAGCTCAGTCATTGAGTATGTTTAAAGCAGAGACTGACAGATTGCTGAATACCAATGACATAAAGGGTATGAGGATAGTCTGGGAAAAACACATTGAAGTGGATGATCAGCCATGATCGTCTTGAATGGCGGAGCTGGCTCGGTGGGCTGAATGGCCGACTCCTGTTCATATATTCCAAAGCAACCGAAATAGTTTCTCGCAAACGACCCCATCAGTTCCCCTTAATATCTCAACAACTTTGATCATAATCACCTTGATCCTCCTAAATTCCAGGGAATTATTCCCAGTTTGTGTCATATCACCTTGTAATTTATCCCTTGGAGTCCAGTTATCACTCTGGTAAATCTACACGGCACTAAAAATGACATGGACCCCTCAAGTCTCTTTGAACCTCCAGTGTTTCTATCTTTTCACCATTTATAAAATACTCTGTTCTAGTCTTTTTTACTGACATGGAAATCTATCTACCACAGTTTTAACCATTCACTTCAGATATCTCTTTGCAATGTTCTGCTTCCAGTTACACTGCTTACAATGCTGCTTATTTTTGTGTCATTGGTAAACTTGGATATGTTGCATTCTGCCACATCATCTTAAATCGTGAATAAATACAGCAAAACTGAGACACACACGGGCTTTGCACTAGTAGACAGCAGTGAATCATTCCATCCGAGAGGTCTTTTAATTCCAGATGTATGTTTATTTTTAGAAAAAACATAATTCAAATTCACAACAGACCAGCGTGGGATTTGAACTCCTACATTTTCAATCATCAGCTCAGGCCTTCAAATTAAAACCAGTAAAAATAGATTCATATTCCTACCGGTGTTGTCTGACTGACTGAGGTTTTGTATATTGTTCCCTTCTCCTCTTCTTCCATGTGTTTGAAGTCTTTGAAGTTTGTCAGACATTGGTAAACTACTTCATGTGGCGTTGTGTAAATACCTTCAATTCTGTGTATCTGGAAGGGACACAATTCAAATTCTCACCTTATTGCATCAAGCAAAACCTGCAGGTCCATTCAAACAACTCTATTTCCTGTCTCTGCAAAGATAGCTCACACTTCCACGATGCAGGAATGTCTGAATGGAAACAGCTTTTGACACATTTCCCAGCACGTTTGCGAACACTTTTCAGGATGAAGCGAAATTCAACTCACAGATTCCAAGCGCCAAATTGAGCTTTTGGGTAGAACAGGGAACACTGATGAAATCCCAGATCTCTCTGTCCTGTCACCCATTCTAACATTGTACCATTTAGTTTATATCACTCAGTCTTCCTTCCAAAATGCATCACTTCACATTTCTCAGCATTGAGGTTAACCTGCCCTGTGTCTGTCCAATGATAGTCAGCTGTCAAGAGGACATAAAGTGTCTACAAAGAGATTTCCATAGGTTAAGTGAGTGAGCAAAAAATTGTCAGATGGAGTACAATGTGGGAAAATGTTAGCTTGTCCACTTTAGCAGGAAGAATAAAAATCAGTATATTATTGAAATGGAGAGAGACTGCATAACTGTACGGTACAGAGGGATCTGGGTGTCCTGGTACATGAATCACATAATGTTACCGTGTAGCTACAGCGAGTGATTTGGAAGGCAAATGGAATGTTGTTGTTTATTGTAAGGTGAATAGAATATCAAAGTAGGGAAGTGTTGTTACAGCTGTACAGGGCATAGGTTAGACGACGTCTGCAGGATTGATATCACTTTTGGTCTCCTGACTGAAGAAATTATATAATTGAATTCGAAGTAGTTCAGAGAAGGTTCACTGGGCTGATTCCTGGGATGAAGGGGTTATCTTATGAGGAAAGGTTGAACAGGTTGAGTCTATACCCACTGTAGTTTAGAAGAATTAGAGGTGATCTGAGTGAAACATCTCAGGTCCCGAGGGGACTGGACAGTGTGGATGCTGAGAGGATGTTTCCCCTTGTTGGGGAGACTAGAACGATGGGACACAGTTTAAAAATGAGGGACGTCCCATTTAAAACAGAGCTGAGGAGAAATGTGTTTCTCTCAGAGTGGGGGGTCAGTCTGTGGAATTCTCTTCCCCAGATGCCAGTGGAGGCTGGATCATTGAATATATTCAAGGCTGAGTTCGATAGATTTTTGATCAATTAGTGAATCAAGGGTTAAGGGACACAGACAGGAAAGTGGAGTTGAGTTCACAATCAGATCAGCCATTGAATGACAGAGCAGACTCGAGGGGCCGAATGGCCTACTCCTGCTCCTAATTCATTTGTTCTTGTGTGCTCCATTTCACCAGACTGCCTCTGTCCTCCTGAAGTCCGCTACGAGTCCCTTCCCTTTTATTACATTGCAGATGACACAAACATTGGCAAACATTGAAGTTATGCCCTGTAAACACAAGTCCAAGTCATTAGTATATAGCAAAAAGATCAGTGGTCCTAATATAAACCTCCACTGTATACCTCCCTCCTGTCTGAAACAACCATTGTCCACTCTCTCAGCCAATGTCGTATCCACTCAGCCACAGTCCCTTTCATCCCTGGAGCACCAATATTGCTAACTGGTCAATTAGGAGGCACCATTAAGTCCTCCCCATGAGGACACTGGTCCCAGACCTCTCTGTTTCCACTCTCCCATCGACATCCCCAGACAGGTACTGCATGGATTAGATACAGAGCAATGCTCCTTCGACACTGTCCCATCCAACAGTCCCAGGACAGGAACATCATGGGGTGGATACAGAGTGAATCTCACTCTGCACTGTCCGAAACAGACAGAGAGAGAGAGAAAGAGAGAAATAGAGGGAGACACAGACAGACAGGGTGACTGAGAATGAAAGAAGGATATTTAACATCAGACATAGGAAGATGAGGAGGCAATTTAACCCCTCGACCCTGTTCCGGCATTCAGTGAGATCAGGGCTGATCTGTGATCTAACCAACACCATATATCCCACCTTTGCCACTCATCTCTTAATACCTTTGGTTAACAAGAATCTATCAATCACAGGTTTAAAAATTGACCAATAAGTCAGCATAAAATTTCCACAAACAATATCATGAGGGTGTGATGGTTCCCACAGTGGAATAGTTGGCTGAATATTTAAAATGGAGGCTATTCCTTCTGGATCATCAAAAGTGTCTGCCTGGGCCCTAACTTCAGCTGCATTCCTCCCTCTCCCGATGTTTTTTTTTCTCTCCATACCTATCTCATATATGTTTGTGTACAGAGCAGTGAAGGATTAAATCAAGTTAATATATCTGACATTATCCTCTTCGTCCAATTCAACAATCTCTTTCTCTCTCCAAGTTTGTCCCTCTCTACAACCCTCGATATGCCTTCATATCTAACCCTCCATCCCTCTGTCTCTCTCCGAATGTCAGTGATAGCAGAGAGAGAGACAGAGATAGAAGGAGAGGGAGGGAGTGACAGAGAGGGAAAGACAGATGGAGGGACAGAGTGACAGACAGAGAGAGGAGAGAGATGGAGTGACAGTGAAGGAAGGACAGATGGAGAGACAGAGAGAGAGGCAGAGACAGAGAGAGAAGGACAGAGAGGGAGTGACAGAGAGGGAAAGACAGATGGAGGGGTAGAAAGAGAGGCAGAGATAGAAGGAGAGACAGAGAGAGAAGGAGAGATTGGGAGAGACAGAGAGGGAAAGGCAGTTGGAGAGACAGAGAGAGAGAGAGGCAGAGAGTTAAGGAGAGAGAGGGAGTGACAAGGAGGGAAAGATAGATGGAAAGACAGTGAGAGAGAGACAGAGATAGAAGGAGAGAGATGGAGTGATGGGGGGATGGGAGGACAGATGCAGAGACAGAGAGAAAGACAGAGTTGAAGGATAGAGAGGGGGTGACAGGGATGGAAAGACTGATGGAGGCACTAAGTGAGAGACAGAGAGTGAAGGAGAGCGATGGGTTGATGGGGGGGATGGGAGGACAGATGGAGAGACAGAGCGAAAGACAGAGTTGAAGGATGGAGAGGGAGTGACATGGATGGAAAGACTGATGGAAGGATGAAGTGAGAGACAGAGAGTGAAGGAGAGAGATGGAGTGACAGGGAGGGAAAGACACATGGATGGACAGAGAGGGCGACAGAGAGAGAAGGAGCGAGATGGAGGACCAGGGAGGGAAGGACAGATTGAGGGATAGGCAGAAATAGACAGAGATAGAAGGAGAAAGACGGAGAGACAGAGAGGGAAAGACAGATGGAGGGACAGAGAGAGAGAGACAGAGTGAGTGGCAGAGGCAGAGATAGAGGGAGAGAGAGGGAGTGATAGGTAGGGAAAGACAGATGGACAGATTGAGAGAGAGAGACAGAGATAGAAGGAGGGAGAGGGAGGGACAGAGAGGGAAAGACAGATGGAGGGACAGAGAGGGCGACCGAGATAGAAGGAGAGAGATGGTGAAACAGGGAGGTAAGGACAGATTGAGGGATAGACAGAGATAGACAGAGATAGAAGGAGAAAGACAGAGAGACAGAGAGGGAAAGACAAATGGAGGGACAGAGAGAGACAGAGTGAGTGGCAGAGAGAGAGACAGAGAGAAGGAAAGAGGGAGTGTCAGGAAGGGAAAGACAGATGGAAGGACAGAGAGAGAGAGACAGAGAGAGAGGCAGCGAGAGAGAGAGTGGAGAGAGAGAAGGACAGAGAGAAGGAGAATGATGGAGAGACAGAGCGGGAAAGACAAATGGAGGGACAAGAGAGATAGACAGAGAGTGGCAGAGAGAGAGACAGAGAGAAGGAGAATCAGGGAGGGAAGGACAGATTGAGGGATAGACAGAGATAGACAGAGATAGAAAGAAAAAGACGGAGAGACAGAGAGGGAAAGACAGATGGAGGGGCAGAGAGAGAGACAGAGTGAGTGGCAGAGTGAGAGAGACAGAGAGAAGGAGAGAGGGAGTGTCAGGAAGGGAAGGACAGATGGAGGGACAGAGAGAGACAGACAGGGAGAGAGATGGAGTGACAGGGAGGGAAGGACAGATGGAGCGATACAGAGAGAGAGACAGAGACAGAAGGAGAGAGATGGAGTGACGGTGGGGGGTGGAGAGACAGATGGAGGGAAAGAGAGAGATACAGAGATAGAAGGAGAGAGAGGGAGTGACAGAGAGGGAAAGACAGATGGAGGGACAGAGAGAGAGAGACAGAGATAGAAGGAGAGAGAAGGAGTGACAGGGAGGGAAAGACAGATGGAGGGACAGAGAGAGAGAGACAGAGAGAGGCAGAGACAGAGAGAGAAGGAGAGAGACAGAGAGACAGAGACAAGGAGATAGGGAGTGACAGAGAGGGAAAGACAGATTGAGGAACAGAGAGAGAGAGACAGAGAGAGAAGGAGAGAGAGGGAGTGACAGAGGGAAAGACAGATGGAGGGGCAGAGAGAGAGCCAGGGAGAGGAGAGAGAGTGAGAGACAGAGAGGGAAAGACAGATGGAGGGACAGAGTGAGAGACAGACAGAGATAGAAGGAGAGAGAAGGAGTGTCAGGAAGGGAAAGACAGATGGAGGGACAGAGAGAGATGCAGAGAGAGAAGGAGAGAGAGGCAGAGACAGAGAGCGAAGGTGAGAGAGGGAGAGACAGAGAGGGAAAGACAGATGGAGGGACAGAGAGAGAGACAGAGAGAGAGGCAGCTAGAGAGAAAAGGAGAGAGAGAAGGAGAATGATGGAGAGACAGAGAGGGAAAGACAAATGGAGGGACAAGAGAGAAAGACAGAGAGAGTGGCAGAGACAGAGATAGAAGCAGTGAGAGGGAGTGTCAGGAAGGGAAAGACAGATGGAGGGACAGAGAGAGAGAGACTGGGAGAGAGATGGAGTGACAGGGAGGGAACGACAGCTGGAGCGATAGAGAGAGAGAGAGACAGAGACAGAAGGAGAGAGATAGAGTGACGGTGGGGGGGGAGAGACAGATGGACGGACAGAGAGAGAGACAGAGATAGAAGGAGATAGATGGAGTGACAGGGAGGGAAAGAAAGATGGAGGGACAGAGAGAGAGACAGAGATAGAAGGAGAGAGAGGGAGAGACAGAGAAGGAAAGACAGATGTAGGGATAGAGAGAGAGACAGAGATAGAAGGAGAGGGATGGAGTGTCAGGGAGGGAAGGAAAGATGGAGGGATAGATGGAGAGAGACAGAGATCGAAGGAGAGAGGAGGAGTGACAGGGAGGGAAAGACAGATGAAGGGACAGAGAGAGAGAGAGGCAGATATGGAAGGAGAGAGAGGGAGTGACAAGGAGGGAAAGAAAGATGGAGGGACGGAGAGAGAGGCAGAGAGAGAAGGAGAGAGAGGGAGAGACAGAGAGGGAAAGACAGATGGAGAGACAGATAGAAGGAGAGACAGGGAGAGACAGGGAAGGAAAGACAGAGGGAGGGGCAGAGAGAGAGACAGAGAGACAGCGGGAGTCACAGAGTTAGAAGGAGTGAGACGGAGAGACAGAGAGGGAAAGACAGATGGAGGGACAGAGAGAGAGACAGAGAGAGAAGGAGAGAGATGGAGTGACAGGGAGGGAAGTAAAGATGGAAGGATAGAGAGAGAGAGACAGAGATAGAAGGAGAGAGGAGGAGTGACAGAGAGGGAAAGACAGATGAAGGGACAGAGAGAGAGACAGAGAGAGTGGCAGAGACAGAGATAGTTGGAGAGAGAGAGAGTGACAGAGAGAGTGGGAGACATGGTGTAAGGGAGGCACAAATGGAGTCATGGAAAGAGAGAGAGATAGTTGGAGAGAGAGGGAGTGACAGAGAGGGAAATACAGATGGAGGGACAGAGAGAGAGACAGAGAGAGAATTTAGAATTTAGAACATTACAGCGCAGTACAGGCCCTTCGGCCCTCGATGTTGCGCCGACCTGTGAAACCATCTGACCTACACTATTCCATTTTCATCCATATGTCTATCCAATGTCCACTTAAATGCCCTTAAAGCTGGCGAATCTACTACTGCTGCAGGCAGG